>NW_027139453.1:3939393-4242424 GCF_035084215.1 Heptranchias perlo | reverse complement strand
GGTGGGGTTGATGGATATGGTGAGAAGGTGATACGTTTTGTTGAGGGATATTGTGAGAAGGTTTGGGTGGTTGTGTTGAGTGAAATGGGGAGAAGATCGGTCGGTCGGGGTCTCTCTCTCTTTCCCTGTCCCTCTCCCTGGTCCCCTCACTCTCTCTCTGTGTCTCACCCTCCTCGCTCTCTGCTCGTACTCTCCCTCTGCTCGCTATCTCACCCCTTCCTCTCTCCCTCTCTCTCTCTCTCGGCCTCTCTCTCTCTGTATGTCGCACTCTCCTCGCTCTGTACTCGCTCTCACCGTCTACTCCATGTCTCTCCCCATTCCTCTCTCTCTCTCTCTGTCTCTCTCACTCAATCTCTCTGTCTCTGACTCATCCCCATCTCTCACTATTTGTCTTCCGTTTCTCTGTCTCCGCTTTTTCTTTCTCTTTCTGTCTGTTTCTCCATCTGCCTGTCTCTTTCTTTCTCCATCGCCCCCACTATCTCTCTGTCTGTATTATTCAGATTCTCACAGTCTGTCTGCCTGTCTCTCTGTCACTCCGCCACCTCCTCATTTTCTCTCTCGGTGTCTCTCTGCCTCTGCACTGTGTCATCCTCTTTCGTTATTCACTCTCTCCCCACTCTCTGCCTCTACTTTCCATCTCTCTCCCTCTCCACCTCTCGTCTCCACCTCTCTCAGTCACTAACTCTCTCCCTTTCTATATATCTCACCTTCAATTTCAAGCTTCCCTTTTACTCGTTCTCTTTGTCTCTGCCACGACACTCTGTGCCGCTACAATCTGTGCACTACAGTCTGTGCCACTACACTGTCTGCCACTACACCCTCTATCCCATCCCCATCCCTCTGACTCTTTCCCTCAGGTTCTCTCTTTCCCAGTCACTCAGCCTCCACTTTCTTTCATTCCCCGTCTCTCTACATGCACCGTCCTCTCTCTGTCTCTACTCTCTCTCTCTCTCTCTCTCTGTCTCCCTCCATCTACACTCATTGATCCATCTCCGTCTCTCCCTCTCTTTCTTCCTCCCTCCGCCCTCTCTCTCTGACCGTTTCTCCCTCTGTTTGTATCTTTCATTCTTTCTCCCCCACCATCTCTCTGTCTCTATAATTCTGTCTCTCTCTCTCTCTGCTGATTCTCTGCCTTTCTATCACTATCCCTCTGTCTCCCTCTCCATCGCTCTCCCCCCGCCATTCGTCTCTCTCTCTCTCTCTCTCCGTCTCCCTCTGCGTCTCTCTCTCTCTTTCCCTCAGCTTTCTCTCCCTCTGTCCTCGTCTCTCCCTCTATCCTCGTCGCTACCTCTCTGTCTGTCTCTCTTTCGGGCTCTCCTATTTCTCTCTATCTCTTGCTCTCTCCTCTCTGTTTCTATCTCTCTTTGTCACCTGTCTGTATCTCTCGTTCACTCTCCCGAACTATATGTCGATGTCTTCATTTTTCTCTCTCCCTCCCTCTCACCATTTATCAACCGTTTTGCTCATGTCTCTCTTTCTCTTGCCGCTTTCTCTGTCTCTCATTGCTCTGTCACTGCTGGTTAGCAGCGCCGACTGTTGAAGATTGTGGTGGGTGATGACATTGACCAGGTACGTCGGAACAGGAGTCGGTCATTTGATCCCTCGAGCCTGTTACGCCATTCATTGGCATCATGGCGGATGTCTGACTGAACGTCATTCGCCCGCCTTCAACACAATATTAACAGAGTTAACAAAAATCTAACAACCTCAGATTTAAAATTGACAATTGAGCGAACATCGACTTCCGTTTGCAGAAGAGAGTTCCAAACATCTCCCACCCTTTGCGTGTAGAAATGTTTCATAACTTCACTCCTGAAAGTTCTGGCTCTAATTTTCAGGCTGAGACCACTAGTGCTGGACTCCCCAAACAGCGGACATAGTTTATCTCTATCTACCCTATCAGCTCCCATTAATGTCTTGAAAACTTCGAACAAATCTCCCCTTAATCTTCAAAATTCCAGAGAATGCAACCCTAGTTTGTGTAATCTCACTTCATTGTCTAACCCTTGAAGTCCAGGTATCCATCTGGTAAATACAATGTCCAAACTGAGTTTTAACAGCTCGGTAAGTTCTAATGACTGCAAAACAAGTGAAGATTAACTTTTTAAAAACGTGGACTCTCATGTTACTCTTTATTTTATTAGTTTTTGGTTATTGAAGAACAATTAAAACTGCAATATTAATTTTTAAAACTTTTCCCTTCTGTCTCTTTAATTTAATTCGATTATTTCTTTGTTTTTTGATTTTTAAAAAAAATTACAATGCCACACAGAATGCTAACTTGAAAGGAATGAAGTCTGCTTGATTGTTTCAGCAATGCAGCCTGATTCTGTTGGCGGGACGACTCGTCCTTACCGATTTTTGGGCGTGTCTTCTCCTCACACACCTTTCCAGCTGCGCAGCAAATCACGCTGCTCAGAGGCTGGGTTGATCGTGCACAATTTTTGTGAAGTTCGAATTCTAGCAATTGATCGCCACAGAGCCGACAGTCAGTAGTTTTGTTCATTTTATTCTCAAGAGCTGCAGAGAGCGTTGCCTCGCCGCTCGTAGCGATTTCTGTCCCAATGTCTCCTGCCGCTCAGCCAATTTCCTATCCAGGTCAATCATTTCCCCTCAATTCGACCAGCTTCAACTTTAGCGAACAGTCTCTACTGAGTCATTTTATCGAATGACTTTTGGAAGTCCATTGAAACAAACTCCATAGGCATTCCCCTGTCCACTACTTTCATCACCTCTTCAAAACAAAATCCATGCTGGCTCTTTCGATCAGCTGAAAATGTTCAAGGTGTTCAGTCACTATCCTTAATTAGAGACTCGAGTAATTTCTCGAAACAGATGTTTGGCGATCTGGTCCATAATTCCCTGGTTTCCTTCTGTCACCTTTCTTAAATAGTGGAGTGACATGTGCAGTTTTCCAATTTAGATAAATGTTCATGCACCTTTAGGCTATTAACTAATCTGCCCCATTATTCATTGATAATTCCAGTATGGCCTGCCCCCTTGTTGGTCCTCGGATATATTGTTGCAGAAATCTTTCCTGAACTTACTCCAGATATTCGTTACCTTTCTGACATGAGCTCGTCTGTTTATCCCAATCTATAAGAAAGTTAAAATCTATCCCCTTGACAAACACACTGCTTGTCTAATCTCCGCATTTATACATTCTGCCGCTTCACAGCTGCTACAGGAGGGTCCATACACAACTCCCACTTTGGTCTTAATTCCTTTTCTATTTCCTAATTCATCCAATAAAGTTTCCACTGCCTGCTTACCTCTCGTTACATCCTCTCTTATCAATGAAGTAAATTCATACTTAATCACTCAGGATACTCCTCCCCCTCTACCAGTTCTCCTATCCTTCCTATAGACATTACAACCTGGTATATTCAGTTCCCATTCCTGACTGTTGTGCAGCCATGCCTCAGTAATGGCTACCATTTCGTACCCTGTCGGTTGAATTTGTGCCCACATTTCATTCAATTTGTTGCTTATACTCCAAGCGTTTCTATAATGAACGCTTATTTGGGCCACACACCCTACCCATATTGTAATATTTTATTTCTCACACTTTCCTTGTTTCTCCCTCCCGATTTAATTACTTTACATCTTTCAATTTTTCCTTTACCTGCAGTGCCTAAAGCATAATTTCTGACGATAGTCTCTTCCCTTTTGTTCTAGAATTGTTATTTATATTACTTTCAAACTGAGCCCGAACCCCCATTTACTCGTTTAAAGCCCGATTTAACCTGAGCGCTGGGATCCTGGTCCCCGCCCGGGTCAGGTGGTGCCGCTCCCAAAGGTACAGTTCCATCCTGTCCTCGTACAGGTGAATGTGTCCCACGAAATGGAACGACTCCTTCATCGATGTGTTCTCCTCCCAAATCTGCTTATCCCTCCGACTATTTGCACCTGGCTCAGGTAATAATCCAGAGATTATAACCCTTGAGTGCATTTTTAAAAAAAAATTGCTCCTGATATTCTCAGTGTATGCACTGTGATCTCCTCTCTCATGGCTGGACTGTGATCCACTCTCTCAGTGTCGGGACTTTGATCTCTCTCAGTGTCTGGACTGTAATACCCTCGCAGTATTTGGACTCTGATCGCCTCTCTTAGTTTCTGGACTGTGATCGCCTCTCTCAGTGTCTGGACTGTGATCCCCTCTCACTGTCTGGTCAGTGATCGCCTCTCTCAGTGTCTGGGCTATGATCCCCTCTTTCAATATCTGTTCTGATCTGCATTCTCAGTGTCTGGACTACGATCTCCTTTCTCTGTGTCTGCACAATAGTGGGCCATGGGAATGATGCCCCCCTCCCCACACGATGATCCAATTGCCACACTCAGCACTGACCTGTGAAGGAACTGCTCGAGTAACCGAACACCAGTGAGAGACAGAACCTTCCGGTGTGATCAGAAGGATTTTTGTAATAACAGGGCTCACCAACAGAGACACTGTCACGGAATTAATGCTTTGGAAAATGAGGCATGGGAAATGCCAACCACCTGAGTTTAAAGTGTTCCCAGGACAGGTATAAAATGGGTCAGATATAGAGTAAAGCTCCATCTGCAATGTCACATCAAGCACCCCAAGGGCAGGTGAAGTTGGGGTTAGTAACAGTTTCAATCTCCCTCTGCACTTTTCCATCAAACCGTCCCAGGGCAGGTCCAACAACGGTTAGATACAGAGTAAAGCTCCCTTTACACTGTACCTTCAAACACTCCCGGGGCAGTTACAACACAGGTTAGATACAGAGTAAAAGTCCCACTGCACTCTCCCATGCTCTGTGTGTGGGTCTCAATCCCACACCGGGTGATATCAACGAACGGAGACCGGGATGGAGCCTGGGCCTTTCCCAGAGATCAATGGCTTCACCCATTCTCGCTCATTCTCCATTCCTTCGATGTCTGTTCCAGTCTCTCAGTCCGATTGATGTTAATATACAAATTGCTGTTTTTGTCGAAATTATTCTTGGAGCAAATCCATTGAAGCAGCAACAAGTGGCTATTGTTCAGCTGCCAAGAGCTCACAGGCATTTCCAAAACATCTTCTTCTGTATCTATTTACTTATCCCTCCTCTCTTTCTCGATATTCTGTTCCTCAAACTCTATATCTTTCTCTGTCTGTCTCTGCCTGTCTCTCTCGTGTTCTCTCTCTCTCCCTCTACTCTCTCTTTCTCCCTTTACTCTCTCTCTTTCTCTTACCCCCTACATACACTGTACAGCACAGAAACAAGCCATTCGTCCCAAAGAGTCCATGCCGTTGCTTATGCTGCAGATGATCCTCCTTTCATGCTTCTTCATCGAACCCAATCAACATATCCTTCTATTCCCTTTTCCCTCGTGTGTTTATCAAGCTTAATCTTAACAGCATCTTTGCTCGTCGCCTCAGCTCACTTGTGGTAGCCAGTTTCTCACTCTCACCACTCCCTGGGTAAAGGAGTTTCTCCTGAATTAATATTGGATTTATCAGTGACTAGCTTCGTTTTATAACCCCGAGGTCTGCTCTCACTCGCGGGTGAAATCATATTCTCTCCGTCTGCCCCATCAAACCTGTCATTACACTTAAAGACTTCTATCAGGTCACTCCTCAGTCTTTTCTTTTCAAGCTTGTTCTCTCTTTCGTGATAGTTATATGCTCCCCGTTCTATGATATTGTTTCAGTAAACTGTCCGAGATGCAGTATAACGCAGACAATGGGAAAATTCAAATCTCCGTTCATAACTGCTTTGCCTTAGCTACAGGCTCTCTGATCTCCGTATTTCTGTGGGGGCTCAATTCTTCCTGTTTGAAGTATTTGTTTCATTAATTGAAAGCTTTTCATGCCCCAGTTCCCCTCAGTGGGTTGTGATCTCCAGTGGGATCGAGCCGTCTACGATTTCATTCTCTGAACAGTAACTTGAGTCTATGATCCAGGACAGACAGAACACCCCTTTAAAACAGACACAGTATGATCGTGGACTGACAGCACACCCCTTATAAACAGTCACATAATGATGCGGGACTGACAGCACATCCCAGTAAAACAGACACAGAATGATGCGGGACTGACAGCACATCCCTTTAAAACAGACACAGAATGATCCGGGACTGACAGCACTCCCCTTATAATCAGACGCAGAATGATCCGGGACTGACAGCACACCCCTTTAAAACAGGCACAGAATGATCCAGGACTGACAGCACACCCCTTTAAAGCAGACACAGAATGATCCGGGACTGACAGCACACCCCTTTAAAACTGGCACAGGATGATCCTGGAGTGACAGCACATCCCCTTTAAACAGACGCAGAATGATCCGGGACTGACAGCACACCCCTTTAAAACTGGCACAGGATGATCCTGGACTGACAGCACACCCCTTTTAAACAGACGCAGAATGATCCGGGACTGACAGCACACCCCTTATAAACAGACACAGGATGATCCTGGATTGAGAGCATACTCATTTTAAACAGGCACGGTATGATCCAGGACAGACAGCACCAACATGAAAATGCTTCTCCGATGCTCTGTTCTGAGTGAATTTCCTTCCGAACTTTGCATTTATAATTCGCTCACAGTCTAAAATAAAGAGAAGATACTGCGCCTCAATATAAAAACGTTCGTGGCCCTGACATGGATCAAACCTGCGCCCTTTGTGGTATTAATATCTAACCAACTGAGCTAATTTTCACTCTCTCTGTTTGTCTCCCCCGTTTTTTTTCACTCTCTCTGACTTTTTTTTATCTCTCTGGCCCAGTGTCGGTCTCTCTCCTTATCCCCCTTATCGTTCTCTGTCTTCCCCTCTGTCTCAGTTTCTCTTCTTGTGCTCACCTTCTCTCTCTCTTACCCTGTCTCATCCTGTCCTCTGCCGCTGCCTCTCTACTCTCTCTCTCTTTCTCACCTTATTTTCTGTATCTCTCTCTCTCTCTCTCTCTCCTGCTTTCTCTCTCACTATAATCGTTCTGTCTCTCTCTGCATTCTCTCTTTCTTCAGCCCAATATTCTCTCTCTCTATTTCTCCTCTGTGATAATAACATAATTGGCAAAAGATCTCGGGGAAATTTGGACACATTTTTTTCACTGAGGTTTGTTATGATTTGGAATGCATTTCCTGAAAGAGCGGTGGAACCACATTCCACAGGCACTTTCAAAAGGAAAGTGGGCATATCATTGAAGCGGACTAATTTGCAGGGTTATGGGGCAAAATCTGGGGTGTAGGACTAAATTGGGGAGTTCTTTCAAAGAACCAGCACGGGAATGACGGGCCCAATATATGCTAAGATTCCAGAAATACTTAGACTGTACAGCTGAGAAACGGGCCATTCGGCACAATAGATACATGCCGGGGTTTATGTTCCACACGAGCCTCCCACCAACCTTCTTCATCTAACCCCATCAACATATCCTATTCCTTTCTCATCTCATAGAAACATATAGTATTCTGATGGACTTGACAGGATAGATGGTGACTCCACTGACTGGCGAATCTAGTCCAATGGGCAATAGGCATTCCCCATTCCCCAGATAAGGGGTCGGCCATTTAAGACTGAGATGAGCGCACTCGGTTTAACATCTCATCCAAATGACGAAACTTCAAAGAGTTCAGCCCTCCCTCAGTACTGACCTTCCAAAACTGCAGCGCTCTCTCAGTAGTGACCTTCCGAAAGTGCAACACTCCCTCAATACTGACCCACCGACCTTGTGGCGCTTCTTCAGTACTGCTCCACTGACAGTGCATCATTCCCTCAGCACTGACCCTCTGAGCGTGCAGCGCTCCCACAGTACTGGCACAGGAAATTGTCGGCCTGGATTAAGATGCACAAGTCTCTGGTGTGTGTGGGGTCCGAGCGCACGACCTTCTGACTCTGAGGAGAGATGCTACCGACTGAGCCTCGGCTCATAATGATTATGTCAGGTTACTGCTTGACGAGTCTGTGGGGCAGATCTCCCAACTTTGGCACCAGTTCACAGACGTTAGTGAGAAGTACTTTGCAGGCCCGTCTGGGCTGGGTGCGCCTGTCTGATACCGAGGCCATATTTCATAGCGCATTTAAGTCAACCAGGTGAGTGTGGGAGTTGATTCAAAGTTTGAATGAAAGTTTGAGTATCATGAAAAAATTAGCTCTTTAAACCCCTTCAGAAACTGGAATACTCCTGGGAGTGATTCTCAGTCTCCAAACACACCTTAATGAAAGGAGTATGTTCTGAACTCTTGAGAAGGTGTGTAGGTGGGAATGAGGGATAAGGGGAGAAGGTTGGTAGGTGAGAGTGAGCAATATGGGGAGAAGATGGATCGGTGAGATTAAGGAATATGGGCAGAAAATGGGTAGGTTGGAATTAGGAAATGTAGGGAGAAGGTTGCTAGTTGGGGGTTGAGGGATATGGTTGGAAGGTGGGAAGCTGGGTAGGTAGGGATTGAGGGATATGTTGAGACGGTGGGTAGGTCGGGTTCAGCGATTGGGGAGAAGGTTCGCAGTTGGGGATTAAGGTAATGGGGAGAATGCGAGTAGGTGGGGTTTAGTGATATGGGGAGAAGGTTGGCAGTTGTGGATTGAGGGATATCGTGAGAAGCTGCTTTTTAAGTAGCGTCACAAAGGAGGAGAGTGAATCAGAGGCAGGAAATTCCAGAGCTTATGGACCAGGCAGCTGAAGTAACAGCCACCAATGGTGCAGTGCAGGAATTCGGGAATGCGCGAGAGGCCAGAATGGGAGGAGTGCAGAAACCTCAGTGGGGGAGGATGGGGTTGTAGTCTTGGGGGAGATTACAGAGATAGGGGGATCGGTGGCCGTGGAAGGATTTGAACACAACGATGAGAATTTTAAAATCGAGGCGTTGCCGGACCGGGAGCCAATGCGAACACAGGGGGTGATGATTGAACAGGACTTTGTGCGAATTTGGATACGGGCAGCTGAATTTTGGATGAGCTGATGTTACTGAAGGGTGGAAGGTGGGAGTTTGGCCAGAAGAGCATTGGAATAGTCCAGTCTCGAGGTAACAAAGGCACGGACAAGGGTTTCAGCAATAGGTGAGAAGAGACGTGAGCGAGACGGTCGAGATACAGAGATGGAAGTAGGCGGACTTGGTGATGGATAGAATATGTGGTCGGAATTTCAGCTCTGGGTCAAATCGTAAGTCGAGGTTTGTGAATGGTCTGTTTCTGCACCAGACGTTCGCCAGGGAGAGGGATGGAGTCGTTGGGTGTATCACTGCCAGTCCACATTATGAGCACATGATGTGGACTGGCAGTGATACACCCCATGGTACAATAACCACACTCAGCGCTGACCCGTGGGGCATCTGCCGGTGGAACACGGATCCATGCGAGAGGCAGAAACTTCTGAGGTGAACAGAGAGAGTTTTATAATAACAGGGCGGAGCAAAATAAAACACTGTCACAGTGTTTAATGCTTCGGAATGAGAGGCATGAGGAATATCAACCACTTCAGTCTGAACTGTTCACAAGTTAGAAAGAGCACGGGTTAGATACAGAGTGCAGCCCGCTCTACATTCTCCCATCAAACACTCCCCTGGCAGGCACAGCACAGGTTAGATACAGAGTAAATCCCCCACCACACTGACCCATCAAACACTCCCATGGCAGGCACAGCACAGTTTAGATACAGAGAAATTCCCTCTCTACACTGTCCCATTAAACACGCCCAGCACAGGTACAGCACGGATTAGATACGGAGTGAAAACCCTTCCAGAGTGTCCCATCAACTACTCCCAGTGGAGGTGCAGCAAAGGTTAGATACAGAGTCAAGGCCCCAAGACACTGTCCCATCAAAAACTCGCAGGACAGGTACAGCACGGATTAGATAGGGAGTGAAAGCCCCTCCAGAGTGTCCCGTTAAACACTCCCAAGGCAGGTACCGCACGCGTGAGATGGAGAGTTAAGCTCCCTCTTCTCTCTCCCATTCTCTGTGTGTGGGTGTCAGTCGCACACCGGGTGAGATCTACCAACAGAGACTTTGATGAAGCCTGGGCCTTCTCCAGAGATCACTGCCTTCCCCCATTCTCAGTGATTCCAACGCCCTGTGATGCTGTGATCCTTGTTCTCTCTCTCTCTCTCTCTCTCTCACAGACACACACACTCGACTCTCTCTCTCTCTGACCAGTCTCTATCACTCGCTCTGTCCCTGTCTCTCCCTCTCTCCGTCCGTCTCTACCCTGTTTCTCTTTCTGTCTGTTTCTCTCCCTCTCTCTGTCCCTCTGTCGTTCTCTCTCACTCTCTCCGTGGTCATTCACTGTCTTCCCCTTTGACTCTATTTCTCTTTTTGTGTTCTCCTTCTTCCTCTTGTCTCTGTCTCATCCTCTCTTCCTCTCTACCCCTCTACCCTCTCTGTCTTCTTCTATTCTCTCTGTTTCTCTCTTTCTCACCCTACTCTCCTCTCTCTCTATCTCTGTCTCTCGTGCTCTCTCTGTACTCTCTCTGTCTCCTTCCACTCTCGCTCTAACTCTCTTCCTCAAGTTACTCTCCTCTTTCTCCTACTTTCTCTGTCTGTACCCTCTCTGTCTCCTTCTACTCTGTCTTTCTCACGCCCTCTACTCTCTCTCTCTCTCTCTCTCCCTACCGCTCATCTGTGAGATAAAAAATAATTGGCAACATATCTCGATGGGAAATGAAGAAACATTTTTTCACCGAGGTTTATTATGAGATTGAGTGCAATACCTAAAAAAACGGTGAAACCACATTCCATATGCACTTTCAAAAGGCAATTGGACATGTCATTGAAGAGGAATAATTTGCAGGGTGATGGGGAAATCGCTGGGATGTCGGACTAAATTGGGCAGTTCTTTCAAAAAGCTAGCACAGGCATGACGGGCCGAATGAAGGCTAAGGTTCCAGTATTCCGTGGACTGCACAGCTCAGAAACAGGCCATTCACACCACAAGGTCCATGCCGGTGTTTATTCTATAAAACACCCCACGCCTATCCATCTTCATCTAACACCATCAACATGTCCATCTATTCCTCTGCCATCTCATTGAAACATATAAAACAGAATATAAGATTCTGAGGGGGCTTGACAGGATAGATCCGGAGAGATTGTTTCCCCTGGCTGTCGAGTCTAGAACAAGAGGAAATAGTCTTCAGATAAGGGGTCGGCCATGTAAGACTGAGATGAGGAGGAATTTATTCACTCAGAGGGATGTGAATCTTTGGAATTCTCCATCCAGAGGTCTGTGGATGCTCAGTCGTTGAGTATATTCAAGGCTGGAATTGATAGATTTTTGGGCTTAGGGGAATCAAGGGATTTGTGGGTCGGGCGGGAATGTGGAGTTGAGGTAGAAGATCAGCCAAGATCTGATTGAATGGTGGAGCCGGATCGAGGGGCCGGATGGCCTCCTCCTGCTCCCATTTTTTATGTTCTTATGTTCTTTCTCTCTCATGTGTTTATCCAGATTCCCCTTAAATGCATCTGTGCGATTCTTCTCAACTACCCTTTGTGGTAGCGAGTTAAACATTCTCACCAGTCTCTGGGAAAAGACGTTTTCACTGAATTCATTATTCGATTCAATTCGATTTATCAGTGACTATCTTATAATAATGACCCTTGGTTCTGGTCTCCCCTTCAAGTGGAAACATCTTCTCCAGATCTACCCTAACAAACACATCATTAATCTTAAAAACCTCCATCACGTCACTCCTCATTCTTCTCTTTTCGAGAGAAAAGAGCCTCAGCTTGTTCTCTCTTTCCTGACATGTGTAACCTCTCAGTTCCATGACATTGTTTCAGAAAACTGTCCAAGATGCATTCCAGAAATGTATTGCCTCCGTGTCCCAGTCTGTATGAAAATTAAAATCTCCCTTCATAACTGCTTTGCCTTAGCAACAGGCTCCACTGATCTCCGTATTTCTGTATTGGGTCAATACTTCCTGTTTGAACTATTTTTTTCATTCATTGAAAGCTTTTTATGCCCCAGTTCATCTCAGTTGGTTGTGATCTCCAGTGTGATCGAGACGTCTATGGGTTCAGGCTCTGCACAGCAACTTGATTCTCTGATCTGAGACTGACAGCACACCCATTTTAATCAGGCACAGAATGATCCGGGACTGACAGCACACCCATTTCAAACAGGCACAGAGTGATCCGAGACTGACAGCACAGCCCTTTTAAACAGACACAGAAAGATCCGGGACTGACAGCAAACCCCTTTCAAACAAACACAGAATGATCAGGGAATGAAAGCGCATCCCTTTGAAACAGACACGTAATTAGTGAGCATTTCAAATTCGGAGAAGGTGAGAACGGATTAACTGTAGACATTTGACATTGTATTTGACAAATTTGAGACAGCCTTGTTGAGACGTGACGATATAGGTCAATGTATTGTAACACATGCGGCATATATGGTTTTTCAGAAGGTATTTGATAACGTGGCTCACAGGAGGCGTCAGTCGTTTCGTTTAAGGGCAAATGTAGCCGCGCGGATGGAAGGTCGATAATGTGTATTTTTCTCCATTGTTGTTCACAGACCGAACACTGCGATCACTGAGTTCTGGACAAAGTCTGCCGGTTACCAACTGATCCAGTTTAAGAAATTCTACCGGGACAGACTAGAACAGGAAGTTGACGAAGGGGTGGACGGAGTCAGTTCGTTGACAACATACGAGAGGCATTTCAGTGGACAAGAACATCGGGTAAGTGGGAGGGGACAGGATGAGTTTGGATTATTTAAACATCACAAAACTAACAAGATATCAGATCTTAGAATCAGAGAAGGGAACAGAAGAGAAACAGACCAAACTGGAAAGAAATGGGTCAAACTGCAGTTATTGTGAATCTGAAACAATGAAAGGAAGAGGTGAAACACCCAGCGGATCGGTCAGTATCTGGACAAAGGACAGGGTAACGGTTCAGGTATAACTATAGTGTGGACTGAAAACAAAGTGAAACAGTTTTAGTGGAACTGGGAAAAGGACAGAACGGAGGCGACAAATTCCCTCTAATTCCCGAGTTAGAGGGAATTTCATGCTTTCACTGACGTGGAATCTATTTCAGGATATTGAGGAATTGAGAGATGACAAAAATTTCTGCGGAGTAAATGAGAGACATTTCAAGAACAAAAATGTTAAAATGGTTGAAATGCCTAAGACCGAACACGGAAACTAATCAAACAAACAGTGGGTAGCGCGAAACCGAGGCCGTGCGGGGTTTTGTTCTCCCCCATTCATCACCGGGGGTTAATTCTGCCTTCAGCGGACTCACAATCCGGGCAGTGGAGCTTGCGCTGGAGCGTCACTCCCCGGGAGAGCACTTTAGGAAATTGCATGCAATCAGCCCATAATATTCTGTCAATTACTTTTAATGGTATCGAAGTAAATGGAAGTGAAAATGTGACAGGGTGTGTCACGGACGGTCGATCTGACACCACCTGCTGAAGGTGGAAATCTCGGCCTCCGAGTCATAGAAACATGGAAAAGATGAGCAGGAGTAAGCCATTCGGCCCTTCGAGCCTGCTCCACCATTCAATATGATCATGGCTGATCGTCTATCTCAATACAATATTCCCGTTTGTCGAAGTTTTTACAGTCCGCTTTTATGTTCCCAGATAGTTCACTCTCATTCTCTATTTTCCCTCTTAATCAAACTCTTGACCATTTTTTGCTCCGTTCAAAACTGTTCCCAATCCTCTGGCTTGCTGCATTTTCTGGCAAAATGTTATGATTCCACTTTGCATCGCATCCTAGCCTTAACTTCTTCTGTTAGCCATGGTTGGGCCTTTTGTCCTTTTGTCTTTTTGTGCCAGAATGGAACGTATAACTGATGCAATTCATGCATTCGTTCCTCAAATGTTAGACATTACCTCTTCACCGTCATGCCTTTTAATGAAGGTCTCAAATCTATCACAGCCAACTCACTCCTCATACCTTCGATTTAGTACCCTAGTTTCGGATTGCACTCCTTCACTTTCCATCTTAATGAAGATTTATATCATGTTCCGGTCACTCTCCTCTAAAGGACCCCGCACAACAATTTAATGAATTAACCGCTTCTCGATGCACCATACCCAATCTAGGATAGCCTGTTCCCGAAATGGCTGCTCAACATATTGGTTTGAAAAACCATCTCCTGCACACTCCAGGAAATAATGCTCCACAGTATTATTGCTAATTTGGTTTGGCTAGTATATATGCATATAACAGTCACCCATGATTAAGTGGGGATTGAGGGATATGGCGGAAAGATGTCTTCAGGTGATTGAGGGATATGGGAGGTAGTTGTGGATAGAGGAATTTTTTTTAATGTGTGTAGTTGGGGTTGAGTGATACGGGGAAAAGGTGTCTCGGTCGTGATTGAGGGATATGAAGATAATGTGGGTAGGTGGTGTTGACGGATATGGTGAGAGGGTGGGTAAGTGGTAATACTGGATAGAGTGAGAAGGTGGTTGGGTGTGTTTGAGTGATCTGTGGAGATGGTGCGTCGGTGAATTTGTGGGATACGGAGGGAAGGTAGTTTGGTGGGGATTGAGGGCATTGCTGAGAAGTTTGCGGAGGTGGGATTGAGGGATAGGAGGCCAAGGTGCGTATGTGTTGATTGAGGTATATGGGGATGTGGTTCGTTGGGATTGACTGACATGGTGAGAAGTTGGGTAGATGGGTTTGAGGGATTGGGACAACGTGAGTAGTTGGGGATTGAATTATATGGCGTGAAGGTTGTTATGAGGGATATGGTCGAAGGTTGGAAGGTGGGGTTGAGAGATTTGTTGAAAAACTGCGTAGGTGAGTTTAGGCATTTGGTGAGTCGATGGATATGTGTAGAATGAGGAATATTTGGAGAAGATGGGTAAGTATGAGTGAGGGACATGAAGAGAAAGCGGTTAGGTGGGGATTGTGGGATATGGTGCGAAGAAGTGTAGGTGGTGATTGAGAGATGTTGTGAGAATGCGGGTAGGTGGGTTTGAGTGTTATGGGGAGAAGGTGTGTAGCTGTGAATTGAGGGATATGGGTAGGTGTGTCGGCCCGATTGAGGGATATGGTGAGAAGTTGGGTGGTTGTGGATTGAGGGATATGGTGAGAAGTTGATTAGGTGGAATTGAGGTATAAGGAGCTAATATGGGTTGGTGGGGATTGAAGGAATTGTTGTGAAGGTCCGTAGGTGGGGATTGAGGGATAAGTGGGGAAGGTGGGTATGTGGGCATTGACGGATGAGATGAGAATGTGAGTAGGTGGGGTTGAGGGATATGTGTAGAAGGTGCTTCAGTGGAGATTTAGTTAAATGAAGGGATGGTGGGTAAGTGGGGGTTGTGGGATATTGTGAGAAGGTGGGTAGGTGGGGTTGAGGCATGTGGAGAGAAGGTGTGTAGGTGAGTAGGTGCGATTGAGGGATATGGCGAGAGATTGGGTGGGTGAGGATTGTGGTCTTTGGGGATGTGGATAGGAGTGTCGGAGGAATCTGGTCTGAAGATGGCAGGTGTGGATTGAGGAATATGGGGAGAAGATAGATAGGTGTGAGTGAGGGATATGAGGAGAAGGTGGTTAGTTTGGGATTGAAGGATATGGTGGGAATGTGTGTTGGTCGGGATTGAGGGGTCTTATGAGAATGTGGGTAGCTGGGGATGAGTGTTATGGGGAGAAGGTGTGTAGTTCTGGTTTCAGGGATATGGGAGGTGTTTACGTGGTATTGAGAGATAAGGTGGGATGTTGTGTCCGTGGGATTGAGGAATAAGGTCATAATGTTGGTAGGTGGGGATTGAGGTATTTGGGGGTAAGATAGGTAGGTGGGGATTGAGGGACACGGGGGATGATGGGTAGTTTGGAGTTGAGGGATTTTGTATGAAGATGGGTAGGTGTAGTTGAGTGAAATGGGGAGAAGGTGTGTCGGTGCGGTCGACCGATATGGTGAGGAGTTGGGTAAGTGTGATTGTGGGAAATGTTAATAAGGCTGGTAGGTTATGATTGAGAGATATTGTGAGATGGTGGTTATGTGGGGTTGAGTGATCTTGGTAGAGGGTGGGTAGGAGGTAGTGAGAGATATGGAGGAGAAGTTGGTTAACCGTTTGTGAGGTATATGTGGAGAATGTGTTTCAGTGGGGATTGATGGATATTGTGTGAATGTGTGTAGGTGGGGTTGAGTGATATGGGGAGTAATTCGGTCGGTGGGGTTGATGGATATGGTGAGAAGGTGGTAAGTTTAGTTGAGGGATATTGTGAGAAGGTTTGGGTGGTTGTGTTGAGTGATATGAGGAGCAGATCGGTAGTTGGGATTCCCTCCCACTTTCCCTGTCCCCCTCCCTCTACCCCTCTCTCCATCTCTGTGTCTCACTCTTCTCGCTCTCTACTCGTGCTCTCCCTCTACTCGCTCTCCAGACCCTCTCTCTCTCCCCCTCTCTCTCTCGGCCTCTCTCTCTCTGTCTGTCACACTCTCCTCACTCTCTGCACGCTCTCACGCTCGACTCAATGTCTCTCCCACTTCCTCTCTCTCTCTCTCTCTGCCTCTCTCTGTACGCTCCTTGTCTCATCCCCATCTATTACTCTTTGTCTTCCGCTTCTCTGTCTCCCCTGTTTCTCTCTCTTTCTTTATCTGTCTGTCTCTTTCTTTCTCCCTCACCACCACCATCTCTCTCTCTCTGTATTATTCAGACTCTCACAGTCTGTCCGCCTCTCTCTCTGTCAATCCCCCCCCCCACATCCTCATAATCCCTCTCGGTGTCTCTCTGCCTCTCCACTGTGTCTCCATCATTCGTTCTTCACTCTTTCCCCTCACTCTCTCCCCCTACTCTCCAACTCTCTCCCTCTCCACGTCTACTCTCCACCTCTCTCAATCACGAACTCTCTCCCTTTCTCTATATCTCACCTTCAATTTCAAGCTTCCACTTTACTCTTCCTCTTTGCCTCTGCCACTTTACTCTGTGCGACTGCACTCTGTGCGACTACAAACTCTGACCCAGCCCCATCTCTCTGTCTCTCTTTCTCCCTATCTCTCGCCCTCTGACCATCCCCGTCTCATCCTCTCTCTATCTGTCCCTCCCTCTGTCTCTCTCCCTATACTCTCTAACTCTGTCCCTTTCTCTCTCCCTCTGACTCTTTCCCTCTGGTTCTCTCTCTTTTCCGGTCACTTACCCACCACTCCCTTTATCTCTCCCTTTCTGTCCGAGTATATCTGCACCTACACTTCTATCTCTGTCTCTCATCGCTCTCTTTCTCTCTGTCTCCCTCAATCTACACTCTCTGATCCATCCCCGTCTCTCACTCCATGTCTATCTTGTTTCTCTGCCTCCCCTGTTTCTCTCTCTCTGTCTGTCTGTTTCTCCCCCTGTCTGTCCCTTTCTTCTCCCTCACCCGTACATTTTATCTGTCTCGATTATGCTTACCCTTACAATCTGCCTGTCTCTCTGCCACTCTCAAAGTCGTCATTCTCCCTCTCTCTGTTTCTGTCTCCCGGTCTCTCTCCCTCTAATCTGTCTCTCCTTCTCCACTTTCCGTCTCAAATCCATTGAAGCAGCAACAAGTGGCTATTGTTCAGCTGCCAACAGCTCACAGGCATTTCCAAAACATCTCCTTCTGTCTCTATTTACTTATCGCTCCTCTCTTTCTCGATATACTGTTCCTCTAACTCTATCTCTTTCTCTGTCTGTCTCTGCCTGTCTCTCTCGTGTTCACTCTCTCTCCCTCTACTCTCTCTTTCTCCCTTTACTCTCTCTCTTTCTCTTACCCCCTGCATACACTGTACAGCACAGAAACAAGCCATTCGTCCCGAAGAGTCCATGCCTTTGCTTATGCTGCAGATGATCCTCCTTTCACGCTTGTTCATCGAACCCAATCAACATATCGTTCTATTCCCTTTTCCTTCGTGTGTTTGTCTAGCTTAATCTTAACAGCATCTTTGCTCGTCGCCTCAACTCACTTGTGGTAGCGAGTTGCTCACACTAACCACTCCCTGGATAAAGGAGTTTCTCCTGAATTAATATTGGATTTATCAGTGACCAGCTTCGATTTATAACCCCGAGGTCTGCTCTCACTCGCGGGTGAAATCATCTTCTCTCCGTCTACCCTATCAAACCTGTCATTTAACTTAAAGACTTCTATCAGGTCGCTCCTCAGTCTTTTCTTTTCAAGCTTGTTCTCTCTTTCGTGATAGTTATATCCTCCCCGTTCTGTGATATTGTTTCAGTAAACTGTCCGAGGTGCACTATAACGCAGACAATGGGAAAATTGAAATCTCCGTTCATAACTGCTTTGCCTTAGCGACAGGCTCCTCTGATCTCCGTATTTCTATGGGGTCTCAATTCTTCCTGTTTGAAGTATTTGTTTCATTAATTGAAAGCTTTTCATGCCCCAGTTCCCCTCAGTGGGTTGTGATCTCCAGTGTGATCGAGCCGTCTACGGTTTCAGGCTCAGAACAGCAACTTGAGTCTGTGATCCAGGACTGACAGCACACCCCTTTAAAACAGACACAGTATGATCCTGGACTGACAGCACACCCCTTTAAAACAGACACAGGATAATCCTGGACTGGCAGCACACCACTTATAAACAGACGCAGAATGATCCGGGACTGACAGCACACCCCTTTAAAACAGGCACAGGATGATCCTGGATTGACAGCACACCCCTTTTAAACAGACACAGAATGATCCGGGACTGACAGCACCAACATGAAAATGCTTCTCCGATGCTCTGTTCTGAGTGAATTTCCTTCCAAACTTTGCATTTATAATTCGCTCACAGTCTAAAATAAAGAGAGGAAGCTGCGCCCTCAATAAAAAGAACGTTCGTGGTCCTTGCAGGGATGAAACCTGCGCCCTTTGTGGCATTAATATCACGCTCGAACCACCTGAGCTAAATGTCACTCTCTCTGTTTGTCTCCCCTCTGAATTTCATGTCTCCCTGACTTTTATTTTCTCTCTCTGGCCCTGTGTCGTTCTCTCTCCTTATCACCCTTATCTTTCTCTGTCTTCCCCTCTGTCTCTGTTTCTCTTCTTGTGCTCACCTTCTCTCTCTCTTACCCTGTCTCATCCTGTCCTCTGCCTCTGCCTCTCTACTCTCTCTCTCTCTTTCTCACCGAATTCTCTCTATATATCTCTCTCTCTCCTGCTCTCTCTCTCACTATACTCGTTCTGTCTCTTCGTCTACACTCTCTCTCTTTCTTCATCCCAATATTGTCTCACTCTCTATTTCTCCTCTCTGTGATAATAAAATAATTGTCAAAAGACCTCGGGGAAATTTGAACACATTTTTTCACTGACGTTTGTTATGATTTGGAATGCATTTCCTGAAAGAGCGGTGGAACCACATTCCACAGGCACTTTCAAAAGGCAAGTGGGCATATCATTGAAGAGGACTAGTTTGCAGGGTTATGGGGCAAAATCTGGGGTGCAGGACTAAATTGGGGAGTTCTTTCAAAGAACCAGCACAGTCATGATGGGCCCAATGTATGCTAAGATTCCAGAAATACTTGGACTGTACAGCTCAGAAACAGGCCATTCGGCACAATAGATACATGCCGGGGTTTATGTTCCACACGAACCTCCCACCACCCTTCTTCATCTAACCCCATCAACATATCCTATTCCTTTCTCATCTCATAGAAACATATAGTATTCTGAGGGGACTTGACAGGATAGATGGTGACTCCACTGACTGGCGAATCTAGAACATTGGGGAATATTCATTCCCCATTCCCCAGATAAGGGGTCGGCCATTTCAGACCGAGATGAGCGCACTCGGTTTAACATCTCATCCAAATGACGACACTTCAAACAGTTCAGCCCTCCCTCAGTACTGACATTCCAAAACTGCAGCGCTCTCTCAGTAGTGACCTTCCGACAGTGCAGCACTCCCTCAGTACTGACCATCCGACAGTGCAGCACTCCCTCAGTACTGAGCCTCCGACAGTGCAGCGCTCTCTCAGTACTGACCCTCCGAAAGTGCAACACTCCCTCAATACTGACCCTCCGACCGTGCGGCGCTTCCTCAGTACTGCTCCTCTGACAATGCAGCATTAACTCAGTACTGACCCTCTGAGCGTGCAGCGCTCCCACAGTACTGGCACAGGAAATTTTCGGCCTGGATTAAGATGCTCAAGTCTCTGGTGTGTGTGGGGTCCGAGAGAACGATCTTCTGACTCTGAGGACAGACGCTACCTCCTGAGCCCCGGCTCACAATGACGATGTCAGGTTATTGCTTGACGAGTCTGTGGGACAGATCTCCCAACTTTGGCACAAGTTCACAGTCGTTAGTGAGAAGGACTTTGCAGGCCCGTCTGGGCTCGGTGCGCCTGTCTGATACCGAGGCCATATTTCAGAGGGCAGTTAAGTCAACCAGGTTAGTGTGGGAGTTGATTCAGAGTTTGAAGGAAAGTTTGAGTATCAGGAACAAAATAGCTCTTCATACCCCTTCAGAAACTGGAATACTCCTAGGAGTGATTCTCAATCTCCAAACTCACCTTAATGAAAGGAGTATATTCTGAACTCTTGAGAAGGCGGGTAGGTGGGAATGAGGGATAAGAGGAGAAGGTTGGTAGGTGAGAGTGAGCAATATGGGGAGAAGATGGATTGGTGAGATTAAGGAATATGTGTCGAAAGTGGGTAGGTTGGAATTAGGGATGGGGGGAGAAGGTTTGCTCGTTGGGGATTGAGGGATATGGTTGGAAGGTGGGAAGGTGGGTAGGTCGGGATTGAAGGATATGTTGAGACGGTGGTAGGTCGGGATTCGCGATTGGGAGAGAAGGCTTGCAGTTGGGGATTAAGGGATATGGGGGGGAGGCGGGTAGGTGGGGCTTACTGATATGGGGAGAAGGTGGGCAGTTGTGGATTGAGGGATATCGTGAGAAGGTGCATTTTAAGTAGCGTCATAAAGGAGGAGAGTGAATCAGAGGCAGGAAATTCCAGAGTTTAGGGACCATTCAGCTGAAGGCACGGCCACCAATAGTGCACTGCAGGAATTCGGGCATGCGCGAGAGGCCAGAATGGGAGGAGCGTAGAGACCTCAGTCGGGGAGGATGGGGTTGCAGTCTTGGGGGAGGTTACAGAGATGGCCGTGGAAGGATTTGAACACAACGATGAGAATTTTAAAATCGAGGCTTTGCCGGACCGGGAGCCAATGCGAACACAGGGGGTGATGATTGAACAGGAATTTGTGCGAATTAGGTTACGGGCAGCTGAATTTTGGATGAGCTGAAGTTAATGAAGGGTGGAAGATCGAGTTTGGCCAGAAGAGCATAGGAATAGTCCAGTCTCGAGGTAACAAAGGCACGGACAAGGGTTTCAGCAATAGGTGAGAAGAGGCGGGAGCGGAGACGGTCGAGATACATAGATGGAAATAAGCGGACTTGGTGATGGAAAGAATATGTGGTCCGAGTTTCAGCTCAGGTTCAAATCAGACGTCGAGGGTTGTGAATGGTCTGTTTCTGCACCAGACGTTCGCCAGGGAGAGGGATGGAGTCGGTGGGTTGGGCCTTTTTCGCGAGCACATGATGTTGACTGGCAGTGATAGACCCCATGGTACAATAACCACACTCAGCACTGACCCGTGGGGCATCTGCCGGTGGAACACGGATCCATGCGAGAGGCAGAACCTTCTGAGGTGAACAGAGAGAGTTTTATAATAACAGGGCGGAGCAAAATAAAACACTGTCACAGTGTTTAATGCTTCGGAATGTGAGGCATGAGGAATATCAACCACTTCAGTCTGAACTGTTCACACGTTAGAAAGAGCACGGGTTACATACCGAGTGCAGCCCCCTCTCCACTCTCCCATCAACCACTACCCTGGCAGGCACAGCACAGGTTAGATACAGAGTAAATCCCCCACCACACTGTCCCATCAAACGCTCACAGGGCAGGTACAGCACGAGTTAGATACAGAGTATAATCCCCTCGACACTGTCCCATCATACACTCCCATGGCAGGCTCAGCACAGTTTAGATACAGAGTAAATCCCCCACTGCACTGTCTCATCAAACACTCCCAGGGCAGGTACAACACGAGTTAGATACAGAGTATAACCCCCTCCACACTGTCCCATTAAACACACCCAGGATAGGTACAGCACGGATTAGATACGGAGTGAAAACCCTTCCAGAGTGTCCCGTCAAGTACTCCCAGTG
The DNA here is from genome assembly GCF_035084215.1 of Heptranchias perlo. Classification (NCBI taxonomy): domain Eukaryota; kingdom Metazoa; phylum Chordata; class Chondrichthyes; order Hexanchiformes; family Hexanchidae; genus Heptranchias; species Heptranchias perlo. The sequence continues at coordinate 4,220,388 of NW_027139453.1, read as the reverse complement.
CAGGTGCAGCACCGGTTAGATACAGAGTAAAGGCCCCAAGACACTGTCCCATCAAAAACTCGCAGGACAGGTACAGCACGGATTAGATATGGAGTGAAAGCCCCTCCAGAGTGTCCAGTTAAACACTCCCAAGACAGGTACCGCACGCGTGAGATGGAGAGTTAAGCTCCCTCTACACTATCCCATCAAACACTCTCAGGGCAGTAACAACAGAGTTTAGATACAGAGTAAAGCTCCCTCTTCTCTCTCCCATTCTCTCTGTGTGGGTGTCAGTCGCACACCGGGTGAGATCTGCCAACAGAGACTGGGATGAAGCCTGGGCCTTCTCCAAAGATCACTGCCTTCCCCCATTCTCAGTGATTCCAACGCCCTGTGATGCTGTGATCCTTGTTGTCTCTCTCTCTCTCTCGCTCTCACACTAGACTCCCTCTCTCTCTGACCAGTCTCTATCACTCGCTCTGTCCCTGTCTCTCCCTCTCTCCGTCCGTCTCTCCCTGTTTCTCTTTCTGTCTGTTTCTCTCCATCTCTCTGTCCCTCTGTCGTTCTCTGTCACTCTCTCCGTGGTCTTTCACTGTCGTCCCCTTTGACTCTATTTCTCATTTTGTGTTCTCCTTATCTTCCGCTTGTCTCTGTCTCATCCTCTCTTCTTCTCTACCCTTCTACCCTCTCTGTCTTCTTCTATTCTCTCTGTCTCTCTCTATCTCTGTCTCTCGTGATCTCTCTGTACTCTTTCTGTCTCCTTCCAACCTCTCTCTATCTCTCTTCCTCACCTTACTCTCCTCTTTCTCCTACTCTCTCTGTCTGTACCCTCTCTATCTCCTTCTACTCTGTCTTTCTCACGCCCTCTACTCTCTCTCTCTCTCTCTCTCTCTCTCTCCCCACCGCTCCTCTGTGAGATAAAAGATAATTGGCAATACATCTCGATGGGAAATGAAGAAACATTTTTTCACCGAGGTTTGTTATGAGATTGAGTGCAATACCTAAAAAAACGGTGAAACCACATTCCATAGGCACTTTCAAAAGGCAATTGGACATGTCATTGAAGAGGAATAATTTGCAGGGTGATGGGGAAATCGCTGGGGTGTAGGACTAAATTGGGCAGTTCTTTCAAAAATCTAGCGCGGGCATGACGGGCCGAATATAGGCTAAGGTTCCAGAATTATGTGGACTGCACAGCTCAGAAACAGACCATTCACCCCACAAGGTCCATGCCGGTGTTTATTCTATAAAACACCCCACGCCTATCCATCTTCATCTAACACCATCAACATGTCCATCTATTCCTCTGACATCTCTTTGAAACATATAAAATAGAATATAAGATTCTGAGGGGGCTTGACAGGATAGATCCGGAGAGATTGTTCCCCTGGCTGTCGAGTCTAGAAAAAGAAGAAATTGTCTTCAGATAAGGGGTGGGCCATGTAAGACTGAGATGAGGAGGAATTTATTCACTCAGAGGGATGTGAATCTTTGGAATTCTCCACCCAGAGGTCTGGGGATGCTCAGTCGTTGAGTATATTCAAGGCTGGAATTGATAGAATTTTGGGCTCTCGGTGAATCAAGCGATTTGTGGGTCGGGCGGGAAAGTGGAGTTGAGGTAGAAGATCAAGCATGATCTGATTGAATGGTGGACCAGGATCGAGGGACCGGATGGCCTACTCCTGCTCCCATTTTTTATGTTCATATGTTCTTTCTCTCTCATGTGTTTATCCATATTCCCCTTAAATGCATCTGTGCGATTCTTCTCAACTACCCTTTGTGGTAGCGAGTTTCACATTCTCACCAGTCTCTGGGTAAAGACGTTTTCACTGAATTCATTTTTCGATTCAATTCGATTAATCAGTGACTTTCTTATAATAATGGCCCTTGGTTCTGGTCTCCCCTTCAAGTGGAAACATCTTCTCCAGATCCACCTGAACAAACACACCATTAATCTTAAAAACCTCTGTCACGTCACTCCTCAGTCTTCTCTTTTTGAGAGAAAAGAGCCCCAGCTTGTTCTCTATTTCCTGACATGTGTAACCTCTCAGTTCCATGATATTGTTTCAGAGAACTGTCCAAGAAGCATTCTAGAAATGTATTGCATACGTGTCCCATTCTACGTGAAAATTAAAATCTCCGTTCATAACTACTTTGCCTTAGCTACGGGCTCCTCTGTTCTCCGTATTTCTGTATTGGGTCAATACTTCCTGTTTGAAGTACTTTTTTCATTAATTGAAAGCTTTTTATGCCCCAGTTTATCTCAGTTGGCTGTGATCTCCAGTGTGATCGAGCCGTCTATGGGTTCAGGCTCTGCACAGCAACTTGATTCTCTGATCTGGGACTGACAGCACACCCATTTTAATCAGGCACAGAATGATCCGGGACTGACAGCACACCCATTTCAAACAGGCACAGAATGATCCGGGACTGACAGCACAGCCCTTTTAAACATACACAGAATGATTAGGGACAGAAAGCACATCCCTTTTAAACAGACACGTAATTGGTGAGCATTTCAAATTCGACGAAGGTGAGAACGGATGAACTGTAGACATTTGACATTGTATTTGGCAAATTTGAGACAGCCTTGTTGAGACGTGACTATATAGGTCAATGTATTGTAACACATGCGGCATATATGGGTTTTCAGAAGGAATTTGATAACGTGGCTCACAGGAGGCGTCAGCCGTTTGGTGTAAGAGCAAATATAGCCACCCGGATGGAATGTCGATAATGTGTATTTTTCTCCATTGTTGTTCACAGACCGAACACTGCGATCACTGAGTTCTGGACAAAGTCTGCCGGTTACCAACTGATCCAGTTGACGAAATTCTACCGGGACAGACTAGAACCGGCAGTTGAAGAAGGGGTGGACGGAGTCAGTTCGTTGACAACATACGAGAGGCATTTCAGTGGACAAGAACATCGGGTAAGTGGGAGGGGAACAGGACGAGTTTGGATTATTTAAACATCACAAAACCAACAAGAAATCAGATCTTAGAATCAGAGAAGGTAACAGAAGAGAAACAGACAAAACTGGAAAAAAATGGGTCAAACTGCAATTATTGTGAATCTGAAACAATGAAAGGAAGAGGTGAAAATACCCAGCGGATCGGTCACTATCTGGACAAAGGACAGGGTGACGATTCAGGTATAAATCTAGTGTGGACTGAAAACAAAGTGAAGCAGTTTTAGTGGAACTGGGAAAAGGACAGAACGGAGGCGACAAACAGGAGTTAGAGGAAATGTCATGCGTTGACTGACCTGGAATCTATTTCAGGATATTGAGGAATTGAGAGATGACAAAAATTTCTGCGGAGTAAATAAGAGACATTTCAAGAACAAAAATATTAAAATGGTTAAAATGTCTAAGACCGAACACGGAAACTAATCAAACAAATAGTGGAGAGCGCGAAACCGAGGCCGTGCCTGGTTTTGTTCTCCCCCAGTTATCACCGGGGGTTAATTCGACCTTCAGCGGACTCACAATCCGGGCAGTGGAACTTGCGGTGGAGCGTCACTCCCCGGCAGAGCACTTTAGGAAATTGCATGCAATCAGCCCATAATATTCTGTCAATTACTTTTAATGGTATCGAAGTAAATGGAAGTGAAAATGTGACAGGGTGTGTAATGGACGGTCGATCTGACACCACCTGCTGAAGGTGGAAATCTAGTCCACCGAGTCATAGAAACATGGAAAAGATGCCCTTCGAGCCTGCTCCACCATTCAATATGATCATGGCTGATCGTCTATCTCAATACAATATTCCCGTTTGTCGAAGATTTAACAGTCCGCTTTTATGTTCCTTGCAAGTTCACTCTCATTCTCTATTTTCCCTCTTAATCAATCTCTTGACCCTTTTTTGCTCCGTTCTGAACTGTTCCCAATCCTCTGGCTTGCTGCATTTTCTGGCAAAATGTTATGATTCCACTTTGCATCGCATCCTAGCCTTAACTTCTTCTGTTAGCCATGGTTGGGCCTCTTGTCCTTTTGTCTTTTTGTGCCAGAATGGAACATATAACTGTTGCAATTCATGCATTCGTTCCTCAAATGTTAGACATTGCCTATTCACCTTCATGCCTTTTAATGAAGGTCTCAAATCTATCATAGCCAACCCACTCCTCATACCTTCGATTTAGTACCCTAGTTTCGGATTGCACTCCTTCACTTTCGATCTTAATGAAGAATTGTATCATGTTACGGTCACTCTCCTCGAAAGGACCCCGCACAACAATTTAATTAATTAACCCCTTCTCAATGCACCATACCCAATCTAGAATAGCCTGTTCCCGAATTGGCTTCTCAACATATTGGTATCAAAAACCATCTCGTGCACACTCCAGGAAATAATGCTCCACAGTATTATTGCTAATTTGGTTTGGCCAGTATATATGCAGATGAAAGTCACCCATGATTAAGTGGGGATTGAGGGATATGGCGGAAAGATGTGTACAGGTGATTGAGGGATGTGGGAGGTAGTTGTGGATAGAGGTTATTTTTTAATGTTGGTAGTTGGGGTTGTGTGATCCGGGGAGAAGTTGTACAGGTCGGGATTGAGGGATATGAGGATAATGTGGGTAGGTGGTGTTGACGGATATGGTGAGAGGGTGGGTAAGTGGTAATAATGGATATAGTGAGAAGGCGGTTTGGTGTGTTTGAGTGATCTGTGGAGATGGTGCGTCGATGAGTTTGTGGGATATTGAGGGCAGGTAGTTACCTGGGGATTGTGGGCAATGCTGAGAAGTTGCGGAGGTGGGATTGAGAGATATGAGGCGAAGGTGCGGAGGTGTTGATTGAGGTATATTGTGATGTGGTTAGTTGGGATTGACTGACATGATGAGAAGTTGGGTAGAAGGTTTTGAGGGATTGGGACAACGTGAGTAGTTGGGGATTGAATGATATGGCGTGAAGGTGGTTAGGAGGGATATGGGTCGAAGCTTGGAAGGTGGGGTTTAGAGATTTGTTGAAAAGGTGCGTAGGTGAGTTTAGTCATTTGGTGAGTCGATGGATATGTGCAGATTGAGGAATATTTGGAGAAGATGGGTAAGCATGAGTGAGGGACATTATTGAGAAGGCGGTTAGGTGGGGATTGAGCGTTATGGTGCAGAGAAGTTTCGGTGGTGATTGAGAGATGTTTTGAGAATGTGGGTAGGTGGGGTTGAGTGTTATTGGGAGAAGGTGTGTAGCTGTGAATTGAGGGATATGGGTAGGTGTGTCGGCCCGATTGAGGGATATGGTGAGAAGTTCGGTGGTTGTGGATTGAGGGATATGGTGAGAAGTTGATTAGTGGGATTGAGGTATAAGGAGCTAATATGGGTTGGTGGGGATTGAAGGAATTGTTGTGAAGGTCGGTAGTTGGGGATTGAGGGATAAGTGGGGAAGGTGGGTCGGTGTGGATTGACGGATGAGATGAGAATGTGAGTAGGTGGGGTTGAGGGATATGTGTAGAAGGTGCTTAAGTAGGGATTTAGTGAAATGATGGGATGGTGGGTGGTGGGGATTGTGGGATATTGTGAGAAGGTGGGTAGGTGGGGTTGAGGCATGTGGAGAGAAGGTGTGTAGGTGGGTAGGTGCGATTGAGGGATATGGCGAGAGGTTGGGTGGGTGAGGATTGTGGTCTTTGGGGATGTGGATAGGAGTGTCGGAGGAATCTGGTCTGAAGATGGTAGATGTGGATTGAGGAATATGGGGAGAAGATAGGTAGGTGTGAGTGAGGGATATGAGGAGAAGTTGGTTAGTTTGGGTTTGAGGGATATGGTGGGAATGTGTGTTGGTTGGGATTGAGGGGTCTTATGAGAATGTGAGTAGGTAGGGTTGAGTGTTATGGGGAGAAGGTGTGTAGCTCTGGTTTGAGGGATATGCGAGGTGTTTAGGTGGTATTGAGAGATATGGTGGGAAGTTGTGTCGGTGGGATTGAGGAATAAGGTGATAATGTTGGTAGGTGGGGATTGAGGTATTTGTTGGTAAGATCGGTCGGTGGCGATTGAGGGATACGGGGGATGATGGGTAGTTTGGAATTGAGGGATTTTTTATGAAGATGGGTAGGTGTAATTGAGTGAAATGGGGAGAAGGTGGATAGGTGGGGTCGATGGATATGGTGAGGAGTTGTGGGAAATGTTAATAAGGTGGGTAGGTTGTGGGAAATGTTAATAAGGTGGGTAGGTTGTGATTGAGAGATATTGTGAGAAGGTGGTTAGGTGGGGTTGAGTGATCTTGGTAGAAGGTGAGGAGGAGGTAGTGAGAGGTATGGAGGTGAACTTTGGTAGCCGTTTGTGGGGTATATGTGGAGAAAGTGATTATGTGGAGTTTGAGTGAAATGTGGAGAATGTGTTTAAGTGGGGATTGATGGATATTGTGTGAATGTGTGTCGGTGGGGTTGAGTGATATGGGGAGACATTCGGTCGGTGGGGTTGCTGGATGTGGTGAGAAGGTGGTAAGTTTTGTTGAGGGATATTTTGAGAAGGATTCGGTTGTTGTGTTGACTGATATGAGGAGAAGATCGGTGGGTGGGAGTCTCTCCCACTTTCCCTGTCCCCCTCCCTCTACCCCTCTCTCCATTTGTGTGCCTCACTCTTCTCGCTTTCTATTCGTGCTCTCTCTCTCCTCGCTCTCCCGACCCTCTCTCTCTCTCGGCCTCTCTCTCTCTCTGTCTGTCACACTCTCCTCACTCTCTACTCGCTCTCACCCTCTACTCCATGTCTCTCCCACTTCCTCCCTCTCTCTCTCTCTGTTCACTCTTTGACTCATCCCCATTCATTACTCTTTGTCTTCCGTTTCTCTGTCTCCCCTGTTTCTCTCTGTTTCTTTATCTGTCTGTCTCTTTCTTTCTCCCTCACCACCACCATCTCTCTGTCTGTATTATTCAGACTCTCACAGTCTGTCCGCCTCTCTCGCTGACAACCCCCGCCCCCCCCTCACCCACACGCATGTCCTCATATTCCCTCTCGGTGTCTCTCTGCTTCTCCACTGTGACTCCATCTTTCGTTCTTCACTCTTTCCCCTCACTCTCACCATCTACTCTCCAACTCTCTCCCTCTCCACCTCTCTCAATCATGAACTCTCTCCCTTTCTCTATATCTCACCTTCAATTTCACGCTTCCCCTTTACTCTTTCTCGTTGCCTCTGCCACTTTACTCTGTGCGACTACACTCTGTGCGAATACACTCTCTGACCCAGCCCCATCTCTCTGTCTCTCTTTCTCCCTATCTCTCACCCTCTGACCATCCCCGTCTCATCCTCTCTCTATCTGTCCCTCCCTCTGTCTCTCTCCCTATACTCTTTAACTCTGTCTCTTTCTCTCTCCCTCTGACTTTTTCCCTCTGATTCTCTTTCTTTCCCGGTACTTACCCTCCACTCTCTTTCTCTCTCTCTTTCTGTCCGAGTCTCTCTGCGTCTACACTTCTATCTCTGTCTCTAATCGCTGTCTCTCTCTCTGTCTCCCTCAATCTACGCTCTCTGATCCATCCCCGTCTCTCACTCTCTGTCTTCCTTTTTTCTCTGCCTCCCCTGTTTCTCTCTCTCTGTCTGTCTGTTTCTCCCTCTGTCTGTCCCTTTCTTCTCCCTCACCCGTCCTATTTCTCTGTCTCGATTATGCTTACCCTTGCAATCTGCCTGTCTCTCTGCCACTCTCAATGTCGTCATTCTCCCTCTCTCTGTTTCTGTCTCCCGGTCTCTCTCCCTCTAATCTGTCTCTCATTCTCCACTCTCCGTCTCAACTCTCCATCTCCACTCTCCGTCTCCACTCTTCTTCTCCAACCTATGCCCGTCTCTCCCTTTCTCTCTTCCTCCCTCCGCCCTCTCTGTCTGTCTGTTTGTTCCTCTGTTTCTGTCTTTCATTCTTGCTCCTCCACCATCTCTCTGTCTCTATAATTCTGTCTCTCTCTCTGTCTCTCTCTCTCTTCTGATTCTCTGCCTCTCTATGCTATCTCTCTGTCACCCACTCCATCGCTCTCTCCCCACCCCCACCCCCCCTCTGCGTCTCTCTCTCTGTCTCTCTCTCTTCCCCTCATCAATCTCCCCCTTTACCCGCGTCTCTCCCTCTCCGTCTGTCTCTGTTTCTGTCTCCCCAGTTTCTCTCATTCTCTTGCTCTCTCCTCTCTGTTTCTCTTTCTCTTTGTCCGCTGTCTGTTTCTCTTGTTCACTCTCCCCAACTATCTGTCTATGTCTTTATTTTTCTCTCTCCCTCCCACTCCCCATTTCTCACTCGTTTTGCGTATGTCTCTCTTTCTCTTGCCCATTTCTCTGTCTCTCTGCTCCGTCACGGCTGATCAGCAGCGCCGCCTGCTTGAGGTTGTGGTCTGTGGTGACATTGACCAGGAACGTCGGAACAGGAGTTGGCCATTTCGCCCTTTTAGACTGTTACGCCATTCAATGGGATCATGGCGGATCTCTGACCGAACTTCATTTACCCGCCTTAATCCCATAGTCCCTGAACACATGGTTAAGAAAATCTATCTATAAAATTAACAACTGAGCTAACATCAACTTCCGTTTGCAGAAGAGAGTTCAAACATCTCCCACCCTTTGCGGGTAGAAATGTTTCATAACTTCACTCCTCGAAGTTCTGGCTCTAATTTTTAGGCGATGACTCCTGGTCCTCGATTCCCCAACCAGCGGATATAGTTTCTCTCTATCTACCCTATCAGTTCCCCTTAATATCTTGAAAAATTAAAACAAATCACCCCTTAATCTTCTAAATTCCAGAGAATGCATCCCTAGTTTGTGTAATCTCTCTTCAAAATTTAACCCTTGATGTCCAGGTAGCATTCTAGTAAATAAAGACAAACAGAGTTTTAACAGCTCGGTAAGTTTTAATGACTGCCAAACAAGTAAAGATTATCTTTTAAAAACGAGGGCTCTCATATCACTACTTATTTTATTAGTTTTTGGTTATTGAAGAAGAATTAAAATTACAATATTATTTTTTAAACTTTTCCCTTCTGTCTCTTTAACTTAATTCTATTATTTCATTGGTTTTTGATTTTTTAAATTTACAATGCCACACAGAATGCCAACTTGAAAGGAATGAATTCTGCTTGATTGTTTGAGCAATGCAGCCTGATTCTGTGGGCGGGACTTCTCGTCCTCACGAATTTTGTGGGCGTGTCTTCTCCTCACACACATTTCCAGCTGCGCAGCAAATCACGCTGCTCAGAGGCTGGGTTGATGATGCAAAATTTTTGTGAAGTTCGAAATCAAGGAATTCATCGCCACAGAGCCTACAGTCAGTATTTTTGTTAATTTAATTCGCAAGAGCTGCAGTGAGTGTTGCCTCGCCGCTCGCAGCGATTTCTGGCCCAATGTCTCCTGCCGCTCTGCCAATTTCCTAACCAGGTCAATCATTTCCCCTCAATTCCATCAGCTTCAACTTTAGCTAACAGTCTCTTCTGAGGGACTTTATCGAATGCCTTTTGGAAGTCCATATGAACAACATCTATAGACATTCCGCTGTCCACTACTTTAGTCACCTCTTCAAAACAAAATCCATGCTGGCTCTTACTGATCAGCTGAAAATGTTCAAGGTGTTCAGTCACTATCCTTAATGAGAGACTCGAGTAATTTCTCGAAAACGGATGTTTGGCGAACTGGTCTATAATTCCCTGGTTTGCTACTGGCACCTTTCTTAAATAGTGGAGTGACATGTGCAGTTTTCCAATTTAGATAAATGTTCATGCACCATTAGGCTGTTAATTAAATCTGCCTCATTACTCATTATTAATTCGAGTAAAGCCTGCACCCTTGTTGGTCCCAGGACATATTGTTGCAGAAAGCTTTCCTGAACCTACTCAAGAAATTCGTTACCTTTCTGACATGAGCTCGTCTGTTTATCCCATTCCATATGAAGGTTAAAATCTATCCCCATTAAAACCACACTGCATTTGCTACATGCGTGTCTAATCTCCGCATTTATACATTGTGCCGCTTCACAGCTACTACAAGGGGGTCGATACACAACCCCCACTTTGGTCTTAAATCCTTTTCTATTTCCTAATTCTACGCATAAAGTTTCCACTGCCTGCCTCCCTCTCGTTATGTCCTCTCTTATCATGAAGTAATTACATCCTTAATCACTAAGGATACTCCTCCCCCTTTACCCATTTTTTCTATCATTCCTATGACCTTATAACATGATATATTCAGTTCCCATTCCTGACTGTTGAGCAGCCATGCCTCAGTAATGGCCAACATGTCGTGCCCTGTCGGTTGAATTTGTGCCCGAATTTCATTCAATTTGTTGCTTATACTCCATGCGTTTGTATAAAGAACGCTTATTTGGGCCACACACCCTACCCATATTGTAATATTGTATTTCTCACACTTTCCTTATTTCTATCTCCAGATTTAATTACTTTACATCTTTCAGTTTTTCATTTACCTGTAGTACCTAAAGCATAATTTCTGACTATCACTCTACTCTCTTCCTTTATATTCTCGAATTTTTATTTATATTACTTTTCCAATGAGCCCTACCCCCATTTACTAGTTTATGGCCTTATTTATCCATGGCGCTGTGACCCTGTTCCCACCGAGGTCAGGTGGAGCCGGTCCCAACGGTACAATTCCTTCCTGTCCCAGCACAGGTGCAAGTGTCCCACGAAATGGAACCTCTCCTTCCCACACCACTCCTTCATCAATGTATTCACCTCTCTAATCTGCTAATCCCAACAACTATTTGCACGTGGCTCAGGTAATAATCCAGAGATTAGAACCCTTGAGTGCCTGTTTTTAAAAAAAAATTGCTCCTGATACTCTCAGTGTCTGGACTGTGATCACCTCTCTCAGTGTCTGGACTGTGATCTCCTTTCTCAGTGTCTGGACTGTGATCTCCTCTCTCAGTGTCTGGACTGTGATCCTCTCTCAGTGTCTGGACTGTGATCTCCTCTCTCATTGTCTGGACTGTGATCTCCTCTCTCAGTGTCTGGACTGTGATCCTCTCTCTCAGTGTCTGGACCGTAACCTCCTCTCTCAGTGACTGGACTGTGATATCCTTTTAGTGTTAGAACTGTGATCATCTCGCTCAGATTCTGGACTGTGATCACCACTCTCACTGTCTGGGCTGTGATGTCCTCTCTCAGTGTCTGGACTGTGATCACCTCATTCAATGCCTGGTCTGTAATCTCCTCTCTCAGTGTCTGGACTGTGATCTCCTCTCTCAGTGTCTGGACTGTGATCACCTCATTCAATGCCTGGTCTGTGATCTCCTCTATCAGTGTTGGGACTGTGATCTCATCTCTCAGTGTATGGACTGCGATCTCCTCATTCAATGCCTGGTCTGTGATCTCCTCTATCAGTTTCTGGACTGTGATCTTCTTTTTCAGTGTATGGACTGTGATCCTCTCTCTCAGTGTCTAGACCGTGACCTCCTCTCTCAGTGACTGGAATGTGATATCCTTTTAGTGTTTGGACTGTGATCACCTCTCTCAGATTCTGGGCTGTGATCACCTCTCTCTGTGTGCGGGCTGTGATCTCCTCTCTCACTGTCTGGACTGTGATCACCTCTCTCAGTGTCTGGACTGTGATCTCCTCTCTCAGTGTCTGGTCAGTGATCACCTCTCTCAGTGTCTAGACCGTGACCTCCTCTCTCAGTGACTAGACTGTGATATCGTTTTCGTATTTGGACTGTGATCACCTCTCTCAGATTCTGGACTGTGATCACCACTCCCAGTGTCTGGACTGTAATCTCCTCTCTCAGCGTCTGGACTCTATTCTCCTCTCTCAGTGTATGGACTGTGATCTCCTCTCTCAGTGTGTGGGCTGTCTTCTCCACTCTCAGTGTCTGGACTGCGATCTCCTCTCTCAGTGTATGGACTGTGATCTCCTCTCTCAATGCCCGGTCTGATCTTTTCTCTCAGTGTCTGGACTGTGTTTTCATCTCTCATTGTCTGGACTACGATCTACTCTCTCTGTGTCTGCACGATGGTGGGCACTGGGATTGATGCCCCCAATGATACAATTGCCACACTGAGCACTGACATGTGAAGGAACTGCTCGAGTAACTGAACACCAGTGAGAGACAGAACCTTCCGTTGTGAACAGAAAGATTTTTGTAATAACAGCGCTCACCAACATAAACACTGTCACGAACTTAATGCTTTGGAATATGAGGCATGGCAAATATCAACCACCTTCGTTTAAACTGTTCCCAGGACAGGTATAAAATGGGTCAGATATAAATGGGTCACTGTCACATCAAACACTCCCAGCGCAGGTGAAGTAGGGGTTAGATATAGAGTAAAGCTCCCTCTACACTGTCCCGTCAAACACTCCCAGGGCAGGTACAGGGTTAGAAACAGAGTAAAGCTCCCTCTATACTGTCCCAACAAACACTCCCAGGGCAGTAACAGGGTAAGAAACAGAGTAAAGCTCCCTCTATAATGTCCCATCAAATTATTCCCAGGGCAGGTACAGGGTTAGAAACAGAGTAAAGCTCCCTCTGCATTCTCCCATCAAACACTCCTAGCGCAGGTGAAGTAGGGGTTATATATAGAGTAAAGCACCCTCTACGCTGTTCCATCAAACAATCCAAGAGCAGGTACAACACAGGTTAGATACAGCGTAAAGCTCCCTTCACACTGTCCCATCAAACACTCCCAGGGCTGTTACAACACAGGTGAGATGCAGGGTAAAAGTCCCTCTGCACTCTCCCATGCTCTGTGTGTGGGTCTCAATCCCACACCGGGTGATATCTACTGACGGAGACCGGGATGGAGCCTGTGCCTTTCCCTGAGATCAATGCCTTCCCCCATTCTCGCTCATTCTCCCTTCCATCGATGCTCTGCTCCAGTCTTTCAGTCCGATTGATGTTAAGATACAATTTGCTGTTATTGTCGACATTCTTCCTGGAACAAATCCATTGAAGCAGCAACAAGTGGCTATTGTTCAGCTGCCAACAGCTCACAGGCATTTCCAAAACATCTCCTTCTGCCTCTATTTACTTATCCCTCCTCTCTTTCTCGATATTCTGTTCCGAAAACTCAATCTCTTTCTCTGTCTGTCTCTGTCTGTCTCTCTCGTGCTCTCTCTCTCTCCCTCTACTCTCTGTTTCTCCCTTTACTCTCTCTCTTTCTCTTACCCCTACATAGACTGTACAGCTCAGAAACAAGCCACTCGTCCCAAAGAGTCCATGCCGTTGTTTATGCTACACATGATCCTCCTTTCACCCTTGTTCATCGAACCCAATCAACATATCCTTCGATTCCCTTTTCCCTCGTGTATTTATCGAGCTTCCCCTTAAAAGCATCTTTGCTAGTCGCCTCAACTCGTTTGTGGTAGCCAGTTGCTCACTCTCTCCACTCCCTGGGGAAAGGAGTGTCTCCTGAATTAATATTGGATTTATTAGTGACTATCTTAGATTTATAACCCCTAGTTCTGCTCCCTCCCGCGGGTGGAATAATCTTCTCTCTGTCTACCCCATCAAACCCTTCATTAAACTTAAAGACTTCTATGACGTCACTCCTCAGGCTTCTCATTTCCAGAGAAAAGACATCCAGCTTGTTCTCTCCTCTGATCTCCGTATTTCTGTGTAGGGTCAATACTTCCTGTTTGAAGTATTTGTTTCATTAATTGAAAGCTTTTCATGCCCCAGTTCCCCTCAGTGGGTTGTGATCTCCAGTGTGAACGAGCCATCTCCGGGTTTAGGCTCTGAACAGTAAATTGAGTCTTCGACCCAGGACTGACAGGACACTCTTTTTAAACAGGCGCAGAATGACCCGGGACTGACAGAACACCCCTTTTAAACTGGGGCAGATTGATCCGGGACTGACAGCACACCCTTTTAAACAGGGACAGAATGATCCCGGGCTGACAGGACACCCCTTTTAAACAGGGACAGAATGATCCGGGACTGACAGCACACCCTTTTAAACAGGGACAGAATGATCCGGGACTGGCAGCACCAACGTGAAAATGCTTCTCCGATGCTCTGTTCTGAGTGAATTTCCTTACAAACTTTGCATTTGTAATTCGCTCAAAAACAAAGAGCAGAAACTGCGCTCTTAACAAAAAGACGGTTCACTACCTTAACAGGTATCGAACCCGCTATCTTTGTAATATCAATAGCACGCTTTAAACAACGGAGCTAATCGACCATGGCCGAACGATGGCTCTTGTGCTTTCATTTTACTTTGTATTGATGGCGTTCCCGGGAAACAAATCCTCTGCAGCTGCCAATCAAACAAACCGTTGGAGGGAACTTCCTGCATGCAACCAACCACAAGCAGTCTGCAGCTGTCAATCAAACCACATTTCCCCAGGGAGACTGCCTGCAGTCTGCAGTCTGCAGCTGTCAATCAATCCCCCTCCTCCCCAGAGACACTGTCTGCAGTCTGCAGCTGTCAATCAATCCCCTGTCTTCCCCAGGGAGACTGCCTGCAGTCGACAGTCTGCAGCTGTCAATCAATTCCACCCACCACCCCAGAGGGACTGACTGCAGTCTGCAGCTGTCAATCATCCAGTCACCTCAATCCACTCTATCTACTCCCGTCATAATTTCATATACCTCAATTAAATCTCGTCTCAGCCTCCTTTGTTCCGAAGAAAACAACCCGAGCCTATCCAATTCTTTCCCATGGCTAAAATTATCCAGCACTGGCGATATCCTCGTCAATTTCACCTGCCTCCCCTCTTGTGCAATCACACCTTTCCGGTCATGTGGTGATTTCCCCTCCCTATGATGCTCAGATCCTTATTCTCTCTCGGACTCTCTCTCTCTGTCATGTTTTTATCACTCGTTTTGTCGCCTTCTCACCCTCTCTCTGTTTGTCTCCCATGTTTCTCTGTCTCTCTCTCTCTCTCTCTGTCTGTTTCTATCTCTGTCTGGCCCTCTGTCAGTTTCTCTCCCTCTCCCCATTGTCTTTCTCTGTCTTCTCCTCTGTCTCTGTTTCTCTTCTTGTGCTCACCTTCTCTCTCTCTTGCCCCGATCTCATCCTCTCCTCTCTCTGTCTATGTCTCTCAACTTTCTCTCTCTCGTTCTCACGTTATTCTCTCTCTTTCTCTATGTCCTACTTCCTCTCCCTGTACTCTCTCCGTCTCCTTCTACTCTCTTTCATTCTCACCTTATTCTCTGTATGTCTCTCTCTCTCCTGCTCTGTATTCCCTGTACTCTTTCTGTCTCTCTCTACTCTCTCTCTGTCTCTCTTTCTCCAGCCGTCTATTCTCTCTCTATCTCTCCTCACTATGATAATAAAATAATTGGCAAAAGATCTCTGGGAAATTTGAAAAAACTTTTTTCACTGAGGTTTGTTATGATTTGGAATGTATTTCCTGAAAGAGCGGTGGGACCACATTCCACAGGCACTTTCAAAAGGCAATTGGACATGTCCTTGAAGAGGACTAATTTGCAGGGTTGTGGGGAAAAAGCTGGGGTGTCGGAAGACAGTGCTTTCAAAGGCCCAGCATAGGAATGACGGGCCGAATGTATGCTCAGATTCCAGAAATACTTAGACTGTACAGCTGAGAAATAGGCCATTCAGCACAATAGATGCATGTTCCACAAGAAACCCCCACCACCCTTCTTCATCTAACCCCATCAACATATCCTATTCCTTTCTCATCTCATTGAATCATATATTATTCTGAGGGGTCTTGACAGCATAGATGGTGACTCCACTGAATGGCGAATCTAGAAAAATGGGGAATAGTCATTTCACATTCTCCAGATAAGGGGTCGGCCACTTAAGACTGAGATGAGGGCACTCGGTTTAACATCTCATCCAAATGACCACACTTCCGAGGGTACAGCCCTCCCTCAGTACTGATGCTCCAACACTCGCTCAGTACTGACCTTCCGACAGTGCAGCACTCCCTCAGAACTGACCTTCCGACAGTGCAGAAATCCCTCGGTACTGACCCCCCCCCCCGCCTCCAGAGTGCAGCCCTTCCTCTTTACTGACCCTCCGACAGTGCAGCACTCCCTCAATACTGAACGTCCGACCGTGCAGCGCTTCCTCAGTGCTGACCCTCTGAGCCTGAAGCACTCCCGCATTACTGTCACTAGGAATTGTCGGCGTGGATTAAGAGGCTCAAGTCTCTGGTGTATGTGGGGTTCGAGCGCATGACCTTCTGACTGTAAGGCCAGATGCTACACACTGAGCTTCGGCTCATAATGACTATGTCAGGTTATTGCTTGACGAGTCTGTGGGACAGATCTCCCAACTGTGGCACCAGTTCACTGCCGTTAGTGAGAAGGACTTTGCAGGCCCGTCTGGGCTGGGTGCGCCTGTCTGACACCGAGGACATATTTCAGAGGGCACTCAAGTCAACCAGGTTAGTGTGGGAGTTGAGTGAGAGTGTGAGGGAAAGGTTGAGTGTCAGGAACAAAAAAGTTCTTTTTACCCCTCGAGAAACTGGACTACTCCTGGGAGTGATTCTGACTCTCCAAAATCTCCTTAATGAGAGCAGTATCATCTGAACTCCTGAGAAGGTGGGTAGGTGGGATTGAGGGATATGGGGAGAAAGTGGGTAGGTTGGATTGAGGGATCTGGGCAGAAGTGCGGTGGTGGAGATTGAGGGATTTGGTGGGAGGTTGGGTAGTTCGGGATTGAGGTATATGTTGATAGGGTGGGTAGGTCGGGTTGAGCGATAGGAGGAGAAGGTGTGTAGGTGGTTATTAAGGGATATGGGGATTAGGCGGATCGGTGGAGTTTAGTGATATGGGGAGAATGTGGGCAGGTGGGGATTGAGGGACACCGTGAGAAGGTGCCTTTTATGGAGCGTCGTAAAGGAGGAGAGTGAAGCAGAGAGTTTAGGGAGGGAATTCCTTAGCTTAGGAACTCGGCAGCTGAAGGCACGGCCGCCAATGGTGGAGTCCAAGAAAACAGGGATGCGCAAGGGGCCAGATTAGCGCATAGACCTCGGTTGGGGAGGATGGGGTTGTAGGGTTGGAGGAGTTTAAAGAGATAGGGGGAGCGATGGCCGTGGAAGGATTTCAACACAACAATAAGATTTTAAAATCAAGGCGTGGCGGACCGGGAGCCAATATACATCAGCGAACACAAGGCGGGGGATGATTGAACAGGACTTGGCGCGAATTTGGTTACGGGCAGCTGAGTTTTGGATCAGTGAAGTTAATGAAGGGTGGAAGGTGGGAGGTCGGCCGGAAGAGGATTGGAATAGTCAAGTTTCGAGGTAACAAAGGCACGGATTAGAGTTTCAGCAACAGATGAGATGAGGCAGGAGCGGAGATGGGCGATGTTACGGAGATGGAAGTAGGCGGTCTTGGTGATGGAGAGAATATGTGGTCGGAATCTCAGCTCAGGGTCAAACAGGACGTCAAGGGTTGTGAATAGCCTGTTTCAGCATCAGACAGTGTCCAGGGAGAGGGATGGAGTCGGTGGGTTGGGCCTGTTCCGGGAGCATATGACGTGGACTGGCAGTGATACACCCCATGGTACAATAACCACACTCAGCACCGACGCGTGGAGCATCTGCCGGTGGAACACGGATCCATGCGAGAGGCAGACCCTTCTGAGGTGATCAGAGAGAGTTTTATAATAACAGGGCGGAGCAAAGTAAAACACTGTCACAGTGTTTAATGCTTCGGAATATGAGGCATGAGGGATATCAACCACTTCAGTCTGAACTGTTCACACGTTAGAAAGAGCACGGGTTAGGTATAGATTAAAGCCCCCTCTACTCTGTCCCATCAAACACTCCCAGTGCAGGTATAGCACGGGTTAGATACAGAGTAAAGCTCCATCTACACTGTCCCATCAAACACTCCCAGGGCATGTACAGCACTGGTTAGATAAAGAATGAAAACCCATCCATAGTTTCCCGTCAAAGACTCCCAGGGCAGATGCAACACGAGTTAGATAAAGAGTAAAGCCTGCTTTACACTGTCCTATCAAACAATCCCAGGGCAGGTACAGCACTGGTTAGATAAAGAGTAAAGCTCCCTCCGCACTTTCCCGTTGAACACTCCCAGGCATGTACAGCATGGGTTAGATACAGAGTAAAGTTCCCTCTACGCTGTCCGTTCAAGCACTCTCAGTGCAGGAACAAGAGTTTAGTTAAAGAGTAAAGCGCCCTCTACACTCTCCCATGCTCTGTGTGTGGGTGTCAGCAGCACATCGGGTGAGATCTAACAACAGAGACTGGGATGAATCCTGGGCCTTTCCCAGTGATCACTGCCTCCTCCCATTCTCGGTGATTCCCCTCCCTGTGATTCTGTGATCCTGATTATTTATCTCTCTCTGCCTCTCTCTCACTCTACCCTCTCTCTCTCTGACCAGTCTCTATCACTCGTTAAGTTCCTGTCTCTCCCTCTCTCTGTACGTCTCTCCACTGTTTCTCTCTCTCTCTCTGTATCTCTCCCTCTCTCTGTCCCTCTGTCTGTCTCTCTCACTCTCCCCCTTCTCTTTCTCTGTCTTCACCTTTGTCTCTTTTTATCCTCTTGTGCTCTCCTTCTCTCCCTCTTGTCGCTGTCTCATCCTTTCTTCCCCTCTCTCTCCCTCTACCCTCTCTGCGTACTTCTACTCTCTCTCTCTTTCTCTCTTCCTCACCCTACTCTCCTCTCGCTCTGTCTCTCTGTCACTCCTACTCTCTCTGTCTGTACCCTGTCTGTAACCTTCTACTCTCTATCTTTCTCTCTTCCTCACCTTACTCTCCTCTCTCTCCTAATCACACTGTCTGTACCCCCTCTTTCTCCTTCTACTCTCTCTTTCTCTCTTTCTCACCCTACTCTCCTCTCTCTCGATCTGTCTGTCTCGTACTCTATCTGTCTGTACCCTCTCTGTGTCCTTCTACTCTCTCTCTATGTCTCTTCCTCACAATTGTCTCCTCTCTCTCCTACTACCTCTCTCTGTACCCTCTCTGTCTCCTTCTACACTCTCTCTATCTCCCGTCCTCACCCTACTCTGCTCTCTCTAAGCTGTCTTTCTCATACCATCTACTCTCTCTCTCTGTACCGCTCCTCTGTGAGATAAAACATCATTCGCAAAATATCTAGATGGGGAATGAGGAAACATTTTTTCACTGAGGTTTGTTATGAGATGGAATACAATACCTGAAAGAATGGTGGAACCACATTCAATAGGCACTTTCAAAAGGCAATTGGACATGTCTCTGAAGTGGATTAATTTGCAGGGATATGGGGATAACGCTGGGGTGTGGGACTAAATTGGGCAGTTCTTTCAAAAAGCTAGCACAGGCGAGACGGGCCGAATGTTTGCTAAGATTCCAAAATTACGTCGAGTGTACAGCTCAGAAACAGGCCATTCAGCCCACTAGGTCCATGCCGATATTTATGCTCCAAATGAACCCCCTCCCATCCTTCTTCGTCTAACCCTATGAACGAGTCCTTCTATTCCTTTCTCATCTGATTGAAACATATAAAATAGAATATTAAATTCAGAGGGGGCTTGACAGGATAGATGGAGAGAGATTGTTTCCACTGGCTGTCGAGTCGAGAACAAGGGGGAATAATCTTCAGTTAAATGGCCGGCGATTTAAGACCGAGATGACGAGGAATTTGTTCATTTAGAGGGATGTGAATCTTTGGAATTCTCTACCCAGAGGGCTGTGGATGCTCAGTCGTTGAGTATATTCAAGACTGGGAATGATAGATTTTTGGACTCTCGGTGAATCAAGGGATTTGGGGATCGGGCGGGAAAGTGGAGTTGAGGTGGAAGATCAGCCATGATCTGATAGAAAGGCGGAGCAGGCTCGAGGGGCCGGATGGTCTACTCCTGCTCCCATTTTTTATGTGCTTATGTTCTTTCTGTCTCTTGTGTTTATCTAGCTTCCCCTTAAACGCATCTTTGCTATTCGTCTCAATTACTCTTTGTGGTACCGAGTTTTACATTCTCACCAGTCTCGGGACAAAGAATGATTTCCTGAATTAAATATTCGATTCAATTCGATTTATTAGTGACTATCTGATAATAATGACCCTTGCTTCTGGTCTCCCCTGCAAGTGGAAACATCTTCTCGAGGTACACCCGATCAAACACATCATTAATCTTAAAGACCTCTATCACGTCACTCCTCAGTCTTCTCTTTTCCAGAGAAAAGAGCCACAGCTTTTTCTCTCTTTCCTGACATGTGCAACCTCTCAGTTCAATGACATTGTTTCAGAAAACTGTCCTAGTTGCATTCTAGAAATGTATTGCCTTTGTGTCCCAGTCTATGTGAAAATTAAAATCTCCCTTCATAACTGCTTTGCCTTAGCTACAGGCTCCTCTGATCTCCGTATTTCCGTGTAGGGTCAATACTTCCTGTTTGAAGAATTTGTTTCATTAATTGAAAGCTTTTGATGCCCCAGTTTATCTCAGTTGGTTGTGATCTCCAGTGTGATCGAGCCGTCGACGGGTTCAGGCACATTCGCAGACATACACATACACAAACATAAAGGTATACAGTCATTGAAATTTAAAGCACAGAAGGAGGTCCAATCGGCTCATTGTGCCTCTGCCGGCAGGTAAAGAGCTATCCAGTTTAATCCCACTTTCCAGCAGTTGGTCCGGAACCCTGTAGGTTGCGGCACTTCAAGTGCTCATCCAAGTGATTTTAAATGAGTTGAGTGTTTCTGCCTCAACCACCCTTTCAGGCAATGAGTTCCGGATCCTCACCACCTTCTAGGTGAAATCTTTTGACCTCAACTCCCCTCTAATCCTTCTACCAATTACTTTAAATCTTTGTCCCTGGCACAGACATCTCTGCTAAGGGAAGTAGGCAATCTCCATCCACTCCATCCAATCCCATCATTATATTATACACCTCAATTAAATCTCCCCTCAGCCTCCTTTGTTCCAATGAAAATAACCGCAGCCTATCCACGCTTTTCTCATAGCTAAAATTCTGCAGCCCTGTCAATGTCCTAGTAAATCTCCTCTGTTTCTCCCCAGTGTAATCACATCTTTCCTGTAATGTGTGACCTGAACTGTACGCAGTAACCAAGCTGTGGCCTAAACAATGATTTATACAGTTCGAGTATAACCTCCCTGCTCTTGTATTCTATGCCTCTGCTAATAAAGGAATGTATTCCATATGCCTTCTTAACCACCTTATCTACCTGTCCTGCTACCTTCAGCGATCTGTGGATATGCAATCCAAGGTCCCTTTGTTCCTCTACACTCTCAGTATCCTCCCATTTATTGTTTATTCCCTTGCCTTGTTTGCCTTCCCCAAATGCATTATCTCGCACTTCTCTGGATTAAATTCCATTTGGCACTTTTCTCCCCACCAACATGGCCAATTTTTGGATTACCTGCCAACTTCTTGATCAAGCCCCCCACATTCAAGTCCAAAACATTAATATATACCAGAAAAAGCAACGGGCATAGTACTGAGCCTTGCGGACCCCCACTGGAAACAGCCTTTCAGTCGCAAGAACACCCGTCGACCATTAATCTTTACTTCCTGCTACTGAGCCAATTTTAGATCCAATCAATCACTCTCCCTTGGATCACATGGGCTTGTACTTATTGACCAGTGTGCCATGTGGGACCTTGTCAAAAGCCTTGGTTAAATCCATGTACACGAGATCAAACGCGTTACCCTCATCCACCCTCCTTGTTACCGGCTCAATAAATTCAATCAAATTAGTCAGACACGACCCTCCCTTAAAAAACCCATGCTGACTGACCTTGATTAACCCATGCCTTTCTAAATGACGGTTTGTTATCCTTCAGAATCGATTCCAATAATTTGTCCACCACCGAGGTTCGACTGACTGGATATATTAGTCCATCTATCTCTTTCTCCCATTTTAAACAATGGTACCGAGTTAGCAATCCTCTAATCCTGTGGCACACAGCTATAGCCAGGAAGGATTGGAAAATGATGGTTAGAACCTCAGCTATTGCCTCCCTTTTTTCTCTTCACAGCCTGTGACACATTTCGTCCGGGGCTCGTGATTTATCTACTATCAAAGATGCCAATCACCTTAATATTTCCTCTCTCTGACTATGTTTATCACATCGAATATTTCACACTCCTACTCCTTAACTTCAATGCCTGCATCTTCCCTCTTCTTTGTGAAGACAGAAGCAAAGTATTCATTAAGAACCATACCCACATTTTCCACCTCCACATATAGGTTGCCTTATTGATGTCTAATAGCCCGTACCTTTTACTTAGTTATCCTCTTGCCCTTTATGTATTTATAAAACACTTTTGGGTTTTCATTAATTTTAATTGACAGTATTTTTCTTTGCTTTCCTAATTTCCTTTTTAATTTCACCTATTTAATTTAATTTCACTTTCTATACTCCTCTAGGCTTTCTGCAGTATTGAGCTCTTGGTGTCTGTCATAAGCTTCTCTTTTTTGCTTTATCTTTTGTAAACAATTTTACAACACCAAGTTATAGTCCAGCAATTTTATTTTAAATTCACAAGCTTTCGGAGGCTACCTCCTTCGTCAGGTGAACGATGTGAACATCGTTCACCTGACGAAGGAGGTAGCCTCCGAAAGCTTGTGAATTTAAAATAAAATTGCTGGACTATAACTTGGTGCTGTAAAATTGTTTACAATTGTCAACCCCAGTCCATCACCGGCATCTCCACATCATTGCTTTATCTTAGCCTGGATGCTCCTTCTCATTCAGGAGGCTCCAGATTCGGCAGTCCCAGCCTTTATCTTTGTGGCAACACGTTTACTCTGAAATTCTTTAATCTCTCCGTTTAATGGCTCCGACTGCTCTGACACTGATTTACCTTCAAGTAGCTGTTCCCATTCCACTTTTGCTCATTCATTTCTCAGCTTAGTAAAATTGGCCTCAAAGCAATTTTGAACTTTAACTCGTGTTCTATCTCTCCTCCACCCTACTTCATCTAACCCTATCAGCATACCCTTCTATCCATTTCTCCCTCGTGTGCTTATATAGGGATTTAAATGGGATTTCGTTGTCCTTGTAGAAGAATCATAGAAAGTTAGCATGCAGGTACGACAATCAATTAGGAAGGCAAATGGCATGTTAGCCTTTCTTGCAAGGGGGTTGGGTTAAAATAGTAAGGAGGACTTGCTGCAATTGTACACGGCACTGGTGAGATCACACCTGGGGTACTGTGTACAGTTTTGGTCTCCTTATCTGAGGAAAGACCAAGTTGCCTGAGAGGAGGTGAAACGAAGGTTCACAAGGTTAATTCCGGCTCCCTAGATTCATCTTTGTTTGTGGAAATACGCTTGGCAGAATAGCAGGTATTGCTTGCCAGCTAGTCAAACATTTCAGATCAAATTAGAAAATGAACAAACAGATTCAGTTACAGAGACGGACTGTCAAAAATGATGAAAAACAAGGTCCAGAAGATTTACAGAGAGAAGCAAATCAGAGGCATGTATAATTCCTGGATAAAGAAGAGGGTGTATATGTCACTTGAAGATGGAAGGTAATAAAATTAGTTCAGGAATCGAGGTTGGATGAGAAGTGGGGGCAGAGGTGCGGCACAACTTAGAACCAAAAGCAGGCTTCCCTCTCGAGCAATGGCAAAGTCTTCCAGGACCCCAGGCCACTGGTGGGCCTTGCGCATCCTGAGCAGCTCATTTGCGAACTAGGGGTGCAGAAACTGTGATCAGCTCATGCAATGTGTTCAGAGTACAGGCTGGGATCAGTGTGAAATTGTTTGTGTTTGGATAGTCCTGTTGCATCAGGGATCTTAACTTAGAAAGAAGACAAGGACAGAGAGAGAAAGTGAGTAAGTGAAAGGCAGCTAGGAAACAGTGACAGGTGGAAATAAGAGAGAGAGAGACTTAGAGAGAGCGAGAGAGAGAAGAGAGGGTAGGAGAGAGAGAGTGAGGCAGAGAGATAGAAAGGAGGGAGGGAAGATACAGCAGCAGAGATGGAAAGGAAGAGAATGAGGCAGAGATAGAAAGAGGAGAGAGAGACAGGAAATCGACAGAAGTGGCGAGAAACAACGAGGCAGAGAGAAGAAAGATGGACGATACAGATGGAGTGATGGGGAATTAGTGCGAGGCAAGAAGAGGGAACGTGAGATAGAGAACAGAGGAAGGCAGGAAGTGTAAGAGAGACGAGGCAGAGTGAAATAAGCGAGAGGTAGAGAGAGAGTGATTGAGAGAAAGAAAAGAGAATCCCCGTAAAGGTGAATGAAAGAGGGAGAACGAGGCAGGGAGTGACAGGGCGAGAGATAAATAAACAGAGGCAGAGAAATCAGAGGCAGAGAAAGAAAAGCATAGAGAGAAATAAAATAAGTCAAAGAGGGAAAGAGTGAGATAAAACGAGACCGAGGGATTTGGCAGAGGCAGGGAGAGAGAGACAGAAGGTGGAACAGATTTTGTCCCTGCTTCCGTACACAGTTAAATATTTCTTATATTTTTTATTCTTCTATAATAAGAGCGCTGTTGGATTATAATCACAGATTTTGAACCCATAAAATTTTGCTCAATAAGTATTGATTTTGAGACAGTTACTGATGTCAGAGCAGGTTCATCCAGCAGCATCGAGTTATACTGCCAGCGACACATGGGTCTCTGGTCAATCGCCCTCTGCGTTGACACATCAAACTCTCCCAGGGCAGGTACAGCAAGGGTTAGAAGGAGATTAAAGCTCCATTTACACTGCCCCCATCAAATACTCCCAGGGCAGGAACAGCACGGATTAGATACAGAATAAAGCTCCCTCTACACTGCCCCATCAAATACTCCCAGGGCAGGAACAGCAAGGGTGAGAAGGAGAGAAAAGCTCCATTTACACTGCCCCCATCAAATACTCCCAGGGCAGGAACAGCACGGATTAGATACAGAATAAAGCTCCCTCTACACTATCCCATCAAACATTCCCAGGGCAGGAACAGCACGGGTTAGATTCAGAGTAAAGCTCCCGCTTCAATGTCCGATCAAACAATCTGATGGGCCTGATGCAATGCGCGTCTCCTTCCAATCTTGAACCTTGAACGGTCAGAGTGCTGACACTCTGGGACACCTGTCTTATTTCAGTAACTTTCTGAATGTGTGATTAGGCACTTTCAGAGATCCCCTTCTGTGGTCTCCTCTTCCCATTACCTACAATTCCCACATCTTCCCGCAGCCTCATAAGACCCCTGAACACCCCATCCTCGGACACAATGATCCAAAAGAGAAACAATACACGGATATGAAGCTGTGATCAATGCAGTGAGATTTATTTCTGAGTACAGCCCATTATTCAGACAGCAGTAATACAGGGTCAGGGGTTGTGGGATCTACACAATCAAATAGAGCCTGCTCCCCGTGAACGAAGGTTTCATTCAGTGAGAACTTGGAGAGCTCGGGCTGGTGAGAATCCGTCACTGGATCTTTCACTCGTTCGGTCCACAACATTGTAACCCATCTCCGCAGAATTTCGGCAGAGTCTCCTCGTTTGTGTGACAGGATCCTGTACGACACATTCCTACAAGAGGGCTGCATCTGTCGTTGGCATCTAAAATCCAAAATGAAGAGGTAATTAATTGACCGTTCTGGACATAGAGGGAGGGAGAACAATGAGAAAACATGAAGCTGAGTCTGTCCGTGTTACTTGGACTGACTCTGGACCACACATGAACCTCAGCTCATTTGTACTTCATTAAACCTCACCCTGACCCCTCCCCGACCGGTAGAGACTCACTCTTTGTTCTCAAGGGCAGCCCAATAGTTTTTCCACAGAATGGAGCCAACCGTTCGTGCTTTCTGAGACTAGAGACAAAGAAAAGAATGATCTCACATTTATATGGAGCTTTTCCCGTTAACAGAAGGGCCCGAAGACTTTCACAGACAAAGGATTATTTCTGAAGTACCGACACTGTTTTGTAACCAAATTGCTCACAGCAAAGTCCCACAAACAGCAAATGAGATTTGACAGTGTGGGGAGTTTCTGGTGATGTTAGTTGAGAAAGTGATGTTTGTCCAAGAAACCAGGAGAACTCCCAGCTCTTCAAATAATGCGATCAAGTGTTTCCTGCCCCATGAACAGGTAGACAAGGTCTCCGATTAACGATTCATTCAAAAGATGACACCTCCAACAGTGCTGCACTCCCCCAGTGCTGGGCTGTATGTACTGGAGTGGGACATCAACCCTTAACTTGTTCACTCAACTCCCAACTGAGGTAAACTGACACCCGGCTCCTGAAAATTGATAGTTTCACCGCTTGACTCGTCCACGTATTTAGTGTCCTCATATCCTGATCTCTATGAAGGCTGCAGAATGATTAGAATTCAGAAACCTATTTTGAAACCCTTTTGATCCAATCCCCTCCCCTCATGTTATGAAAATCTGACTCATCTCTGGGGATCGGTTCCTCAGACGCCTCCAGTATCGATCCCAATTCACGATTCTTTGTCTGTGGGTCTGAGCAGCGAGTGTGGGGGAAAGGGACTGAAGGAGCTCCCGTCCGCACACTCACATTTTACAGCAGGTAACACTGATCGGGAGCAGGAACTGTGAGTTTCCCCCTCCATAGTCGCTGGGTACTGAAGCCAATTACAGACTTTCCCAAACAGGTCAATTCTCCGGCTGAGATCCGGTAACTCGGCACTGGCCAGTAATTTGTGCTTTAATTGTTGGTCTGTTTGGATCCTCACACAACACCCACCATTCCCACTCCCCGCTCAGGTACCGACTAAACAATCGGACGATTTTCCTGTGGAACTGGTTCAGGTTAAATTCTTCATTCATTGTTACAATATTACAATAATGTTCATTTAAGCAATCAAACCGTGAGCTTCAGTCAGAGAATAAAATAGTTTAAACAAAAATTGGTATTGAGAGATCAAATAAACTTACTTTTTTCAAAGAAAGAAGATCCGATACCTATAACACTTCCACTGAACAGATGTCGAGCAGTGATGGACTGAGTCAGCACCAGGAATACAAATACCAAAATTAGAACTTTCGCCATCTTCCGCTGAGTTCCTCAGAGTCAGGATCAGACGGCTGGAGTTCACAAATTTTGTATCTGGTCTTAGAGAGTTTGCTGTATTTATAATCACATAAAAGGGGAGTGACTCTCTGAAAAGATCCTGGTAAAAGGACTTTCCCTTCGGTATGACGGTGGATCAGTTGGCAGCTTGCCTCAGTTGGCAGGTCTCTGTCTTTCAGATCACAAGGTTGTGTTTTTGGCCCCACTTCAGGGTTTGAAACATGAGCTCATCTGACAGGTTGTACCAGGTACAAAAGCAGGACATTTAATGGTTAACTCCACCCCCACTATTGCTTCCACAGGAGCTCTAAATCTGCCCACTCTCTCCTGTTCCCTCCTCGTGCCCTTTAATATACCACTTAAATTGATCTCACTTCCACCGAGCCCACTTCAAGCAGTGATAGATTAATTCAACACCAGGACTCCAAAGAACGAGAGCAGCGATTTCATTTGTTTTGGCAAGGAGTTTGCTGCATTTTATCATCACACACACGGGGACTGACCGGTCTCTGAAAATATCCTGGGAAAAGTTGCTTCCATCCTGTGTGACTGCTGATCAGTTGACAGGTGGACTAAGCTGTCAGTTATTTATCTTTCAGATCACAAGATTGTGAACTTGGACCCAACTGAAAGGCTTAACATGTGAGTTCCGCTGACAGGATGTGCCAGGTAGACGAACAGGGCATTTAACCCATCAACTCCAAAGACAGTATTCTCCCCACATGAAGCCTGCATCGAGCCCCTCGCTCCTGCTTGCTCCCTGTGCCCTTGAATATTTTCCAGCCTGATCGCTCTTCCACCGTTAAACAGGCACAGAATGATTCGGGACTGATGCACATCCCTTTCCAATGGATACAAACATAAAATGATCTGGGACTGAGAACGCACCTTTTTAAAAGACATCGACACAAAATGATCCGGTATTGACTGCACAATCCTTTTAAACCGACATCGACACAGAATGATGGGGGATTGAGTGCACATCGCTTTTAAAAAAAACATCGGCACAGAATGATCCGGCACTGACTGCACACCACTTTTAAACAGACATAGACACAGAATGATCCGGCACTGACGGCAGACCCATTTTCAACAGATACAGAATGATCCGGAACGACAGGACACCAAGATTAAACAGACAGTGACACAGTATGATCCAGGACTGATGTATATTATTGACCTGAACTTAGGTAAACAGTATATAATTTAAAGTTTTCAGCAGACAAGAAACTCAGAAACGTGGTAAACAATGTGGCGAACAGTCATAGTCTTTAGGAGGACACAGAGAGACTGGTGAAATGGGTGGACCCATGGCAGATGTAATTTAACACAGAGACGTGCAGTGAGACATTTGCTGGAAGAATGAGGAGAGGCAATACAAATGAAATCGTACAATTTTAAAGGGCGAGCAGGAACAGAAAGATTTGGGGGTATATGTGTGCACATCTTTGAAGGTTGACAAGTTGAGAAGGCTGTAAAAAACATATGGGATCCTGTGCTTTATTAATGGAGGCATAGAGTATGAATGCAAGAAAGTTTTGCTGAACATTTATTTTACACCGGTTAGGCCTCAGCTGGAGTATTGCGTACAATTCTGGACACCACTCTTTAGGAAGGATGTCAAGGTCTTGGAGAGGGCACAGTCGAGGTTTTCCAGGATGATACCAGCGATGAGGGACTTCAGTTATGTGGAGAGATTGGAGAAGCTAGGATTGTTCTCATTGGAGCAGAGAAGGTTATGGGATACCTATAGAGGTATTCAAAATAATGAGGGGTTTTGATAGAGCAAGTAGGGAGAAAGTGTTCATTTTGGCAAGTGGATCGGTAACCAGAGGTAATAGATTTAAAATAATTGGCCAACGAACGAGAGGGGAAATGAAGCGATTCTTTCACACGGAGGGTTATGAAGATCTAGAACGCATTACCTGAAAGTTCCTATCAGGCTCGATAGGACCTTTCAAAAGGCAATTGGACATGGACTTGAACAGGACTAATTTGCAGGACAATGTGGAAAAAGCTGGGAAGTGGAATTAAATTGGACAGTTCTTTCAAAGAACCGGCACAGGCCCGACTGGACGAAGGGCCTCGTTCTGTTCTGTCAGAAGGTATCATTCTATGATTCTCGAAACCTGCAAACTTCTTTCATCTCTATTTGACATCATCAGGAGGCGTTTACCATTCTTTGTGTTTCTGGACTTCTGAAGTGTGGTTGAACCGTGAGACAAAAGTTTCCTGTAATTAGTGCGGGAGGAAGCTATCAGTGCAAATATCAGATATACACGTGGATGGTTCACTGGGTCCCGTGGGAACCAGATACACTGCTCATTCCGGTTATTTGTCCAGCAGAACAGAGCGTTCATTCTCTTCAACTGTACTCACCAGAAGGAAAATGAAACAAACTAAACTGTTCTGTCATCTTCTGCTGGTTTATGTCCACTCATAGAGAACGTGACCTAGAGAGAGAGACTGAGAGATTGGATTGGATTTTTCACTTTGTAATCGATTATCCTTTGCATATATTGAAAGAGGCGGTTCCATCCCTAACGTCCTGTGCCTGACATTCTCATTGATACTAAGATATGTTGTAAAAGAGTTTCTACCAATTGCACGTTGCAGATAAAAGCTGAACATCGAAAACCGCTTTGAAACCAGTTTCGCTTCGCACCCTTGAGTAGGAGATGGGTTGCTGGTTGTAAGGAAAGAAGTTTGTAAAATCAGCCCTTCAGAGCAGTATCGGTGAAATGTCTTCTGGACACATTCTATGAGATGCCTATTGTACAATGAAGGGGCGCTTGCACACAGTAATTCCAGAATCCTTACCTTGTTGGCTCCCGAACTGTTACAAATCGCGCCCTCGGATATTTTTTCCTTAAATTCACAATGAGTAAATATCACTGAGGTAATAAAAAGGCCCCGCGATAAAGCGAACCCAGGATGTCCTATTTATTAAACAAGTGCTTTGACCAGATAAACCACGGCGCCAAATCACTGAGATCGATCAGCTACCGCAGAGCAGAGAAGGTTGGTTTGAGGAGTATCCTCATCGCTTCTCTTGCCTATTTCCCGCAGGTTGACCGATACTGCCAGTGTCTCTCGCTCTGTTTATCTGTGTCAATTTGTGAGTTGATTCTGATTTAAGACGTCTGTTTGTGTTTGTTTCTTATACGAAATAAATGAGGAGATCAGAGAATTCTCCTTCTGACACTGGGGAACTAATGAGACAAATTTATAGCAAGATATTGTTTATTATGATGCAGCAAAGAAAATCTGCCATCTTGAATGATTTCGGTTCAGTTTCCTCCAAAAACAAACTGTGACCCCCAACCTATTTCGAACACAGCGCCTTTAAGTTGATGCCAGACACGCTATTATTGAACCTCAGGCTGCAGGCAGCGCACTGATGACCTTCAAGATTCTATGGGCTCTTCAGGCACTTCGTGTGACACAAGAGCTTTCCAATCCCGACCAGCTCCTGGAGACGGAGACATCCGTCAGAAGCAGCTTTCGCCGCTAGGGGCGATATCGCGCTTGAATTAATCGCCTGCCGTCAGCAGAAGGCAGCAAATCCAAAACAAAGCAATGCGGACAGCGTCTGGAAAACAGTTAACCGTTCAGTGTGCAGACTTTCGTGAGAGCTCCAAACAGGACCCGGGGAAGTTTTAAACTGGGTATGTGGGTATGACTGCGCTTTTGCTTTATAAAATATCGGAGTATACATTTGAGTATGACGTTTAAAAATGAAGTATGGGTATGAATGAGTGTGAGATTTATATTGAAGAATGGGTGTGTGTGAATGGGTTAGGGTCACCCTAACGCAAACCCTAACTTTAATGTTTATAGCAACGTAGGAGCAGAAGTAGGTGATTCAGCCCCTCGAGCCTGTTCCATCATTTTATTGGATCATGGCTGGCCTGTGTCTTAACTCAATCTACAACCTTGGTTCCCTAACCCGTCGTACGCTTGCCAAACAAAAAACTCTCAATCTCAGTCTTGAAATTTTCAGTTGGCCCAGCCTCAACAGCTTTTTGGGGCAGAGTGTTTCAGATTTCTAGTCCTCTCTGTGTGAAGAACTATTTCTTGACATGAACCCTGAACTGCCTGGCTCTAATGGAAAGGTTATGCCCCCTTGTTCTTGACTCTCCCACCAGAGGAAATATTTTCTCTCTATCTACACGATCAACTCCTTTAATCATCTTAAACACCACAATATTTAAGGGAATGCAAGCATCGTATGTGGATTCTGTCCTCAAAATTTAACCCTATTAGCCCCAGTAATATTTTGGTGAAACTGCTCTGCACCCCTTCGAAGGTCAGTATGTCCTTCCTGATTTGCGGTGTCCAGAACTGAACACAGTACTCGAGATGTGGTCTATCCAGAGTTTTATATAACTTTAACATCACTTACACCCCTTTATATTTTAACCCCCTTGAGAAAGAGGCCAACATTCCATTCGCCTTTTTTATTATCTTTTGTACCTGTCTACCAGGTTTTAATTATTTCTGTACTCGGACCCCCAATTCCCTCTGCTCATCCACAGTTCCTAGCTTCTCGTCATTTAGATAATATTCCGATCTATCAATCTTAGTTCCGAAGTGGATGACCTCATACTTCTCCATGTTGAACTCCATCCAAAACAGTTTTTTACACGTAATTATCTACCAATATCCTTTTGCACATTTATGCTCCTATCTACACTATTTACTGTACCACCTGACTTGGCATCGTCAGCAAACTTGGATGTCTAGCTCTCCATTCAATCATCTAAGTTATTTATAAATATAGTGAAATGCTGCGGCCCCCCTCTCAAATCTGTGGGTGCCACCTCTTGTCACATCCTGCCAATTGAAGCACACTCATTATCCTTACTCTATATCATCTACATCTTAACAAATTCGCTATCCCTGTCAATAGTTTCCTTCCAATTACATGCAATCTCATTTTTGTTAACAGTCTCTTTTGAGGAACTCGAACGAATGCCTTCTGGAATGCCATATAAATAACATCAACAGACACTCCTTATTTACCACGTTGGTTACATACTCAAACGATTCAACTAGATTCGTTAAACATGACATACCCTTTAAAAAGTCATGCTTGCTGTCTCTGATCAGTTCATGTTCGTACAAATGTTCAGTCACTCTGTCTCTACTAACAGATTCAATTAACTTCCCCATATCAGGTGGTAGACAAATAGAATATAATTTCCTAGTTTATCTCTCTCACCATTCCTAAATAATGGAGTGACATTAGCAATTTTCCAATCCAAGACGAAACTTCCTGAATCAAGAGAGATGTAGAAGATCATGATTAAAGCATCTACAATGCCCTCGTCTGTTTCTTTTAATACCCTGGGTTGGAAACCACATGGAGATTTGTGTGTCTTTAGTCTCGTTATTTTCTCCATTGCATTCTTTTACTCCTATTCACTACAGAAGGCGGCTGAAACGAGCACGATATGGGCGCTGAGAAGGAATTCTACTTCCCAAGGCTGGATCACACCCTGCAGGAGCTGGTGGAGATTTGAAAGTCTTTATATATCACAAAGCTAGTATTTATGAAACGGTGCCTCAAATATCTCCATAGCCAGGAAGGGCGAACTGACCATCAACGACCTCGAGGCAATAAGGTCGCACATTCAGATCTGGAGGCTGCAAGTTAAAATCACGTCGGGGTCACCGTTACCTTTATACCAGATGTGTGTCTGGATGAATCGAACCGCCTCACAATAAACACAGTCGCCCTTAAAACTTTAGCGGACGAGTTTGGGGAACGATGTATGTGATCCTCACATTAATTCACTCGTACAAAGTTCGGGAGAACTCTGTGTGAATGATTTACTGGGAAATCTTCAAAACATTTCGAAAATTCTCCCGCTCACGAACAAAGAAACACAAACTGACGAATTCATTCATTCAGAAACAACAGGTGGAGAATCACAGACTGCAGCTCAACGAGATAGTGTGAGCGTCATTTCGCTGCGTGGTGTAGTTGGTTCAAGTGCCAACAGAAACATAGGGACAGAAGTGGGCCAATTAGACCTTCGAGCCTCTTCCGCCATTCAAAGTCGGGGAACAATTCAGCAGTCAAGGACATTCAGCCACCGACCTTCGGGTAAGCTCCAAGGCGGCCTTCGAGACACACGACAACGCAAAATCGTCGAGCAGAAATTGATAGCCAAGTTCCGCACCCATGAGGACGGCCTCAACCGGGATCTTGGGTTCATGTCACGCTACACGTACCCCCACCAGGGAACAAATGTTATCTGTTTTTAATGTAACGGGACATTTGCTGTCTTTCTCTTCCTTCCGGAAGTCTCTATGTTTCTGCATCTCTCTCTCTGTTTTTTTTGATTGTTTGTATATTCGGTGGCCTTGTAGGTAACACCTCTCTGTCTGCACACTGTGATTGCCTTGGCAACGGGCAGTTGGAAAGACTGTCTGTAATCACCAGGTATTGTTCTGTGATTTATAAATGCGAAGTGTTCGAGGATTTCATTTCCACAACATTCACCTGAGGAAGGAGGAAACCTCCGAAAGCTTGTGAATTTCAAATAAAATTGTTGGACTATAACTTGTTGTTGTAAAATTGTTTACAATTGTCAACCCCAGTCCATCACAGGCATCTCCACATCATGGCCATTCAATGAGATGGTGGCTGATCTGTGACCTAAATCCAAATAGCCCCGTTAGCCCAATATCCCTTAATACCTTTGGTTCACAAAAATCTACCAATCTCAGATTTAAAAAGAACAATAGAGTTCGCATCAACTGCAGTTTGTGGAAGAGAGTTCCAAACTTCTATCACCGTTTGCGAGTAGAAATGCTTCTGAACTTCACTCCTGAAAGTTCTTTCTCTATTTTTAGGCTACGTCCCCTATTCCCAGACTCAACAACCATCAGAAATAGGTTCTCTCTATATACCCTATCAGTTCCCCATGATGTCTTGAAATCTACGATCAAATCACCACTTAATCTTTTAAATTCCAGGGAATACAACTCTAGTTTGTGTAATCTCTCCTCGAAATTTAACCCTTGTAGTCCAGCTATCATTTTTTGAATCGACACTGCACTTCCTCCAACGTCAATATATCCATCCTAAGGGGCAGTGTCCAGGACTGAAGACAGAACTCCAGGTGTGGTCTAACCAAGCCTTTGTATAGCTGCAGTATAACTTCTACCCCCTTGTATTCTGGTCCTCTTGATACAAAGGCCAGCATTTCATTCGCCTATTCGATTATTTTCTGTACCTGACCATGACATTTTAATGATCGATGTACATGGATCCCGAAGTATATTTGGACCTCCACTGTTTCGAGCTTTTTATCATTTATAAAATATTCTGATCTATCCTGTTTAGTTTCAAAGTGGATGACCTGACGTTTGCCTACATTGAAACCCATTTGCAACAGTTTTGCCCATTCATTTAATCTACTAATATCTTTATTACTTTATACTCCCATTTACGTTGCTTACAATGCTTTGTGTCATCAGCAAACTTGGATATGTGGCTCTCTATCCCGTCATCTAATTCGTTAATAAATACAGTGAGCAGTTGAGGTCCCAACAAAGGTCCCCGCCGGAAACCACTCCTCACATCCTGCCAATTTTATAAACTATCCGTTATCCCTACTCGCTGTCTCCTGCCGCTCAGCCAATTCCCTAACAAGGTCAATAATTTGCCCTCAATTCCATGGGCTTTAACATTAGCCAACAGTCTCTTATGAGGGACTTTATCGCATGCCTTCTCGAAGACTATATAAACACCATCCATCGACATTCCCCTGTTCAACACTTTAGTCACAATTTCAAAAATTCAATCAGGTTCGTCAGGCATGACATATCCTTTACAAATCTCTGCTGTCTCTCTCGGATCAGCTGGAAATTTTAAAGATATTTAGTAGCTCCATCCTTAATTAGAGTATCTAGTCATTTCCTGACAACAGATGTTAGGCTAACTGGTCTATCATTCCCAGGTTTCACTCGCTCACCTTTCTTAAACAGCGAAGTGCAATGTGCAATTTTCCAATCTGAAGGAACGGTTCCTGAATCGAGAGAACTTTGCAAGATTATATTTAAGGCATCTGCAATATTCTCAATTAATTCCTTTAAGTCCCGGGGATGGCAACCTCCTGGTCCTCTGGGACTTGTCACTCATTGGTGCCATTATTTATTTCATTACTGTTAATGTGCTTACTCTTCCTATGCTTAACCCCATGGATTACCACAACTGATTCTGTGCGCTCATTTATTTTCTGATCCCGGAAACGAGAAGAAGATATGGGCAGAGATCTATCACTGGAGCTTCCAGAAGAACAAACGCTTTTTTCCTCTGAGTCACTATTCTCTGCTTCTGAAATACGGACTGTTTGTCCCATAAATGATTCAGAGTATAACCGTATTTCTAACTATTGTGTTTAATTATTCAACTTGCAGCACTCGGACAAATGTTTCTCGCCCTTTGTCCTGGATTCATGTAACTTTTCATTTGGAACCTAATGTGTTCTTGATTTGTCTATATCTCCTAGACAGGTCCCAATACTCTTAATACAGTGAACGTTAAAGATTCATTATTACTCTGATCAGCAGGTGTTGCTATGGTAGGGGAGAAAACACTTCTACTGTTAAACCAGCAATTTCCCTTTTCCAATTTCTCCTTTTCATCTGGTAACGATTCGTGGTCTATTGTCTGGGATATTAATAACCGCTTCATAAAATGTCAAAGCGCTCCCCATTTCGCAATTCCTTCGACCAGAGCCTTTTTTTTTGTTAGTCAAAATTTCTACTGGAACCTCAACATTTTCTACGTTGGAGTTGGGCCCATGTTTCGCTTCTGTTGTCAATTTGTGGGAAGAGTCTTTCCAAGTCTCAAATTCCTCTTTAAAGTCGCCATATCTGTACATTAAAGCTTTACTTTCAGCTTCAATTAGCAATGTCTGAGCTGCCACTTGAAGTCAAATCAGTTCGATTGCTTTTCTAAAAATCACAGAATGCCTCAAAATTGTATTGTACATCTCCTGATCCTTAATTACAAAATAAGATATCTCAGGATATCAAAATTAAGATTTCTAGTTAAGAATCAAAAACATTATGATGTGAAAAATTAGGATGACCGCATTCTCCACCAAAACTAGGGAGGAGCAAAAAGCTGCAATGTGATTTTACACTTTAATTTGGGGCAATGGTTTTTTATCTCCACGTGGTTTATTTTTACTTTGAATTTAATGGGCTTTTTACCCTCAAGAGCTTCAGGCACAAACAAAGGCTTTCAAAGAAAACAATAATTTATTATTAATACAATGGAAAATTGACATTCGAATGTTAACAACATCTTGGGTTTATGCCTGATTGAGAATCGCTTCAACAAAAATAAAACGATATATTCAGAATTCCCAAAATGCATAACCGTTTGGAAATCAAATGTCGATCTTAGATTAATCCCAGGACGAAAGTTATATCCTGATGGTTGGCTCAAGCTTGCCGGGCAGATTCTGGGTATTTTGAGGGATACCGTTGGAGAGTCGCATGTCTTTCTCTTGTCGCCAGGTCATCTGCTTCACAGACAATCTGTGAACCTGCATCGAGGCACCAAGCTGTGTGGTAGCGAACAGTCATGAATAGTACAGCTGTGGTGGTGCGGGCAGGAAGCGAAAGGTGAAGTCGGGGCAGTCTTGGTGGATCTGTGCCTCTCCGCACTCACCTTCTGGTCAGCTTTTAAAGACATTTTTAACACAGAGTCAAACCACTGGGGCGGTGATTTGTCAACAATAGGTTCGTACTAATAGAGCCACGATTGATTGGCACTTCAATTGTTTTCTCTGAGGGTCCACAATGTAACCAAGTTAAGTCGGCAGGTGTTCAAACTACCTCCAACGCTCCTGGGATTGTTCTTCTTGTTGTTATCCTTTGCTGTGTGTATTTTACAATTGGCCATTAACAATCCTTTTAAAAGCCCGTCCACCTTTTAAGAGACCCTTTCCTCCAGACATGCTGAAGGCGATTTAGTATCAGGATTTCGTTTAACAGATGATTTTTTTTTACTGCACAGCGCATCTGGGAAACTCCCGCAATATATAATGGGC
Organism: Heptranchias perlo; assembly: GCF_035084215.1. Taxonomy (NCBI): domain Eukaryota; kingdom Metazoa; phylum Chordata; class Chondrichthyes; order Hexanchiformes; family Hexanchidae; genus Heptranchias; species Heptranchias perlo. The sequence continues at coordinate 4,183,497 of NW_027139453.1, read as the reverse complement.
CGGGTAAGTTACACAAGGCTGAGTGACGTTATTGTGCAGCCTCCAGGCATCATCTTTAGAACTGTCAAAATTAAATCGAAAAGAGTTTAACCCAGAAAAAAGGAAACATTAATTGTCTCACTAGCTTCATCTGCTGCTGTTCTGCGAGTCAGCACTCACACTCCAGGCTGATTACACAGTTTGTTTGTATATTTAATGCTTTCTATGTTTTATTCTCACTCCTGACTCGAACCTCCTGTATTTCATATATTGGTCTGTCTTTCATTGTGTCTGTTTTCTGTGTATATCGTTCATCTCCATTTATTTTCTGTGTGTTTTCCTATCTTGTTATTTCTACTTTAATTTCTAATTCTCTGCCGCTGTTTTTGTCTCTATCTTTTCCTGTCTGTCCTCTTGGCTTTTTTTTTACTATTTGCCTCTCTCTGTGTCTGTACGACGCTGCCTGTCTTCTCTCTCTGCCTCCTATTTCTTTTTTTTACGACCGCCTCCCTGTCCCTCTCGCTCGTTGTCTCTCTCTCTCTGACTTCATCTGTCATTTGGTCTTTCACCTCTGTCTCCGCTTCCTCCTGTCCCTTTTTGTTTGCCCCTGTCTACCTCACTCTTTATTTCTCTCTGTGTATCTACTTTGACTGTTTCTTTCTCTCTATTTGTTTCTTCCCGCTCCCATTTTCACATGTCTTTGTTTCAATCTGTTTGTTTCTCACTCTTTCCTTTGCATTTGTTTCTGTATTTTCTTCCATTTATTTCTATCTCGGCTTTAATCTTTGTATTTCTCCTCCTCTCTCCTGTTTTCTATTCTTCTTGCTTTCAATTCCTCTTTTTCTCTTCCTCTTACCGTCTTATTATGTCTGAAACTCTCGTGCTCTGTCTATCCCTCAGTCTTTAATTGATTTGGTTTGACTTATTCTGTCTATTAACCAACCTGCTGCTATCACTTTATAATTCTTTATCAGTGTCTCACTCTCTCGTTCCATCCATGTTTGCATTCTCTCTCTCTCTCTCTCTCTCTTTCTACATATATATATTTACCTGTTTTATTTCACCCTTTATTTTTCCCTTCTGTCTGAATAACTCTCTATTTATTTCTCTCCATCTCTGCCCAACCGTGTCTCTGCCCCTCTTTATTTCTATATATCTCCTTCACACACACTCCCACCCCTTTATGTGAACCTGTCTTCATTTTTGTCGGTGTTTTTTTATCATTACGTTTCTTTTGTCCTTGTATTCTCTATCCGTGTCCTACTTCCGATTTTTATTTTTGTCCCTATCCATATCACTTCTTTCCTTTGGTCCATTTCTTGCCTTCTCCCTGTCTCTTTCCTACTTTCTTTTCCCTTTCTGTCTTTTGTTTGACTATCTCTGTTTATTTCTCCGATTATATCTCTATCCGTCTTCATGTCTTTCTAATCGCCTCTCATGTGTTTTTTGATTTTTCTTTTCTTTTCTCCTCCTCAATCACTGTCTTATTATTTTCCGTTTACTTTCGTTTCCTTTCTATCTGTCTCTCCCCTGATCTCTTTCTGTCTTTAACTCTATATCTGTTTCTGAGTTTGAGTCTGCCATTCTCTCAATCTCCATTTCTGTTTGCCTTCATTAGTATGTTTATCTTCCTGTGCAACTGTGCCTCATCCTTTCCACACCTCCCTCTCTTTCTATATTCTATCTCTCTCTCACACACAAACACACAAACACAAACACACACATACGCACACACACCAGACACACACTCGCTCTCCGGAAGCAGCATTGAAAATCTTACAGGGATAGTTCCAAACAATGTAGTTACAGTATAGTAGCAGATTTCAGCAAGACATAGACAGACTGGTGTAATGGGCAGGCACATGGCAGAGAAATTTAACGCAGGGAATTGTGAAGTGATGCAGTTTGGATGAAAGGGTGAGGAGGTGCAACATAAACTAAATGGTAAAATTTTGAATGGAATGCAGGAACAGAAAGGACTGCGGGTTTAAGTGCACAAATCTTTGAACGTGGCAGGACAGATTGATGAGTGTCACAAAAATCATACCGGTTCATTGGCTTGACAAATGGAGTCATAATGCATAAAAGCAAGGAATTTAAGCTAAATCATTGTAAATCAGTGATTACGTGTCAGCTGGAGTATTGCGTCTAATTGTGGGCACTACACTTCAGGAAGGATGTCAAAGCCCTGGAGATGGTGCAGAGGATATTTACTAAAATGGAATAAGGGAGGAGGGACTTCCTTGATGTGGTCTCTCTTTGTCTTGATCTCTATCTCCAACTATCTTTCTTTGTCTCTCCCTCTCGCCCTCTGCCTGTGTCTCTCTCGCATATTTCTTTCTCTCTCTCTCCCTCTGTCTGATCATCTATCTCTACCTCTCTCTCCCTTGGTCTTTGTGTCCGTCTCTCTCTATACCTGTCTTTTCTTCTGCCTGTCTGTCTGTCTGTCTCTCTCTCTCCATTTATGTGGACTGCACCCATTCTGATCAGGCCTAAGGGAGCTATTTTGATTGCCAGGTTTGCCCATTTTGCGGGGCAGCCATTTAGTTGAAGTCCAGCTGAGATCTTTAGTCGGGCCATTTTGACCAACCATTCAAGTGTTGTCTGTAAAGCAAGCCCCGCCTCAATAAATCAGATTATCAATGAAATATAATCTCAGAATCCGATTTAAGATCATGTCATGGCTCTGTGCTGCTGATATAAAATGTACTTTTCGTCCCCTGAGAAGTGTTGGGGGTGGATTATAAAATGGGAATTGGTTCCAATGCTTGAAACCCATCAGCTCCTTCTATGATCTCACTCATTTCACAATTAGATGGAATGGATATTTCACCGCGTTCTTCAGCTCCTCTCTGAATTTAGTTTGAGTCAGGACATAAATACACGTGATTGTGCAGGAACTGAAAAGCTGCAGCATCTTTGCTGTGTGTTCTGCGATATAAACAGGGTCAGTTCCAGAGTTATAAGACTGAATGTTTGTAATTCGCGCAAAAATGTAAAATATAACCTGTGTTACCCAGAACAACATAAAACTGCCCGATACGCTGAAGAGTATAATGATGGATTTCTTTCGGTTCTCCATCTCTGCATCCTTGTGATTCTCTCCATTGCTGTGGCCCCGGAGTCCACTGCGGGCTCGACTGGCCACTAAAATACGTCTGACCGTCAGAACATTGAGCAGCAAAATCAGACAGAACGGGACACAAGGGGTTAAAATGAGGTGAAACAAGTCAAATGCAGACCATGCGGGGGATGTCCGGAAGCTCCGTGTTATCACACAAAACCAGGCAACATTATCAATTATATAGTCAGGTTTAAGTGTAAAGTGCCAGGGGAGACTTTCCAAACAGCCCAGCACACTCACTGTTCCCAGAACCACAGCCGCTGTTTTCTCGGTGCAATATTTAGTTTTCAGCTCCTCGCAACAAATGGCCACAAATCGATCAACGGTGAAAGCGACTGTGAGCCAAACTAAAACCACAGCGGTTGCATAACTCAAGAAGATAATAAAACTACACACGGGAGTAATGTCCAGGAATGACCGTGGGAGATAAATCTGACCAATCCATCTCAATATCGGATCAGTGATAACGACCAGGAGATCGGCAACTGCCATTCCCACCAGGTAGCGACTGATACATTTGGAGAGACCGCACTTTCCTCGGGACAGGATCACAATCGCCACCAAGGTAACTGCAAGAGAGAGAAAAGGAAGCAGAGAAATTACTGATCAGACCTGGAGCCAAAACAGCAGTTTGAGAGGATCTGCGGTGAAATTTCCAGCTTTGTTGCTGCATCTAACGGTGGAAAGTGATTCATTGACCTGGGCTGCGCTTTCGGTCAGAGAATTGTTTTTAAACACAATGATCAATAATGAATTGGGAGATCGATAAAGAAAGTGAGTAAAATGAGCATCTGATCCATTGGAATGGCTGAGTGAGGGCGCAGTTCCGGTTTGGAAAGGAGACGTGGCGTGACCGAGCTGGGATCCAGCGGATTGAAGCCGTATTTGGGCTCCTAACGGACGGGAAAACAGAGCGAAGGGTCGGGAAGGCGAGGGGACAGGGGGAGATGCTGTTGATTTGTTGCCCAGGGTTAAGAGAGTCGACAGGGGCTGGCACTAAAGGGGAAAATCAGGTGGAGACGGAGCCAGTGAGTGACATTGGGAGGGAGATAAGGAAATGGACATGAGGAGCTGAAGGGGAGTCCGGAGCAGATAGTTTGAGAAAGCGGATCAACTGAAGCAATCAATGAGGAGACAGATGATTCAATGCAGTGGGAGGAGTGGCTGGGATTCACAGGGAAAGAGACTGGAGCAGAGTGTTAGAGGAAATCTAATCTATATGTCCCACTAACACAATCCAACTCATAAATTCAACAGTTCTTTTCTGTGGTCATTGGTGTCAGGGGATAAAATGTGATCATCAAATTTACTTTGTACATTCAATTAAAGTTAAACTGAAAATTTTAATTAAACCAGCCTCGTTCTTTATTGAATTCAGCCGAGCTTTAAAGATAGGATATTCAAATAATTTATTACGATCGATAAATTACTGATTCTACTGTTTAAGTAAGGTTTAATTTTGTTTAGATTTAAGTTGGGAAACAAGGAGAATTCACAAAACAGATTGAGGACTTGACAGGGATATAAAAAAGGAGCGAATCCCTCAATAAAAACTCACTCAATCTGACCACATCATAATAATACCTTCAAGTCACATTTTCTATGATTAGTTGTACTGGAAGTTTCAGCAGTTCATTCTGATGAATTATTCACACCACAGCCTATCGCTTTCTCTCTCAGTCACCTTCTCTAACATTCGATCTCATCTCTTTCTCAAATTCATTTTCATTCCCGATTAAATCCTATCATCGTACACCAGCATACTTTTCACCATCCACGTGTTCCAACGATCCTATTCTCAGTGTCAGTTTGTTAAATGCTGAAGCCGCCAAGGCACAGTTCACTGTATCGACAGATCATTCACCTCTCCACCTGTTCACCTGCACTGCCAAATCTTCGCACCTCGACATTGGGGAGACTAAACACAGATTGGGTAACCGCTTTGCCAGACCGTCACCTTCTGGTCACTTGCCATTTTAATTCTCTATCCCACTGCCTCTCTGACCCCTTTGTCCTCGGACCCTTACACTGTTCCAACGAAACTAAGCGGAAGCTCGATTAACAGCAGCTCATCTTTCCATTAGTTACTTTACAACCTTCCGGACACAACAGTGATTTTAATTACTTCAGATCATAAACACTGCTCTCATTTTTTCGGACTGTAGGTGCTGGTAATGGTTCTGATTTTGCCATTTACAGTTCCCATAGACCAATCTTTTATTTATTTATTTATTTGTCCCATTGCCACCCTACTTATCTTGCATCATTTTGTCATTTAATCACTCCCACCTTCCACCTTATCACAGATCTTCCCCTTTGTACACCCGCCCCCCCCCCCCCCCCCCCCCCACAACCTAACCAACCCCCACCCGCCTTCATCCCCACTTTGTCGGGCTCTGTACTTGCTTAATAACTGTTACATTTTAAACTTCCCGTTCCGAGGAACGATCATCAACCCGAAGGGTTAACTCTTTCTCTTTCTCGACAGATACGGCCTGATCTGCTGATACTTTCAGGAACGTCTGCTTATTTCACCGAACAGTTTACTTCATCTGCAAATCATAGAATAAATAAGCAAAATCGAACACCTCTTCCAGACAGGTCTCAAAATAATTGAGATTCCTTCTCCTGCAATTATGAAGAAAAGCGATAGATGGCGCGATTGTTCAATTTATAAAACGGTAACATTATACTAATAATCCACAGATAAATGGCCTCCTGATTCTAACAATGCAAACTGACACAACATAACTACAAACATTGCATTTTACAATGACTGTCAGTAAATTCATCCACAGTGCAGCAGAGAAGGAGATGTGAAAGAATCAGAAGCAAACTCAGTTCAGTTGCCAGACATCAAAAGTGTCGTCAGATACACACATGATGAAATAATATTACACAACAGTGATTCTAAATACATTGAAATGCTAGTTAAACCAAAGTATGTTTTAGGGGCAGGAGGACTTTGTAACACTGAGACCCTGGGCTGTCTCATTATCAATCACCGAAAACAGATTGATGAAAAAATATTCCAGGACAGGGTAGTTACCCGACATGAAACGGTTAACAGCTCCTGGTGGTCTGATATCAGCTCTTAACAAAGACACCTGGTTCTAGTACATTCAGTACAGAGAATAATCCAGTAACAATGCTTGGTTTCGATACACAATATATGTAACTTCTACAAGACCGAACGGTTAGAAGCTAAGGGCATCCCATTATCCAACAATACATTCAGTACATAGACAATTCCAGTGATAATCCAAGGACATAAAAAAGGTCTTTAAATATATCAGGTAATTGTTATATGATCGAACATATCGGTGTTAAGGACATACCATCATTCGACAATATATGAAGTATTGAGAACAATCCAACAACAATGCCAGGGCTGGATATAAAAATATCATCACGGATATAATGTAACTTGACAATTGAGAACGTTTAGAATTTAAGGACATTCCATTACTCAACATAGAGTAAGTACAGAGAATAATCCCGTAAGCAAGGCCAGGGTTGGACATAAAAACTTAATTATAGCGATAATGCATTTGCTGCAGGATAGAAAGAGCAGAGACTTAATACATTCCATCATTCAGCCAGTGGAGCAGAACAGGCCACTGTGTAAAACATGCAGGGAGAAAAAATAATTTGCCAAGTTTAGCAGCAGAGTTAACACCAACAACGGCTTACTTGGAACACCAACGGCTGCAAGAACAGGATCGTAAATGTCCTGTACCTGATATATTACTGGATAATGCATTTCTGCGAGAAGCACTGACTTCTGTTGGCCTGGAAACCTTCGCTCCGGTATGCACTCTGAGCTGGTCCATTCCTAAAAGCCCTGATTTATACAGTCAATTGAAAAAACACATGACATCAGCAGCACCTTCTCAAGGGCAATTAGGGATGGGCAATAAATGCCGGCCTCGCCAGCGACGCCCAAATCCGATGAACGAATAAAAAAAAAGAATAATGTGGTGGATAGAACACAAACATCTCAAAGTCCAGGATATTATCTCAATCAGACCTCGCTCAGGAATAAAGTTATAAACTGTACTCATGCAGGACTGATCCAAGAATAATGAGCGGCTTCATTTACAGTTTTTCTACAGTTGAAATTTTATTGATCATGTTCACTCCTGGCGATTCATTTATAAATGTTACCGATTTCTCTGCAGTGTAAACTGAATCCAGGGACACAAGAATACCGGTTTCACTTTGTTCCTGCAGTTTCCCAGTTAAAATATGAACTTTGAATGTCTGACACAAGGTCATTAAAGGGTAGGTTCAGGACTACAGCCTAGAAATGACTGTGGGTGATATTGGGGTACAGACACTGAACGTACCCCGTTGACATCCCTCTCTCCGCTATTTAAGTGCAGATTTACCAGTTTATGCTTCATTGGTTAACAACTCCAAGAACATTGGCCCCGTGTAATACCGTGCTGAGCTCATGACCCGATTTGACCTCCATCACAAAGGTCCCGTGATGCCCTCACCAGCCTCCATTCCTTCCTTCACCTATTTCCATAGAAACCCCCATCCATGTCACTGTCCCCTCCAGACTCCATTACTCCAATGCACTCCTGTAGACACCATAACTCTAGCTTCCGACCCGCACCAGGTCCTGCTTGTTCTCACATTATCTTCCTTGGCTCCCATTTCCCCATCGCCTTAAATTTAAAATTCTCATTGTTGGGTTAAATCCCTCCATGGCCCACCACTCCCTATCCCCCTCCCCTCCTCCACACATAATATCAAAGAAGCATATAGCCCAAAGCAGAGAAGAAGGCCATTCGATCCCTTATGCCGGCTCTTTGAAAGAGCTGTCTACACTGAGCGCAGAGCCTTGTAAATTTCCCCATACACCAACAACAAACCTACCCCTGACCCCCTTATTGAATGGACACTGTCCTCCTTTGTTGGGACTACCCTCGCTTGGTTCCACTCACCAATCTGATCACAGCCATGAGAAGCTCCTCTTCACAACCTATCACGGATTTTCTCTGATGTTTCTGAAGGTTGAATCCATGGCTCCCTTCTTTTCCTCATCTACAGGCTGCCATTTGGTGACATAGTCCGCAGTCACAAACTGGTTTTCAGATGTCCGCTTATAAAACCTCGGCTTCTCTGGACGCTTCCAATGTCTTTGTTTTTTACAGACCGACATCGTGTTTTAGATGAGCCACGATAACCTCCAGTTACAATTGGAGAATCATGCTCTTTGGTCCCACAACCTCCATATCGTTGTCATTGATTCCAACCCCATGTCTGGCCTTAGTCTGAGGCTGATCCTGACTGTTCATAACTGCAGCGTCCTATTCGACCACAAGCGAAACTTCTGACTCCATATCCTCTCCATCCCAAAGACAGCCTACTTCTACATCTGTAATAACATCCCACCCGTCGAGCTCATGTGCTACTAAAACCCTCAGCCATGCCTTTGTAACGTCTTTGGTCTTTGATTTACTCTCCGGCCTCTCCACAAACTTAAGCTAATCCAAAACTTTGCTGTCCGTGTCCTATCCCGCACAATGTCCGTCACCAATCATCCAAGTCCTTATTGGATGCAATGGTTTCCTGTCTCCTGAGCCTGCAGTTTAATTTTTCTTTCGTCTATGGGAACAGAAGAAATAGGAGCAGGAAGAGGCCATTCATCCTCTCGAGCCTGCTTCCGTATTCAATAATATCATGGCTTATCTTCGACCTTAAACACATAAGAATCTCACGCCTCCCAATCTCTGTAATCTCTTCCAGCTCTACAGCCCCTCCGACTGCGCTTCAAACTTTGGCCGCTTGTGCATCTGCACTTCATTTGCCCTAATTTTGGCAGACGCGGCTTAAGCCATATCCACGCTCCAAAATACCCGCCCTCAGCCCCGTGACCTTTCATCTCCGTCTCCCCCATTCAGACCTTGCAAGAAACCAATCTCATGCTCCAAGCTTTTGACACGCCTCCTAATATCTCCTCCATTGGCTGGGGGTCCATTTTTGTCTGATATATACTCCTGTGAAGCACCTAGTGATCTTTATCAATGTTGAAGGCGCTACAAGTTATTCTTGTTTCATTTAACCGACCTCCACTCTCTCCGTCCCACCATTGGTGGCCATGCCTTCAGTCAGCTAAGTCTCCCACTCTTCCTTTTACATCCTCCTTAAACCTACTCTTTGACCAAGCTTTTCATTACTCCTCTCGGTATCTTCTTATTTCTTTTGTGACCGTGTTTTCTCATTAGTTGTTCATTATATGAGCAAATGTTGTTTCTGGGCTAAAATTCTTGTACCAGACAGAGATTTATACAACAGATGGGCTTGTTGAGATAAATTAACATTGAAAACTATTCGTCGACACAGCTTTGTTCGAACAACATAAATTGGTTTATGTGCAGACATTGCATTGAAATAGATTTGTACAACTCGAAGGAAGCTTTTACTGATCTCTTGAACTGATGACGAGCATGACGCTTAATTAGGAACATAGGAACATAGGAACAAGATTCGGCATTCAGCCCCTCGTGCCTGCTCCGCCATTTGATAAGATCATGGCTGACCTGTGATCTAGCTCCATTTACCTGCCTTTGGCCCATATCCCTTAATACCTTTGGTTTCCAAAAAGCGATCTATCTCACATTTGAATTTAGCAATTGAGCTCGTATCAATTGCCGTTTGCAGAAGAGAGTTCCAAACTTCTACCACACTTTGTGTGCAGAAATTTTTTTCTAATCTCGCTCCTGAAAGGTCTGGCTCTATTTTTTAGACTGTGCCCCCTACTCCTTGAATCCCCAACCATCGGAAATAATTTGTCTCTATCCACCCTATCCGTTCCCCTTAATATCTGATAAACTTCGATCAGATCACCCCTTAACCTTCGCAACTCTGGAGAATACAATCCAATTTGTGTAATCTCTCCTCGTAACTTAACCCTTGAAGTCCGGGTATCATTCTCGTAAACCGACGCTGCACTCCCTCCAAGGCCAATATGTCCTTCCGAAGGTGCGGTGCCCAGAACTGCTCATAGTACGCCAGGTGCGGTCCAACAAGTGTTTTGTATACCTGCAGCATAAATTGTGCCTCCTTGTACTTTAGTCCTCTAGATATAAAGGCCAGCATTCCATTCGCCTTCTTGATTATTTTCTGCACCCGTTCATGACACTTCAATGATCTATATACCTGAACCACTATGTCCCTTTGGATATCCACATTTTTCAACTTTTTACCATTTAGAAAGTACCCTGTTCTATCCTTTTTTGATCCAAAGTGGATGACCTCACATTTGTCTACATTGAATTCCATTTGCCACAGTTTTGCCCATTCACCTAATCTATCAATATCCCTTTGTAATTTTATGTTTTCATCTACACTGCTTACAATGCCACCAATCTTTGTGTCATTGCAAACACAGATACGAGACATTCTATGCCTTCATCTAAGTCGTTAATAAATATTGTGAATAATTGAGGCCCCAAGACAGATCCCTGCTGGACTCCACTACTCACATCCTGCTAATGTGAGTGCCTTCCCATTATCCCTACTCTCTGTCGCCTTTCGCTCAGCCAATTTCCTAACCAAGTCCGTACTTTTCCCTCGATTCCATGGGCTTCTAACTTAGCAAACAATCTCTTTCGTGGAACTTATCAAATGCCTTCTGGAAGTCCGTATAAATAACATCCATTGACATCCCCATGTCCATTACTTTAGTCACATCTTCAAAAAATTCAATCAGGTCAATCAGTGCGACAGGACGGTGTGCGGACAACACAGTGAACTGCTGAGAGTTTGGTAAGTGTGGGAGTATTCGGATAAATCTCGTTAAAATCTAGTGCATAATGCTTTCAACTGTTTAAGTTCAATTGCTATCAAGTGTTTAAGTTCAATTTTGAAGTTAAATTTTTCTACTATCTTTCAGGCTTCAGCAGAGAGAGCTGCTGTAGGAAGTTAATTGGTTAGCTAGTTTAAACTGGTTCCTGAAGGTGGGGCAGGCCTGACTCATCTGAGTCACAAACTGTCGAAATACTGGGGCCTATCAGTGCGACAGGACGGTGTGCGGACAACATAGTGAACTGCTGAGAGTTTGGTATGTGTGGGAGTTTAAGGGTTAATCTCTTTAAAATCTAGTGCATATTGCTTTCAACCATTTAAGTTCAATTTTAAAGTTTACATTTTTAAGTTTTTGCCAGGCTTCAACAGAGAGAGCTGCTGTCGGAAGTTAATTGGTCAGCTGGAGTAAACTGGTACCTGAAGGTGGGGCAGGCCTGACTCATCTGAGTCACAAACTGTAGAAACACAGAGGCATGTCAGTGCGACAGAACGGTATGCGGACAACACAGTGAACTGCTGAGAGTTTGGTAAGTGTGGGAGTTCGGTGAAGTGGGGGAAGGAGGTGCTGCTTTGCCTTGCTTTTCCTAACGTTTTCCACAGAGCGGCAGTTGCCCTGAGCGTTGAAGACTGAGATTGGGGAATAAAAGCAGCAGCAGCAGACCTGCAACAAGAGAAAACTACTGTGCGACGTCACAGTTGAGGCAGGAGAGTCCGAGAGGTGAGCACAGTATAACAGGAGAAAACTAGAGCGGGAGGAGAGTCTGAGAGTCTAAAGCAATCATGGCAGGACAGCTCGCACACATGATATGCTCCTCCTGCACTATGTGGGAAGTCATGGACACTACCAGTGTCCCTGGCAACCATGTGTGCAGGAAGTGTGTCCAGCTGCAGCTACTGGCTAACCGTATTTCGGAGCTCGAGCTGCGTGTGGATTCACTGTAGAGCATCCGCGATGCTGAGACTATCGAGGATAGCACGTTCAGTGAGGTGGTCACAACGCCGGTAAAGATTACGCAGGCAGAAAGGAATGGGTGACCGCCAGGCAGAGTAAAAGGACTAGGCAGATAGAGCAGGAGTTCTCTCGGGGCATCTCCCTCACAAATAGATATTCTGCTTTGGATACTGTTGGGGGAGATAGCTTATCAGGGGAAAGCAGCAAGAGCCAAGTTCGGGGCACCACGGGTAGCTCCGCTGCACAGGAGGGGAGGAAGAAGAGTGGCAGGGCTATAGTGATAGGGGATTCAATTGTAAGGGGAACAGATAGGTGATTCCGCTGCCGCAAACGTGACTCCATAATGGTATGTTGCCTCCCTGGGGCGAGGGTCAAGGATGTCACGGAGCGGATGCAGGGCATTCTGGAGGGGGAGGGTGAACAGCCAGTAGTCGTGCTCCATATTGGTAACAACGACATAGGTAAAAAAGGTATGAGGTCCTGCAAGGTGAATTTAATGAGTTAGGAGATAAATTAAAAAGCAGGACTTCAAATGTACTGATCTCAGGATTACTACCAGTGCCACGTGCTAGTGAGTATAGGAACAGGAGAATAGACAGGATGAATGCGGGGCTGCGGGGATGGTGTCGGAAGGAGGGATTTAGACTCCTGGGGCATTGCGACCGGTTCTGGGGAAGGTGGGACCTGTACAAACTGGACGGGTTACACCCGAGCAGGACCGGGACCAATGTCCCCGCCTGGGCGTTTGCTAGTGCTGTTGGGAAAGGTTTAAATTAGAGTGGCAGGGGGATGGGATCCTGAGCGGGGAGTCAGAAGGGTATAAATTTGAGAGCAGCAAGCGAGGGGAAGACCCAGGGGAAATTTACAATACAAATAGTACAAACAGTTATTCAAGAACAAGTGAAAGGGAAAAGCGTAAAGCAGCGGAAAGAAAGTGTACTTTCGGCACGACGGATAAAATTAAAACTAGAAGGCGTAATGCGATTAACCCTGCATCAAAGCTGAAGGTCAGGCTCGGGTGTGTGGCCCAACTAAGATTTCTATATACAAATGCACGGAGTATAAGGAATAAATTAAATGAACTACAGGTTCAAATTCAAAATGGAGGGTATGACATGATAGATATTACTGAGACTTGGCTGCAGGATGGCCAGGATTGGGAACTAATTATACAAGGTTATAAGGTCTACAGGAGAGATAGGGTAAATGGAAGAGGGGGAGGAGTAGCCTTAATGATTAGAGATGAAATCACTTCAATGATAAAGGGGGATATAACGAGAGGTAAGCAGCCAACAGAGACCTTATGCGTTGAATTGAGAAATAGGAAAGGATCTAAGACTATAGTGGCAGTTGTATATAGGAGCCCTGGAAGCAGCTCTGAAGTGCTAGATTGTATAAATGCAGAGATTCGACAAGCTTGTGAGAAAGGCATTGTGGTCTTAATGGGGGACTTCAACCTTCACATAGATTGGGAAAAGCAGACTAGCAACTGTCAGAAATGTAGTGAATTTCTTGAGTGTGTCCGGGATAGTTTTCTACAGCAGTATGTCCTAGAGGCAACAAGGGGGCAAGCCATACTAGATTTGGTAATGATTAATGAACCAGATTTAGTTAACGGCTTAACTGTGCGTGAACATCTATCCAATAGTGATTATAACATGATCGAGTTCAATGCAGTGTTTGAAACGGAAAAAAGCGAATCAGCTGCTAAGATTCCAGACTCGGGCAAGGCCGACTTCAATGGGATGAGACAGAGACTGTCCACAGTAAACTGAGCAAATCTGTTAATGGGTAAAACGACTGATGATCAGTGGGAAATGTTTAAAGAAACATGTAACGTGATACAGAATCGGTTTATACCCCTGAGGGGCAAGAACTCTACTTGGCAATAAAAAACAGCCATGGACAACTAAAGAGGTAAGGGACAGTATAAGACATAAGGAAAGGGCATACAAAAAGACAAAAAATGGCACAGATCCTGGCGAATGAGAAAGATACAAAGATCAACAAAGGGAACACTTCAAGGGAAAAATACAAGGCTATGGCGAAAGAGCAGGGGAATGGGACTGATTGGATAGGTCTTTCACAGAGCTGGCACTGGAACGAAACAGCTCTAACCTCTGCAACAATGTGCAACATCGGCCTGGAAATTTTCTAATATATTCAACAATCAGTAACATAGGGCTGAAACATCTCTAATATAAGCAGAAATGTGTAACATAGGCCTGAAACATTTCTAATGTAAACAACAATGTGTAACATAGGCCTGAATTATCACTAATATATACAACAATGGGTTACATAGGTCTGAAACATCTCTAATGTATACAACAATGTTATAACACAGGCCTGAAACATCTCTAATTTAAACAAAAATGGGTAACGTAGGCTTGAAAAATCACTTATTTTAACAACGATGTGTAACATAGGCCTGAAACATCTCTAATTACACAGCAATGTGTAACATAGGCCTGAATCATCTCTAATGTATACAACAATGTGCAACATAGGCCTGAATCAAACCTAATGTATACAACAATGTGTAACAGAGGCCTGAATCATCTCTAATGTATACAACAATGTGTAACACAGGCCTGAATCATCTATAATATATAAAAAATGTGTAACATACGCCTGAAATTTCTCTAATGTATAAAACAATGTGTAATATCCGCCTAAGTCATCTTTATTGTAAACAATAATGTGTAAATTGGGCCTGAAACATCTCTAATGTATACAACATTGTGTAACATAGGCCTGAAGCAGCTCTAATGTGAACAACAATGTGTAACATGGGCCTGAATCATCTCTAATGTATACAAAAATGTGTAACTTTGGCCTGAATCAGCTCTAATTTAAACAACAATGTGTAACATGGGCCTGAATCATCTCTAATGCATCCAAAAATGTGTAACATAGGCCTGAATCCTCTCTATTATATACAACAATGTGTAACATAGGCCTGAATCATCTCTAATGTATACAGCAATGTGTCACACAGGCCTGAAACATCTCTAATGTATAAAACAACGTGTAACATCGAACTGAAACATTTCTCATCAATACAAAAATGTGTAACATAGACCGGGAACATCTCTAATCTTTACATCAATGTATAAAAAAGGCCTAAAGCATCTCTAATCTCAATAACAATGTGTTGCGTAAGCCAGTAAATTCTTTATTCCGTGCAACAACGCCAATCTCAACAATAATGTACAACATTGGCTGGAAACTTCTCTAGTATCTGCACAATATATAAAATAGCCCTTAAACATCTCTTACCTGCGACAATTTGTAACATAAGCCTGAAAAATCTGTAATTGATGCGAAAATGTGCAGCATATATAGCTTTTTGCAACCAAAGGTATTAAGGGATATGGGCCAAAGGCAGGTATATGGAGTTAGATCACAGATCAGTCATGATCTTATCAAATGGCAGAGCATGCACGAGGGGCTGAATGGCCTACACCTGTTCCTATGTTCCCATGAAACATCAATAATCTTTACAACAATGTTCAACATAGGCGTGAAACATCTGTAAGGACTACATAAATGTTTAACAAGGGACGGAAACATCTGCAGTTGCTCCAACGATGACTAACATAGGACTGAAACATCTCTAATCTCTAAAACAACTCGTAACATAGGCCTAAAACATTGCTCATTTCTGCAACAATTTAAAACCTAGGGAGGAAACATCACCAATCTGTACAACAAACTGTAACATTTGCCTGAAGTATCGGCAATCTTTGCAATAATGTATAACATGGACCTGAAACACCTGTCATCTCGACAACAATGTGTACGAATAGGCCTGTGATATCTGCAATCACCATAACAACGTGCAACATTGTCCTGAAACACGAATAAATACTGCAACAATGTATAAAATAGACCCGAAACACCTCTAATCTCGTCAACAGTTCATAACATAGGGCTGGAACATCTCTAATCTCTACAAAAGTGTGACACACGGACCTAGAAAGTCTCTAATCTCTACAACAATGTGTAACATCAATCTGAAACATCGCTAATCTCTACAACAATGTATAACTTCGGCTCGAAACATCTTTGATCTCCACAACGATCTGTAACATAGGCCTGAATCATCTGTAATCTTTGCAACAATATCTAACACAGGTATGAAACCTGTCTAATCTTTGAATCAATGTGTAAGGTAGGTTTAAAAATCTGTCATCTTTGGATCAATATGTAACATAGGTTTGAAACATCTGTAATCTTTGAATCAATGTGTAACGCAGGTCTGAAACATCTATAATCTTTGAATCAATGTGTAACATGGGCCTTAAATATTGCTATCAATTGCAAAAATTTGCACCACTGTCGGAAGAACGAGGAGAGGCAATATTATCGAAAGGTTACAATTGCAAATGGGGTGCAGCAATAGAGAGACCTGGGGGATTATGTGCACAGGTCGTTGAAGGTGGCAGGTCAGGCTGAGAAGGTGGTTAAAAAACGAAAGGGATCCTCGGTTTTATAAATATGGGCATGGAGTACAAATGCAAGGAGGTTATGACCAACCTTTATGAAACACTGGTTCAGCCACTTCTGGTGCATTGTGTCCCGTTCTAGGCACTGCACATTGAGAAGGATGTGAAAGTCTTAGAGAGGATGTGGAAACTATTTACTGGAATTGATCCAGGGATGAGGGACTTTAGTTATGTGGATAGACTGATGAAACTGGGATTGTTCTCCATAGAGCACAGAAGATTGAGAGGAGATTTGATAGAGGTGTACAAAATCATGAGGGGGCTAGGCAGAGTGGATATAGAGAAACTCTTCCCAATGGCGAAAGGGTCGAGAACCAATGGACACAGATTTTCGGTGATTGGCAAAATAACTAAAGGCGAAACGAGGACATTTTTTTAGCGAGCGGTTATGATCTGAAATGCAATGCCTGAAAGATTGGTGGAGGCAGATTCAATCTTAGCTTTGCAACGGGCATTGGACAAGTGCTTGAAGGGAAACATCTGCAGGGCTACGCGGAAAGGGCGGGTAGTGGGGTTAACTGGATTGTGCTTCCAGAGAGCCGACACATGCTCAATGGCCTCCTTCTGAGCTGTAACCATTCTGTGAATATACGATTCTACGTGGGCCTGAAACATCTGTCATCGTTGCAACCATGTATAAAACAAGCTTGAAAAGAATGCAATCTTTACAACAACATGTAACACAGGCCTGGAACATCGCTTATCTCTACAAAAATATTTAACATATGTCTGAAACATCTGTAATCTCTGCAACAACCTGGAGCATAAGCCTGAAACATCTGTGATCGTTTTAACAGTGTATAACGTGGGATTATAACTTCTCTATGTTGTAGGGCTTTGTTGTTGGGAATAGAGATGTTTCAGGCCTGTGTTACACATTATTTTAATGATTAAAGTGGTTTCAGGACATTGTTACAAGTTGTACAGATTGTAAATGCTTAAGGCCCATGTCACACATTGTTGTCGAGATTAGAGATGCCACAGGTCCATGCGACACATTGTTGTAGAGATTAGAGATGCACCAGCCCCACGTTACACATTATTGTAGAGATTAAAGAAGCTCCAGGGCTCGGTTAAACATTGTGGTAGAGATTAGAGAAGTTCCAGGCCGATGTTACACATTGTTTTAGAGATGAGGGATGCTCCAGGCCTATGTTAAACATTGTTTTAGCGATTTGAGAAGCTCCAGGCCGATGTTACACATTGTTGTAGAGATTAGAGATGCTCCAGGTCTATGTTACACATTGTTTTCGAGATTAGGGATGCTTCAGGCCTATGTTAAACATTGTTTTAGCGATTTGAGAAGCTTCAGGCCTATGTTACACATTGTTGTAGAGATTAGAGATGCTCCAGGTCTATGTTGTACAATCGTTTAGAGATTCGAAATGTTTCAAGCCTATGTTACACGTTGTTGTAGAGATTAGAGATGCTCCAGGTCTATGATATGTATTATTATAGAGATTGGAACTGTTTCAAGCCTGGGTTACACATTGTTGCAGCGACTACAGATGTTTCACGTCTGTGATTTACATTGTTCTATGGAGGGCAGATGTTCCAGGCAAATGTTACACTTTATTGCGAAGATTACAGATATTCCATGTCTACGTTGCACATTTTTGCAATGAGTACAGATATTTCAGGTCTATTTCACACATTTCTGCAGAGATTAGAGATGTTTCTTGCTCATGTTACACACACTCCTTTTAAGCAGACACAGTCTGATCGGGGACTGATAGCACACCCCTTCTACACAAATATAGACACAGATCTCTGATTGTTTCTCTGACTCACTCTCGTTCATTCTATGTCATCGTCTCTCTATCTGTCTGTCCCTCTAGTTGTCTCCCTCACTCTTTCACAACCGTCTCTCTCTCTGTCTCTCCTTGTTAATCTCTGATTCTCTCTCTCCCTCTCTCTGTCTGTCCCTCTCTCACCCTCTCTTCCTCTCGCTCATTATCTCTCTCTGTCTCTATTTTTCTGTCTCACACACTCTTCCTGTCTCTCTCTCTTTCTCTCTCTGTCTCTCTCCTTTTCGCTCCCTCTGTCACCCCATTTATCTCCTTGTCTCTCCCTCTGCCTCTCTCTCTCTCGCTCTCTCTGTTCATATTTATCTCTCTGTCTCTGTTTCTCTTTGTCTCTTTTTCTCTTTGACACTGTTTCACTTTTTTGATCCCAATCTCTCTGCCCGCCTCTCTCTCTTTCTCTGTGCCGATCTCTGTTTCTCTCTCTCTCTCGTTTTTCTCTATCTCTTTTTCTCCCTCTTGTCACCGTCTCTTTCTCTTTCTATGCTCTCTGTCTCTCCCTCTTGTCTCTATCTCCAACTCTCGCTCGCACTATCCCTCTTTCCCTCCATTTTTTCTTACTTTCTCTCCCTCCTTTCTGTGTTTCTTCCACTCTCTCACTCTCCACTCTCTCTATCTTTGCATTTCACTCTCTCCCTGGCTTTTCCTCTATGTATTTATTTTACTTTCTCATTCATGCCTCAACCTCAACTCTTTCCCTATCCCTTTCTTTCGGTCTGTCTGTCTTTCTGTGTCTGTTGTGTCTATCTCCCCCTCCACGCACTTTGTCTCCGTCTCTGCTCTCTTTCACTCCCGTTCTGTATATCTCTCTGTCTCCCCCTATTGACTTTCTCTCTCACTGTCTTCCTGTCCCCCTCTCTGCTCTCTCTCCCTGTGTCTCTCTCTCCATGTGTCTCTCTCTCCCCCTCTCTTTTTGTTTCTGTTGAATATTACAGAGTTGTTTCCTCACTTCGCACCGTCTCTCTTTGACTCGGTCTCTCCCCCTTTGACAGTGATTCTGTCACACTCTTTCTGTCTCTCTTTGTATGTGTCTGCGCCTCTCCCTGTCACTCTCTCTTTCTGTGACTTTCTCTCTGTTTATTTCTGTGTCTCTATAACTCCTCTCTCTTTCCGATCTCTCTCTGTCTCTCTCTCTCTTGATTTCTGTATCTCTCTTTCTCAACCTCCCTCTCTGTCTCCATCTCTCATTCTCTGTCTCTGTCTCTCTCCCTGTCTCTTCACCTTGTCTTTCTATCTGCCCTGAACAATCCTCTGCCCCCTCTCTGCTTTGTGTATCGCTCTCCATCTCTATTTCTCTCGCTATCTATCTCCCTCTGTGTCTGTGTGTGTGTGTGTGTCTCTCTCTCTTTCTTTCACTCTCTCTTTTTATTTCTGTTGATCATTACAGATTTTTCCTCCCTCGCTGTCTCTCCCTCTCTCTGCCCCTCTGCATTTGTTTCTGTCTCTCTCTTTCTCTCTTTCTGTCCCACTCCTTGTCTCTCTCCCTGCGTCTTACTCCCTCTGTCTCTCTCTCTGTCTGGCTCCCTCTCTCTCTGTCTCGCTCTGTCTCTCTAGATCTCCCTCTCTCTCTCTCTCTCTTGTTTTCCCTTTCCCGCTATCTCCCTCTCCGGCCTCTCTCTATCTGTCTCTATATATTTCGCTCTCTGTCTATTACTCTCTCTCTCACGGTTTCTCTCGGTCCCTTTTTCTCTGACTCTCTCCCTCTCCCTCTTTGTATCTGTCTTTCTCTCTCTCTGTCTGTCTCTCTCTCGCTCTCTGCCTCCACATCTCTAGGTCTCCCTCTGTCTCTTTCTCTCTCTCTGACGCCGTGTGTGTGCGTATCTTTCTCTCCCCCTCTTTCTTACTCACCCTTTATCTCCCCCTCTCTCCCTCCTGTCTCTCTCTCTTTCTCTCTGTCTCCTCATCTCTATGTCTCTCTCTCTGACTCCTTGTATGTGTGTGTGTGCGTCTTTCTCTCTCTGTCCCTTTCTCACCCTCTATCTCCCTCTCTCTCCCCCTGCAATCTGTCTCTCTCACTGTCTCTCTATCTCTCGCTCACTCTGTTTCATTCACTCTCTCTGTCTTTCTCTCCCTTTCACTCTCTCTTTCTCCTTCTCCCCATCTCTCTATATATCTCCCTATCTGTCCCTCTCTCTGTTAGTCCCTCTCTCTCGATCTGCCTCTCTCTCTCCCTCTCACCCTCACTCTCCCTCTCTCCCCCATCTATCTCTCTGTCACTCCTGGTCAGCAGGGTCCCCTGGTGGATGGTGCAGTCGGTGCTGACACGCAGCGTCCATTCTCTCACAGGAGATAAGGCCCTTGGGGTGACGTGCCAATGAGGCACCCTGTCATTGTTCAGCCCGTCCCTCAAGGACAGTCCGTACCTGTTGGGGTGGGAGGAGGTAGAAAGGAAAGTTCAATATCATGTGAATCACTAATGTTACCAGAGTTAGTGTTAAAAGCGGAGGGTTAAACTTAGCTGAATTTCACCAACAGGCCTCTGGGGGGAGCGGGAATGTTTTAGACAAAGGTGACATCTTCTGGTAGCAGGAAGTATTACACCTCAACGTTCGTTGAATCTTCCGTCACAGGAGAGGGCCACTCGGCCCTTCCTGCTGGTGCTGGCTCTTTGAAAGTGCAATCCAATTAGCCCTACTCCTCATTTCTTTCCCAATCGCACGGCAAATTTTAGCCCTTCAAGTATTTATCAAATTCCAGTTGAAAAGTCACAATTGAATCTGCTTCCTCCACCTTTTCATGCAGTGTTTTCCAGATCATAACAACTCGCCAATAAACGAGAATTCTCCTCATCTCCCCACTCTGGTTCTTTGGCTAATTATCTTAAATCTGTCTCCTCTGGTTACCGACATTCTTGCCAGTTGAAGTCGCCAATCATTGGCTCTATTGTCGACAATCTCTCCTTATGCCTTTCTGCTCCAAGGAGAACAATTCCAGATTCTCCAGTCTCCCCACGTAACTGAACAACCTCATCCCTGGACCTATACCAGTAAATCTCCTCTGCATCCTCCCGAAGGCCTTCCTAATGTGTAGTGCCCAAGAATCGGACACAATGTTCCAGCCGAGGCCTAACCCAGCGATTTATAAAGGTGTTGCCGAACATTGTTTTATAACTATATCAAGTTCACTGTGGAGGATCCAACGAAAAGCCAAAGTCCTGGATTCTGAAGGTGACCAGCAAGAAAGTTTCCTTTTCAGTATGCCCTGTCCGTGAATCCAATATTGACAGTGTTTGAAATGTAGAGACAACTTCTGTGAGGAACGTTCAGCGGAAGACCAGCTCTCTCTGCTGGATGAGGACAGACTGAAGCCTGGGATCGCCTCTCTTCGTTTCGAAGGATTATAGGAACAGGAGTAGGCCTTTTACCCCCTCTAGCCTTTTCCGTCATTTAATGAAATCATGGCTGACCTGTGACCTAAGTCCATATACTCGCCTTAGCCCCAAATCACTTAATAACTTTGGTTAACAAAAATCGATCAATCTCAGATTTAAAATCAACAACTGAGCAATCATCAACTGCCGTTTGCTGAAGAGAGTTCCATACTTATACCACTCTTTGCGTGTAGAAGTGTTTCCTAACTTCACCCCTGAAAGTCCTGGCTCTAATTTTTAGGCTATTTCCCCTCGTCCCAGAATCCCCGACCAGCGGAAATAGTTTCTCTCTATCTATCCTATCAGTTACCCTTAACATCTTGAAAATTTCGATCAAATCACCCCGTAATTTTCTAAATTCCAAGGAATACAACCCTAGCTTGTATAATCTCCACTCATAATTTAACCCTTCGAGTCCAGTTATCATTCTAGTAAATCTACGCTGCACTCCCTCCTAGGCCAAAATGTCCTGCCTCAGGTGCGGTATCCAGCACTGAAGACAGATCTCCAGCTGTGGTCTAACCAGGGCTTTGTATAGCTGTATCGTAACTTGTACCCCCTGTATTCTAGTCCTCTAGAATCAAGGCTGGCATTCCATTAGGCTTTTTGTTTATTTTCTGGACCTGCCCATGACATTTTAATGAACCATGTACATGGACCCCTAAGTCTCGTTGGAGCTCTACTGGTTCGAGCTTTCCACCATAAAGAAAATTCTTTGATCTATCCTTTTAGGTCCAAAATTGATGACCTCACAGTAACTTGCATTGTGATCCATTTGCCACAGTTTTGCCCATTTACTCAATTTATTAATATTTCTCTGTAATTCTATGCTTCTATCTACACATTTAAAATGCTGCCTATCATTATGTCATCGACAAATTTGCCTATGTGGCTCCCTACCCCGACATCTAAGTCGTTAATAAACACAGTGAATATTTGTGGTCCGACCTCAGATCCCTGTGGGATACCACCATTCATATCCTGCCAATGTGAGTACCTGGCCATTATCCCAAGTATATGAAGTAGAGAGAATCCGGAGATATTCCCGTGAGAGACTATTGAACAAGTTCGGAGGAAAGATCACACGCAGTCTTCAGTCAACAGATGGAAAAAACTTGCGTTTATCAAGCGCCTTTCAGGGCCTCGGGAGGTCCCAAAATCGCTTCACAGCCAATGAATATAATCACTGTTCTAATGTAGGAAACGTTGCAGCCAATTTGCGCACAAGGTCAAATAAATAGCAGTAGGAAAATGATCAGATAATCTGTTTTTAGTGATGTTAGTTGAGGGATAAATGTTGGCCAGGACGCCGCGAAGAACTCCCCTGTTCTTCTTCCAACAGTGGCCGTGGGATCATTTACATCCACCTGTGAGGGCAGAGGGGGCCTCAGTTTAACGTCTCATCCGAAAGACGGCACCGACGACAGTGCAGCACCCCCTCGGCATTGGCGACCTAGATTGTGGGCTTAAGCATCTGGAGTGGAGAACGAATCCACGACCCACTGACTCAGAGGCGATGGAGCGACCAACTGAGCTCGGTGAAAGAGCAGGAGATAATTGGAGGGAGTGAAGAATAAATGTCCATTTTAAAAACATCCATTCTCTCCTTACTCCCATTGAACTGCTCAGTGTCCCGCTACCTTGAACGTGGGCATAGAAAGAATAAGAAACACTGGAACAAGTGATTTCAAATGAGATGATAGATATCGATTGCCACAAGATGGTTTAAATTATCAATATCGTGTATAAAAATGGCTGCTTTCGATCACAAGAATGTCACTTTAAATAAGTAAAAACTGCTTCAATAAATACATTGTTTTAAATGATTCATCCACTGCTTGAAGTTATATTTGTTCTCTGAAATTTTAGATAAGCGATTTTAATTTATAGACATTTTGCACTAAATTACACATAGATAAGTCAGGTAAATGCGTGGCTGGATCAATGGTGCTGGAGGGATGGCGTCAGGTTCCTGGGACATTGAGATCAGTTCTGGGGCAGGAGAGATCTGAACAAGCTGGACGGTTTGCGCCTCGATAGAGCTGGAAAAAATTTCCTTGCGTGGAATTTAACTGGTGCTGTCGGGGAGGGTTTTAAATAATTTGGCAGTGGGTGGGCACCAGAACGAAACATTGGCGAGGAGAAACAAGGTGCACAGAGGACCGGGAGAGACAAATATCAGTAGAGTAAAGAGTAGTACAGAAATAGGAGGAATCAAGCAGTGAGCCAATGGGATGAGGCAGTCTACGATGTGTTTGGAGTGCGTGTGTGTAATTACTGGTAGCGTGGAAAATAAGGTTGGTGAACTCCATGCACATGTCGCCTCATGGACTATGATACAGTGGTAATCGCAGAAACCTGGCTCAAGGACGAGTAGGATTAAGTACTTAATATTCTGGGCTGCACGCGATTCTGGAAATATAGGGAAGGAAAGAAAGGATGGGGTCAGTGGCAGTTCTGATCAAATAAAGTATTTTAGCACTGGAAAGGGATGATGTAGTGCTGGTTCAACGAAAGAATCTGTTTGCTTAGAATTAAGGGACAAAAGAGGAGCTATTTCACTCATGGGTATATATTACAGGCTAACAAATAGCGGGAAGGAGATAGAGGAGCAAATGGGCAGGCTAATAACTTAAAGATGGAAGAACTATAGAGTAGTGACAATGCGGTTCTTGAATTATCCCAAATATAGTCTGGGACAGTAACAGTGTAAAGGGCAAACAGGGGAGGAATTCCTGAAATGTATACAATTTCTTGATCAGTGTGTTTCCAGCCTAATGAGGAAGGAAGCAGTCGTGGACCTAGTTCTGCGGAATGAAGTAGGCAGGTGGAGCATGTATCATTGTGGGAACATCTGGGGAACAATGATCACAATATTATTAGGTTTACAATCGTTATTGAATAGGACATGGATCAACCAAGCATAAAAATACTTAACTGGAGGATGGCTAATTTCATTCAGCTAAAAAGAGACCTTGCCTTATAGAATTTTATAATGGTTTCAGCAGAGGGCGGGTCATTTGGCCAATCTAACCCGTACCTGCTCTAATAAGCGGAGTTTAGTTAGTTCCATTCCCCCGCTCTTTCCGTGTAGCGCTAAATATTTTCCATTTAAGTATTTATCCAATTCCTTTTTGAAAATCCTTGGTGAATTGGAATCATGAATTGGGAGGCAAAGCAGCAATTGAACAATGGGAGGCCTTCAACGATGAGATAGTTCAGGTACAGTGTTGACACATTCCCACGGGGGAAAGGAAGGGCATCGAAAGCGAGAGCTCTCTGGAAGACTAAAGATGTGGAGATTAAAATGAAACAGATAAAGGAGGTTTATGACACGTGTACGGTTCATAACACAGTAGAGAACCAAACTAAATATGAAAAGTAGAATAAGTGGAGCAAAGAAAGGATGTGATAATAGATTATTGGCGATATTAAAAAGGAATACAAACGTATTTTATGAACATATTAATAGTGAAAGGATAGGTAATGGAAGGGTGGGGCCGATTAGAGACAAAATGAGGTTTTCCTGTGTGGGCAGAAGGTATGTCTGAGGTACTAAATGAATTCTTCGCATCGGTCTTCACGAGATAAGAGGATGCTGCCAATGTAGCAGTGAAGCAGGAGGTAGGAATGACATTGCACAGCCTAAAAATAGATGAAGAGGAGGTAATTAAAAGGATGGCAGTACTCAAAGTAGAACAGTCACCCAGTCCAGATGGAATGCATCCCAATTTACTGATGGAAGTAAGGGTAGAAATTGCGGAGGCTCTGGCGACAATATTCAAATCGTCCTTAGATATGGGGGCGGTGCCAGAGGAATGGAGAATTGCAAATGTTACACGCCTGTTCAAAAAATTGAATACAATAACCCTGGAAAGCATTAATTGGCACTTGGAAAAGTAAGCACTGATTTGTTAAAGGTGTTCAAAGTCATGAAAGTTTTTGATAGAATAAATAAGCGGAAATTGTTTGCAGTGACAGAAGGATTTGAAACCAAAGGATACAGATTTAAATTAATTGACAAATGAAACAGAGGCGACATGAGGAAACGTTTTTAAAGCAGAGAGTTGTAATGGCATGGAATGCTTTGGCTGAACGATTGGTGGGAGCAGATTCAATCGAATATTTCTCAAGGAAATTGGAAAATAATTGATGGGGAAAAATACAGTGCTACGGGGGAAGACCAGCGGAATGGGACTAATTGGATAGCACTTTCAAAGAGCCGGCACAGGTAGGATGGGCTGAATGGCCTCCTTCTGTGCTGTGACATAAAATGATACTACTTTGATACGCAGCGAGTTGTAATGATCTGGAATGCGCTGCCTGAAAGGGTGGTGGAAACAGATTCAATAATAACTTTCAAAAGATAATTGGATAAATACTTGAAATGAAAAAAAAAATCAGGGCTATGGGGAAAGAGCAGGGAATGGGACTAATTGGAAAGCTCTTTCATAGAGCCGGCACAGGCACGATGGGCCGAATAGCCTCCTCCTGTGATTTACCTACTTTGATAATATGACACGATGAAGGTGCCAGTGACCAATGCGTTAATTGCGCGAGGGGTAGAGGATATCCCGGGACTGTCGGTGTCGGTGATCAGTGTGCTCGTGGGGCGGGAGGTAGAGGAGGTCGCGGGACTGCAGGTGCCGTTAAGCAGTGTGTTAATGGGGCTGGAGTTCGAGGAGTTCCCGAGACTGTAGGTGCCGGTGACCAATGTGAAGATCTGAAGACTTTCGAAGAGCAGAGTCAGTCCTGTGTCATCGAGTGTCTGATCCTCTCTCCATTAGGCCGCGGTACTGCAAAGACTGTGTATCCAGCAATCAATGAAACATTTATAACCTGATGCTATCTATGAACTCAATTTGCAGCGTTTGTGAATGTTTACATCTCATGCAGTGATAAGTAGTAAAATAATATGAGGCTACTAATTGCACCAAATGTTTGATCATATTGGAGAAAGTACAAGGAAATAAAATAAACAGTGAAATAAAATAAATGAAGTGCCGGTGACCAGTGTGTTAATGGGGCGGGAGGTAAAGGCGATCCCGGGACAGTTGGTGCAGGTGACCAGTGTGTTAATGTGGCGTCAGGTAGGGGAGATCCCGGGACTGTCGGTGCCGGTGAACAGTGTGTTAAGGGGGCGTCAGGTGGGGGAGATCCCGGGACAGTTGGTGCAGGTGACCAGTGTGTTAATGGGGCGTCAGGTGGGGGAGATCCCGCGACTGTAGGTGCCGGTGACCAGTGTGTTAATGGGGCGGGAGGTAAAGGAGATCCTGGGACTGTTGGTGCCGCTGAACAGTCTGTCATTGGGGCGGGAAGAAGAGGAGATCCAGGGATTGGAGGTGCCGGTGACCAGTGTGTGAATGGGGCGGGAGGTAGAGGAGATCACGGGACTGTAGGTGCCGGTGACCAGTGTGTGAATGGGGCGGGAGCTTTGGCAGGTCCAAGGTTTGTCGGCGGCGGATGGTCCCTGGAAATGTAAATGTTTGCAGGATGGTCCCCGGGAATGAAATTGTTTCTGGGATGGTCCCGTGGCATTTAGATGTTTGCCGGCTTGTCCCGCAGATCATAAGTGTTTATTGGATGGCCTCTGGAAATGTAATTATTTACCGTATGGTCTCTGGGAAGGGATGTGTTCACCGAATGGTCTCTGGGAAGGGATGTGTTTACCGAATGGTCTCTGGGAAGGGATGTGAATACCGAATGGTCTCTGGGAAGGGATGTGTTTACCGAATGGTCTCTGGGAAGGGATGTGAATACCGAATGGTCTCTGGGAAGGGATGTGTTTACCGAATGGTCTCTGGGAAGGGATGTGTTTACCGAATGGTCTCTGGGAAGGGATGTGAATACCGAATGGTCTCTGGGAAGGGATGTGTTTACCGAATGGTCTCTGGGAAGGGATGTGTTTACCGAATGGTCTTTGGGAAGGGATGTGTTTACCGGATGGTCTCTGGGAAGGGATGTGTTTACCGAATGTTCTCTGGGAAGGGATGTGTTTACCGGATGGTCTCTGGGAAGGGATGTGTTTACCGGATGGTCTCTGGGAAGGGATGTGTTTACCGAATGGTCTTTGGGAAGGGATGTGTTTACCGGATGGTCTCTGGGAAGGGATGTGTTTACCGGATGGTCTTTGGGAAGGGATGTGTTTACCGAATGGTCTCTGGGAAGGGATGTGCTTACCGGATGGTCTCTGGGAAGGGATGTGCTTACCGGATGTTCTCTGGGAAGGGAAGTGAATACCGAATGGTCTCTGGGAAGGGATGTGTTTACCGAATGGACTATGGGAAGGGATGTGAATACCGAATGGTCTCTGGGAAGGGATGTGTTTACCGAATGGTCTCTGGGAAGGGATGTGTTTACCGAATGGACTCTGGGAAGGGATGTGAATACCGAATGGTCTCTGGGAAGGAATGTGTTACCAGAATGGTCTCTGGGAAGGGATGTGAATACCGAATGGTCTCTGGGAAGGGATGTGTTTTCCGAATGGTCTCTGGTAAGGGATGTGTTTACCGGATGGTCTTTGGGAAGGGATGTGAATACCGAATGGTCTCTGGGAAGGGATGTGAATACCGAATGGTCTCTGGGAAGGGATGTGAATACCGAATGGTCTCTGGGAAGGGATGTGTTTACCGGATGGTCTCTGGGAAGGGATGTGTTTACCGAATGGTCTTTGGGAAGGGATGTGTTTACCGGATGGTCTCTGGGAAGGGATGTGTTTACCGAATGTTCTCTGGGAAGGGATGTGTTTACCGGATGGTCTCTGGGAAGGGATGTGTTTACCGGATGGTCTCTGGGAAGGGATGTGTTTACCGAATGGTCTTTGGGAAGGGATGTGTTTACCGGATGGTCTCTGGGAAGGGATGTGTTTACCGGATGGTCTTTGGGAAGGGATGTGTTTACCGAATGGTCTCTGGGAAGGGATGTGCTTACCGGATGGTCTCTGGGAAGGGATGTGCTTACCGGATGTTCTCTGGGAAGGGAAGTGAATACCGAATGGTCTCTGGGAAGGGATGTGTTTACCGAATGGACTATGGGAAGGGATGTGAATACCGAATGGTCTCTGGGAAGGGATGTGTTTACCGAATGGTCTCTGGGAAGGGATGTGTTTACCGAATGGACTCTGGGAAGGGATGTGAATACCGAATGGTCTCTGGGAAGGAATATGTTACCAGAATGGTCTCTGGGAAGGGATGTGAATACCGAATGGTCTCTGGGAAGGGATGTGTTTTCCGAATGGTCTCTGGTAAGGGATGTGTTTACCGGATGGTCTTTGGGAAGGGATGTGAATACCGAATGGTCTCTGGGAAGGGATGTGAATACCGAATGGTCTCTGGGAAGGGATGTGAATACCGAATGGTCTCTGGGAAGGGATGTGTTTACCGGATGGTCTCTGGGAAGGGATGTGTTTACCGAATGGTCTCTGGGAAGGGATGTGTTTACCGGATAGCCTCTGGGAATGGATGTGTTTACCGGATAGTCTCTGGAAATTTAAGGGTTAACCGGATGATCAACGGGATTGCAATTGTTTACTGGATGGTCGCTCGTAATCTAAATGTTTACAGGATGGTCCTTGGGAATGTAAGTGTTTACAGGATGCTCCTTGGGAATATAACTGTTTGCTGGATGGTCCGCGGAAATGTAAGTGTTTACTGGATGATCCCCGGGAATGTAAGGTTTTTGACCTGATGGTTTCTGGTCCCTTGAAGTGTTTACCGGATGGTCCCTGGAATTTGAAGTGTTTACCAGATGCTCCCTGAGAATGTTAATGATTACCAGATGGTCCCTGAGAATTTAAGTGAATACCAGATGCTCCCTGGGAATATTAGTGATTATCGTATGATCACTGGGAATGTTAGCGATTACTTTATGATCACTGGGAATGTAAGTGTTTACTGGATAGTCACTGGGAATGTAAGTTTATAGGATGGTCCCTAGGAATATAAGAGTTTATCGGATGATCTCCGGGAATTGACGTGTTTACCGGAAAATCCCTGGGAATATAAGTGTTTATCGCATGCTCACTGTGAATGCAAGTATTTACCGGATGGTGCGTGGGACGGTTCGTGATTACCGGATGGTCACTGGGAATGTAAGCCTTTACTGGATGATCCCTAGGCATTTAAGTGTTTAATGGATGGCCCCTTGGAATGTTACAGTTAATCGGATAGTCCATGGAAACTGACGTGTTTACCGGAAAATCCCTGGGAATAAAAATGTTTTATCACATGCTCGCTGCAAATGCAAGTGTTTATCGGGTGGTCTGCGGGAATTGAAATATTTGCTGGTTGGTCGCTGGGAATGTACGTGTTTAACGGATTCTCCCTGGGAATTTAAGTGTTTAACGGATTCTCTCTGGGAATGTAAGTGTTTACCGGATGATCACTGGGAATGTAAGTGTTTATCAGAGGGCTCCTGGGAATGTAGGTGTTTACTGGATGGTCCCCGGAAATGTAAGTGTTGACTGGATTGTCCCTGGGAATGCAATTAATTACTGCATGACCTCTGAGAATGTAAGTGTCTACCGGACGATCCCTGGAATTGTATGTGTTTACTGGACTAAGTCTGGGAATGTAACTGTTTACTGGACAATCTCTGGGAATGTAAGTGTTTACGGGACAACCCCAGTGAATGTAAGTGTTTACTGGACAATCCCTGGGAATGTAAGTGTTTACTAGACGATCCCTGGGAATGTAAGTGTTTATTAGACGATTCCTGGGAATATAAGTGTTTACTGGACGAACTCTGGTAATGTAAGTGTTTACTAGACGATCCCTGGGAATATAAGTGCTTACTAGACGATCCCTGGGAATGTAAGTGTTTATTAGACGATCCCTGGGAATATAAGTGTTTACTGGACGAACTCTGGGAATGTAAGTGTTTACTAGACGAACTCTGGGAATGTAAGTGTTTGCTGGACGATCCCTGGGAATATAAGTGTTTACAATACGAACTCTGGGAATGTAAGTGTTTACTAGACGAACTCTGGGCATGTATGTGTTTGCTGGACTAACTCTGGGAATGTAAGTGTTTACTAGACGATCTCTGGGAATATAAGTGTTTGCTGGACTAACTCTGGGAATGTAAGTGTTTGCTGGACGAACTCTGGGATTGTAAGTGTTTGTTGGACGAACTCCCGGAATGTAAGTGTTTACTGGACGAACTCTGGGAATGTATGTGTTTACTGGACGAACTCTGGGAATGTAAGTGTTTGCTGGACGATCCCTGGGAATATAAGTGTTTACAATAAGAACTCTGGGAATGTAAGTGTTTACTAGACGAACTCTGGGAATGTATGTGTTTGCTGGACTAACTCTGGGAATGTAAGTGTTTACCAGACGATCTCTGGGAATATAAGTGTTTGCTGGATTAACTCTGGGAATGTAAGTGTTTGCTGGACTAACTCTGGGATTGTAAGTGTTTACTGGACGAACTCTGGGATTGTAAGTGTTTACTGGATGAACTCTGGGATTGTAAGTGTTTACTGGACGAACTCTGGGATTGTAAGTGTTTACTGGACGAACTCTGGGAATGTAAGTGTTTGCTGGACGAACACTGGGAATGTATGTGTTTACTAGACGAACTCTGGGAATGTAAGTGTTTGCTGGACGAACTCTGGGAATGTAAGTGTTTGCTGGACGAACTCTGGGAATGTAAGTGTTTGCTGGACGAACTCTGGGACTGTACTCGTACTCTTTCCTCCGACAAGTCACCTTAGATTGTGCGCAGACAGATTTTTTTAATGGCCTGGTTTAAATTTGAGACTCCTTCTCTCCAGATCATTGGCCACTCTACCCCGGGATGAAACCGAGGTAGAGTGGATTGGACACAATATTAAATAGACTTGAATTCAATTAAGATAATCCTGCGTCTCGGCCCGTTATTTAATGAATTTAACAATTATAGTGAAGGGATAATTCACCACATTTTTCAACTGGTCTCTGAATTTAGTCTGGGTCACTGCATAAATAAAAGTGTTTGTGCTACAACTAAGAAGTTGCAGCATAAATCCTGCTTCTTGTACATATCTAGGAAGAGCTGCAACATCACCAAGAAAATAATACATACGGTTCCATACAGATTGCATCATAAGCATTGCCCATAACAGGATGAAATTCCCCGAGATAACAAACAGTAAAATAATGGATTTCCTTCGGCTCACCATCTCTGGGTCACTCGCACTCTCCCCCGTGTCGTGGCCCCGGAGTCTCCTGCGGGCTTTGTTTGCCACTAAAATGTTTTTGACGATTAAAGCATTGAGCAGCAGAATCAGAACAAACGGGACAAACGGGGTGAGAATATAATGAAGGAGTTCGACTGCTGTCCACAATTGTGAATCAGTAACTTCGGGCGGAACGGAGCAAAACCACGGGTCATTATCAAGTTTATATTTACCCGTATACATAAAGTACCAGGTGATGTTTTTTAAACAGCCCAGCACAGTCACTGTTCCTAGAACCACAGCCGCCGTTTTCTCGGTACAATATTTAGTTTTCAGCTTTTGGCAACAAATGGCCACAAATCGATCAAAGGTGAAAGTGACTGTGAACCAGACAGAACAGTCTGTGGCTGCATAGAGCAGGACGGCGTGGATATTACACACGGGGATGTACAATAGAAAAATAAATTGTTCGGAATAAACAATCGGAATCTGCCTGAATATCAGATCGATGATAACGATCAGTAGATCCGCCGCTGCCATGGACACCAGGTAGCGAGTGACACATTTGGAGAGACCGCACTTTCCCCGAGACAGGATCACAATCGTCACTAAGTTAACTGTAAAGAAGGGAAATAGACAGGGAAATTATACATCAGGCTGTGAACAAAAAAGCAGTTTGAAGGAGTTCAGAGTGAAATCTGCAACTCATTCCTGACATTCAATAATAGAATCTAATTCCATTACCTTTGGAGCTGACGAGAGACTTTATTATAAACATAATCGGTGAACACAATAAATAAGTGGGAATAAATACATGATGAAAGTAGCAGGTGTAAGATCAATGAGAGATTAAATGACTGCTGCCTGCAGCCCAGCAGATAAAAACACCACCCGAGGTCACAGGGACTGAAACACCAGAACCTCTCAGGAATCCTTCGTGTCCCGGGATTAGTGAACATTTGGAGCGGTGCGATTCGCTTCTGTGTCCTGTATTAGGGAAGGGGAAAATGCCACTTGGATTCCTGCTACTGGTTAGAATATTAATGCGGTTTCATTATATTGAGAACTGAAATGAATGCAACAGAAAACTGCAGAAAATTCAACCTTGACATGCAATAATTACAAGTAATTGTATTTAAAATGCACTCATGTAAATTTTAAGATAATAAATACAAGAGCACTGCAGTTGTAAACATAACTAGGCGTAAAAAGTGTTTTAAAGATTGAGTTTTCTACATCTTTGTTGAAATACACAAATTGCAGCTCAGTGAAAGGAAGATTTTCCAAATAACATCACAATAACATGAGTAAGAATGGGCTGTGACTTCAAATAGTGTGATATCATTGACCATGTAATGTTCCATTAATTGCATTGATTAGTGTCGAAATCAGACGAATTATCCAATTGGCAATGTGGTCGGTGATTGATTTTGTAAAGTATCCGAATATAATTGGGAGAGGTTTGTCCTGGTACTTTTTTCACCATTGTTTGGAAATCGTGAATAGAAAAATAGCCGAGGGGTTGTCAACTTTTTTCCTTATTCTCAGTACTTCAGTTCCCATCAGCTGAGATCGCTTATCCTGGAGTACAGAAGAAGACAATAGAGGGTCACTCTGGGACTCACTGAGAGATTCACTCAACTCTGCCAGACGGGCGTCGGTTTCAACTGTAATTTCAAAACAAAGATGGGAAATAAATATATAGCAATGTAACTGAATGAACATTTTGTGAGAATGTAAATTACACTTGTAATCATATTCTAACCGGCAGAAACCTTGACACTAATACAGAACTGGAGATGTTTGGAAATGAGACACTGACTGTTCAAAATCATCAACGCATTTGGAAGAGTCAAAAAGGACAAACTGTTTCCTTATCGGTAACCAGAGGACACAGATTTAAGGTGATCGGTCGAACAGCCAGAGGCGACATGAGGAAACATTTTTTTTCACCCAGCGAGTTGCAATGATCTGTGATTCACTGCTTGAAAGGATGGCTGAAGGCAATTCAACAGTAACTTTCAAAAGGGTATTAGACAAACACTTGAAGGGAAAAAATACAGCGCTATGGGAAAGAGCAGGGGAATGGTACTATTTGGATAAGAAACAGCACAGGCACGATGGACCGAATGTCCAACTCCGGTGATGTGCCTATTATGATACTATGACAGGAATTGAACCATGAGCGGATATTTTCAGACATTTAAAGGCGTGTTTGTGATGTGCCAGGATTTGCTCCTGTGACTCTGTGCAAGTAACCATAGAGAGCAGAAGGTGGAAATTGTCCTCAACCATGAGCACATTCGTCTGATCTGTTAGAAACGTTCAGTGTAGATAGCAGACTGAAAGTTGTTCAAAATATAGACTCGTCCAATATCATTGCTGAAGTTTGATACAGAATATTTGAATCTTGGTAACACGGTATCACGTGCAGAATCAATAGCCGACTGAAGCCTGGATAGATTGGGAAATGACAAGAAGAGAAACACAGTTAAGCATAATTTTCAGAATCCCCAACTGGATATAGAGATTTACCCGCCACACCAATAGCAGCAAAGATATGCCAGTATATTTATAAATCAATATGTTAACAAAGACACAAAAAATTAAAACATAGAATGGCATTAAAAACTGAATATCCCAAGGTAAACAGTAAGAATAATATTACAGTTAAACATGGTTTATTGAATTCATAACTGGACGCAGAAACTTACGAGGAACACCAGCAGCAGCGAGGAGGGGATAGTAAATCATCTGTATATCCTGAAATACTTTTAGTATCCGAATTTGATGGAAAATGTATTGAAGATCGATCCGCCAATCCATGATTTTAATTCAGTGAGAGTGGCTGATGGCTTCTTTGCTGAAAGCTATGAACTGACTGTATAAGTTGACACGGTGAAGGGAGCTCTTTATTTAAAGCAGGGAGAAATCCCCAAGTCACATAATTAAGCGTCATTGCAACTGGCATTAATCACAGTCATTTAACAAACAGACTTGTTGTCAGCATAACACTTTTCTACATTAGAACATAGCTTAACAGATAAACCACATTTTTAAATTGAAGGTAAGCGAATGCGAAATATTTCATCTGCCCATAAAATACGGAGGAGAAAACTGATAGAGCGGAGTTCCTCCTCCTGTGTTGAGCTGAATCGGAGGAACAAATACAAGATAGTAACAGAGAAAAGCAAGGAATGACTGCCGGAAAAAGGCTGGATCGCAGAACGTGGTTCTCTGTTTTATTCCATCCTAAGCCATCAGGGTACAAATTTCACGATAAATAACTTTTCCGAAACTAGCAGAATCTTACCAAGCACGGATCCCGGCGATGGAACGATGAGCTGCTCCCGACTCAGGCCTTAAGCGAGAACATGAAAACACAAACTTGTTTCAAAAGAATGACCTTACCCAGACAAACATATTATGGTGTTTACAGAGGGGATGGAAAAATAAAAGGAGCAAATGATTGACACCAAGGAATCAAAGGAAAACGTATAAAATATTAACAAATGAGATAAATACCCTGGAAACATCTGAACACTCCATGAAACCCATTCGAAGCTTTTGCAGTCTCGCAGAATGAAACTGTAAACTTTAACAGTCTCATAGAAACACCCTGTAAATATGTATAAACTCACACAACTATCACATAGAGATAATCACAATCAGAGAAACAACCTTTCAATATTTGTACAATCACACAACTATCATATAGACAGGGACGCACGCAGAGAAACAACCTGTCACCATTTATAGATTCACACAACTATCATATAGACAAGAACACACTCAGATAAACAACCTGTCAATATATATAGATTCATGCAACTAATATATAGACATGAACACACTCAGAGAAACAACCTGTCAATATTTATAGATTCACACAACTATCATATAGACAGGGACAAACTCAGAGAAACAACCTGTAAATATTTATAAATTCACGCAGTTAGCATTTTAGTGTGAAGTGATGAATTTTGGAAGGGGGAATAAGGAGAGGCAATTTAAATTAAGTGGGTGCAGGACTGGAGCGACCAGGGTGTGAACATATAGAAATCTTTGTAGGTGGCAAGACAAGTTGAGAAGGCTGTTAAAAATTAATGTGGGATCCTCGGCTTTATAAATAGAGACACAGAGTACTAAAGCAAGACAGATGTGTTAAACCTTTGCAAATCACTGGTTAGACCTCGGCTGTGGTATTCTGTCCAATTCTGAGCATTACATTTTCAGAAGGATGTCAAGGCCTTGGAGATGATGCAGGAAATATTTACTAGAATGGTGCTAGGGATTAGGGGCGTCAGTTATGTGGAATGATTGGAGAAGCTGTGATTGTTCTCCATAGAATAGAGAAGGTTCAGGCGAGAATTAATAGAGGTGTTCAAAATTAAGAGAGGGTTTGATAGAGAATAAAAAAGAGGAACTGTTTCCACTGGCAGTAGGGTCGATATCCAGAGTACACAGATTGAAGATAATTGGCAAAAGAACCGGAGGAGAGATGAGGAGCAACTTCTCTATGCATCGAGTTATTATGAACTGGAATGCACTGCCTAAAAGCGCGGTGGAAGCAGATTCAATAATAACTGTCAAAAGGGAATTGGATGTATACTTGAAAAGGGGAGTGGCCTTGGGATGCTCAACATTGCCTAGAGACCCCATGAAGTGATACGGCTTCACCTCAAACCTTTTGCGGATTATTAACATTATCGCCCTCTCTCAGCTGATGAATCAGTACTCCTTCACGTTGGACATCACTTGTGGGAATCGCTGAGGGTAGAAAGATCACAGAATGTACTCTAGGTGGGGGGATTTCAATGTCCATCACCAAGATTGGCTCCGCAGTATCACCAGTGACAGGGTTGGCAATGTCCTGAAGCACACAACTGCCAGACTGGGCTTTGGCAGGTCGGGCGAGAACAGACAATCGTAAATGGTGGTTGGCAATTAAGCCATTTCCCCACAACTCTGCAAAAATTTCCTTTTCAACTATATATCCAATTACCATTTCAAAGTTACTAATGTATCTACGTCCACTGCCCTTTCAGACAGTTCATTCCAGGTCAAGACAACGCGCGGCATAAAAACAGTTCTCCTAACCTACCGTCTGGTTGTTTTGTAAATGACCTTAAATCTGTTTGCTGTGGTTACCGACCCTTCTGCCAGTGGAAACAGGTTCTCCTCTTTTACGATTTACTCCTTCAAAACCTCTCGTAATTTTGCAGAGCTTTGTTAAATCTCCCTTTAATCTCCTCTGCTTTAAAAAATACAATCCCGGCTTCTCCGGCCTCTTCACATAACTGAAGTCCCTCATCCTTGTGATCAATCTGGTAAATTCGCACTACACAAGTGCCAAACAATGAACATCTCCAACATGGGAGACTCTAAACCACCTCCACTTGACAGTCAATGGAATCACCATTATCGATTCCACCGCCTTCAACATCCTAGGGATCACTATCGACCAGAAACTCAACTGGACCAATCACATAATGCCCTGGCTATTGGAGCCGGTCTGAGGCTGGTTATTCTGTAGCAGGTGGCTCACCTCCTCACTCCCCAAAGATTCACCACCTCCTACAATGCACAAGTCAATAGTGTGATGGAATAATCTCTGTGGACAGGGATAGGCCAGGCGTTGAAAACCCAAATAATTCTAATAACTTTATAACACATTTCTCATTATTAAAGACACTTGCACATATTAAAACTAGGAATCTACAAATGAGCAAGTTCTCAGACGTCATATTGAGGACAATATTAGAACCTGTGAACAAACATTAATGGACTCACAATCTGTAAGGGCAGACTTGTTATGTTCCAGGCACCGGGACAGATAGTCAGAAGACTGAGTGAATGCAAAAGACTAATAGGGAACGTTTCAGAAAAGATGAAACAGTGAGAAACAAACCGTGAGAAGAACAATGGACAATGAATATATAACATCGCACAGACTCACTAAAGAGGATTACATAATTTACAAGATGACTTAAAGGGTTAACAAATCAGTAATTGCAGAAGTGCAAGACGACGACGACGACAACAACAACAACAACAACCAACACGCCTTTATCATCGCCTTTAAATTAGTATAACGTCCCAAGGCGCTTCACAGGAACACGATGAAACAAAATTTGACACCGAGACGCATAAGGAGATATAACGTCAGGTGATCAAATGCATAATCAAAGGGGAACGTTTTTAGGATCGTCTTAAAGGAACGAGAGAGGTAGAGAGGCCGAGAGCTTCGGTCCGAGGCAGCTGAATGCAGGGCAACAAGGCCATAGAAAGTGCAAACAAAGCAATGGGGTTAATTTCTAGAAGAGTAGAATTCAAAAGCAGAGAGGTTATGTTAAATTTTATCGAACCTTGGTTAAAAACTACTTCGAGTGTTGTGTACAGTTCTAGTCCCCATATTACAAAAAGCCTAGAGATGCACTGGAAAACGTTCAAACACAATTTACAATGAAGATATCAGAACTGAGAAGTTATAACTATCAGGAAAGACTGAACAGGCTGTGCTGCTTTTTTCTACAAAAGAGAAGTCTGAGAGGTGAACTTATATAGGTTATAAATTATGAAGGGGTTCTATAGGGTCGACATAGAGAAGATGTTTCCCCTTGTGGGAGAGACCAAAACTGGGTAGCATAAATTCAGCAATAAATCCAATAGGGAATTCAGGAGAATCATCTTTACCCAGCGTGTGGTTCGAATGTAGAGCTTGTTAGCAGAAGGAATTGTTCAGGCGAATAGCAGAGATGGATTTAGGGGAAAGTTAGATGAGTACAAGAAGGAGAAAGGAATATAAAGATATGATGCTGGAGTGAAGTGAATTAAGATGGGAGGAGGCTCGTGTGGAGCATAAACACCCTCATGTACCTGTTGGGC
The DNA here is from genome assembly GCF_035084215.1 of Heptranchias perlo. NCBI lineage: Eukaryota > Metazoa > Chordata > Chondrichthyes > Hexanchiformes > Hexanchidae > Heptranchias > Heptranchias perlo. Next base: position 4,144,891 of record NW_027139453.1, on the reverse strand, counting down.
CGAATGGCCTGTTCCTGCTCTGTGCATTCTCTGTAATTCTATGTTATTCCCTCCTTCTGCTTGGGTTCGTTATTTGAGGGCATGGGGTTATTGAAAATGAAGATTCAATATCTGTAGGTGAACTTCAGTGGGAGATCATCTCTCGCCACGAGATGGACAAATGCCGGACAGACTGAAGACTCTGAGTTGGAAATGGCGGGGTGCAAAATACATTCAGAATATGTCGGGAAAGGAAACGCCCAGTGTGTAGAATGACCACAGCACGACTCGAAACTGCAATCTTCTGATAACATCACGACGTGAACTGACATCAGACGCCTTAGCCATGAGGTCACGCGGCTAATGACTTGTTAGTAATATTTATTGGAGAGAATTCTGACCAGTTTCAGGGCGAGTGGTCTCCAGGGTGAAAGGATGAAAGAAAAATAACAGGTTTCGAATAACTGAAAAGATGCGCTACGAGCAGAGGTAGAATCTGCCCGGGGAAAGCCCAATGGACTTTAAGTCAAACGACCTGAACTTATGAGTCATCGCAGCTGAAATCACAACACTCCGGGACTGACAGCACATCCCTTTTAAACAGACACACAATGATCCGGGACTGACAGCACACGCCTTTTAAACCGACACAGCATGATCCGGCACTGACAGCACACCACTTTTAATCAGATATAGAATGATCCGGGACTGACAGTACACCCCTTTTAAACCGACATCGAATGATGCGGGACTGACAGCACACCCCTTTTAAATAGGGACAGAATGATCCGGGACTGACAGCACAACACTTTTAAATAGGGACAGAAGGATCCGGCACTGACAGCACAACCCTTTTAACAGATACAGAGACAGAACTCTATCTCTCTCTCTTTCACTGACTAGCTCTCTTTCACTCTATGTCCCTGTCTCTCTTTCTGTCTTTCCCTCACGTTGTCTTTCTGTCTCACCGTTTATTGGTCTTTCTCAATCTGCCTCAGCTTTTTCTATCTCTGTCTCTGCTTGTTGATTTTTGTATTTCTCTCTCCATCTCTCCGTCTTTCCATCTCTCACTCTCCCTTCCTCTCTCTCTCTCTGCTCCCTCTCCCTTCCTATTTCCACCTCTCTCTCTCTCCCTCTCTGACTGTTAATTTCTATCTCTCAGTCTGTCTGTCTTTGTCTTTGTTTCTCTCTCATCCTGTTTCTCTTCCTTTGTCTGTAGGAATAAACGGGTCTTTTTCCGAGTGGCAGGCAGTGAATAGTGGGGTACCGCAGGGATCAATGCTTGGGCCACAACTATTCACAATAAATAGCAATGATTTGGATGAAGAAACTAAATGAACATTTCCAAGTTTGCAGACGACAGAAAGCTGGGTGGAATGTGAGCTGTGAGGAGGATGCAAATCGGCTCCAATGTGATTTAGACACTTGGCTGAGTGGGCAATAACATGGCAGATGCAGTATAACGTGGATTAATGTGAGTTTATCCACATTGGTTGTAAAAACAGAAAAGCAGATTATTACCTGAATGGTGATAGATTAGTAAAAGGGGTGGTGCAATGAGACCTGGGTATCCTTGTACACGATTCGCTGAAAGCGAGCATTCAGGTGCAGCGAGCAGTTAGGAAGTCAAATAGTATGTCGGCCTTCATTGCAAGAGGATTTGAATACAGAACCAGTGATGTCTTACTGCAGTTATACAGGGATTGGTGAGACCACATCTGGAGTATTGTGTGCAGTTTTGTTCTCCTTACCTGAGGAAGGATGTCCTTACCATGGAGGAAGTGCAACGAAGGTTTACCAGACTGATTCCTGGAATGGCAGGATTGACGCGTGAGAGATTGGGTCGAATAAGCCTATATTCACTCGAGTTTAGAAGAATGAGAGGTGATCTCATTGAAACATATAAAATTCTAACATTACCAGACAGACAAGATGCAGGGAGAATGATCCCGATGGCTGGGGAGTCCAGAACCAGGGGTCACAGTCTCAGGATATGGAGTATGCCATTTAGAACCGAGGTGAGGAGAAATTTCTTCACTCCGTCGGTGGTGAACCTGTGGAATTCTCTACCACAGAAGGTAGTGGAGGCCAATTCATTAAATATATTCAAGAAGGAGATAGATATATTTCTTAATGCTAAAGGGAACAAGGGATATGTGGAAAAAGCGGGAACAGGGTACTGAATTCATTGATCAGCCATGATCATTTTGAATGGCGGCGCAAGCCCGAAGGGCCGAATGGCCTACCCTTGATCCTATTTTCTATGTTTCTATGTTACTCGCTCATTATCTCTCTTTGTCTCTATTTTTCTTTCTAACACACTCTTCCTCTGTCTCTCTATACCGTTCCCTATGTGGTTCTATCTGTCTCTCTCTCTGTCTCTGTCTCTCCTCTTGTCTTTTTCTCTCTCACTGACTCCCCCTCTTCACACTCTCTACTCTGTCTCTCGCCCCCTTTCTCGTTATCTCTCGCTATCTATTTCTCTCACTCTCTATCTCTCGCTCGCTGTCTCTCTATTTGCCTTTCTCTCACGCTCTCTCTTTGTTTTTGTTCATCATTACAGATTTGTTTCCTCTCTCTCTGTCCCTTTCTGCCTCTCTCTGTCTCTCTCTATCTCTCTTCCTCACCCTTTCTCAATATCTTTGTACAACTCCTTATCTCTCTCTGTCTCTCTCACTCCGTCTCTCTCTGTGTCCTCTAACTCTGTCTCTTTCTCTGTCTCTGTCCCTCTTTAAGACTCTGTCTCTCTCTCTCTCTCTCTCTCTGTCTCCCCCTCTCTCTCACTCTCATTCTCACCCTCTGACTCTGTCACTCTCTGCGTGTGTGCCCTTCTCTCTCTCTCTCTCTGTCTTTCCTCTCTCGTTATCTCCCTCTACGCGCTCTCTCTCACTGTCTGTCTATCTGTCACTCTATCTGTATCTCTCCCTCTCCCTCTCAGTTTCTGTCTCCAAATCTATCTCTATCTCTGACTCTGTCTATATCTCTGTCTCTCTGACTCCATGTGTGCGTGTGTGTTTGTCTTTCACTTTCTGTGTCTTCCTCACCCTCGATCTGCCTCTCTCACGCCCTCTCTGTCTCTCATTATCTCTCTCTCTCTTTCTCTCTCTGTCTCTATCCCCCTCTCTGTCTCTCTGTCGGGTTTTCTCTTTCCGTCTCTCTTTTTCTCTCCCTCTCTGTCTCTCTCTCCGTCTCTCTCTCTCTTTCGCTCTGTCTCTGTCTCTCTCCCTCCATCTGTCTTTCTCTCTCCCCCTCTCTCGCCCACTCTCACTCGATCATTCCTGGTCAGCAGTTCCCCCTGGTGGAAGGTGCGGTAGGTGCTAACACCGATTCTCCTTTCTGACACACAAGATAAGGACCTTGGGGTGAATGGCCAAGAAGGCCGTCCCTCAGCTACAGTCAGTACCTGCAGGGGGTGGGTGAAGGGAGACAGGAAAGTTCAATATTAAGTGAATCACTAATGTTACCAAAGTTATTATTAAATGTGGACGGTCAAACTTGGCTGCATTTCATTGGACAGTGAGATCTGGGGGGATATGTGCACAGATCGTTGAAGATGGCAGGGCAGGTTGAGAAATCGGTTAAGAAAGCAAACAGGATCCTGCGCTTTATAAATAGAAGCATAGAGTTCAAAAGCAAGGAGGATACGATGAATCTTTATAAAACACTGGTTCGGCCACAACTGGAGGATTGTCTTCAGTTCTGGGCATCGCACTTTAGGAAAGATGTGACGGCCTTAGAGAGGGTACAGAAGAGATTTGCTAGAGTGATTACAGGGAAGAGGCATTCGGATGCGTGCATAGACTGGAGAAACTGGGGTTGTTCTCCTTAGAGCAGAGAATGTTGAGAGGAGATTTGATAGAGGTGTTCAAAATCATGAAGAGTCTGAACAGAGTAGATAGAGGTTAACTTCCGACTGGCGCGGCCATGAACCAGGGGACATAGATTGAAGGTGATTGTCAAAAAAAATAAAGACGACATGAGAAAAACTTATTTACACAGTGAGTGGACTCGACCGGCCGACTAGTTTCCTTCCGCGCTGTAACCATTCTATGAATCTATGATTCCAACAGTCCTCTGGGGTGAGCGGGAATGTTTTAGGCAAAGGTGCCATCTTCTGGTAGCAGGGAGTTTTACACCTCACCGTTCGTTGAATCTTTCAGCACAGGTGGAGGCCATTCAGCCCATCATGGCGATGTCGGCTCTCCAATTCGTCCCACTCCCCTGCTCTTTCACAACAGCCCTGCAAGTTTTTTGCCCTTCCAGGATTTATCCAATTCCCTTTCTGAAAGTCACAATTGAATCTGCTTCCTCCACCCTTTCGTGCAGTACATTCCAGATCATAACAGCTCGCTGCGGAAACGGAATTTCTCCTCACCGACCCTCTCTGGTTCTTTGGCCATTTATCTTTAATCTGTTTCCTCTGGTCACCGACCTTCCTGCCAGTGTAAACAATTTCTTCTTCATAATTCTATCAAAACCCCTCCTAAAAATCAACTCCAGCCCAAAGAACAGTTTCGTGCGTGTGAAGGACTAAATGTCAGAACTGGGATTCGAACCCACGCCTCGAGGAGAGACAGCGACCTGAACGCAGCGCCTTAGACCGCTCGGCCATCCTGACTCCGAAAGATCTGTGTTGCTGATACTGATTTTCCCGCAGTGGGCCAATGACATTTTCACTCTGTTTCTCGGTGAATCTTGGTGGGAGACCGAGTGACCAGGGGACAAGCTTCCCGGATTTTCATGTGCCTGATCTCGGTGTATGGGGAGGTTTGGTCGCGCCGTGATATATTTTTTTCCTGGGGAGGGGCAGTTACGCGCGGACTGAGACTGGATTCGGTGCTTTCCGTCGGCAGCGGGTGATTACATAAGCGAGGCCGGACAGGCGGTCTGAATATTGCACCATCGCGGCCTCACTCACTCCGGGAGCTGGGGAACAGCGAGAAACTGATGGGTTTGTTGCTTCGAACTGTTGTTATTAACGGAGGCAGCGCTGCGGGATCTTTTAATGATCGCTCAGAAATCCACAGAAACCTGTTGGAATGTGAATAAAATTAAGGGAGCGACATTCATTGTGGAAACAAGGAAAGAGTCTGTTGTCGCTCACTGCAGAAATATCCATGTCACAGTGAGTCAGCTCTCCTGTAACCAGTAAATCCTCCCTTCGGACCTTGTCTGTCATGAAGAATTCTGATTTCCGTGAAGCCAATCTCGGTTCTTTATTGCAAAATACTGCGGTTGCTGCAAATCTAAAATTAAAGTGAAAATTCGTCAAGACTTTTGACGAAAGGTCTTCGATCTGAAACGATAACTCAGTTTCTTCCTCCAAAGATGCCACCTCATTTCCTGAGCTTTTCCTTATAAAGGAAGCCTCAAAACAAGGCGAGGAAGAGTGCAGAGTTAATCAATAAGTATTTAATTCATCGGTTAGTGTTCTACTGTCAGATAAACAGTGAGACTTGGAAGTGTAGTAAACAGTGAGGAGGAAAGTGATCAACTTCAAGAGGATATAGACAGGCTGGTGGAATAGGAGGACACGTGGTAGATGCAATTTAACGCAAACAAATGCGAAGTCATGCTTTTCTGTATGAAGAACGAGGAGAGGCAATATAAATTAGAGGGCACAATTCTAAAAGCGGCACAGGAACAGAGAGATCTGAGGGTTTATGTGCACAAATCATTGAAGGTGGCAGGGAGGATAAGGAAGCGGTTTAAACAGCACACGGATTTCTGGGCTGTATAAATAGAGGCATAAATTACAAAAATAAGGAAGTCATGAAGAAACTTTACAAATAGCTGTTTCGGCCACAACTGGAGTAATGTGTCAAGTTCTGGGCATCGCACTTTAGGAAGGATGTGAAGGCGTTAGAGAGGGTGCAGAAGAGATTTACGAGAATGATTCCAGGGATCAGGGACGTTAGTTATGTGGATAGACTGGAGAAGCTGGGCTTATTCTCCTTGGAACAGTGACGGATGGGAGGAGATTTGATAGAGGTGTTCAAAACCATGAAAGGGCTAGACGGAGTAGATAGAGAGAAACTGTCCCCATTAGCAGAAGCGTCAAGAACCAGAGGACATAGATTTAAGGTGATTGGCAAAAGAGCCAAAGGTGAAATGAGAAAAAACGTTTTTCACCGGCCAGTGGTGAGGACCTGGAATGCGCTGCCCGAGGGAATGGTGGAGGCAGATTCAATCATGGTCATCAAAAGGGAACTGGAATGTACTTGAAAAGAAAAAATTGCAGGGCTACGGGAATAGGGCGGCGGAGCGGTTTTAATCTGGAAATGAGAGAATCTGACCATTGCACCAAGGAGTCAGGAGTCTCAGGCAGGTCCTTTACAAAGATGGAACAATTGTTGGTTCTTTCGGCTGGAGGTCATTTTTCAGTCTTGTTACCATGTTCCTTCCAGAAAACCGACCCGACCTGCATCTTAATCCTCACCACCAGGGAACCGACTGCAATTTTACCGCTTTCAAGCCGACCAACGCTGCTTTTCCGAATTGTTCCTTTGATATTCAGGTCACTTTCGCCCCAGACAAGCTGGCTTTTCCTGTCAGAACAAGAAATACGTGTTCCGAGAATGAAAGCACCAAGTGCCAGTTGGCATGAACATGGAATGGACAGTGAGGGGAAATTCTATCACAAGCTGCTGGTGTAACTGTTTCCATTTGCCAAACCCACCTACCTGATCAACGCAACTCATTGGAAAGGTGCAAGGCAACGCTGGCCTCTCAGGCCTCATTTGTAGCAAGTGACACTCACATTTTCTGCCAGTTTCATCTGCCACCTCCTTCCTCTTCTGTCTATTATTTTAATCCATCTTCGTCTGCACCTCCAGATGCCGGGGAATTATATGTTCGAAGCAAATACAGCGACGGAAAATATAACGCTTATTGGTCATTGAGAGACGATGGATTTTGCAAATGCCAGGATAAATTGACACACAGATCTCATCTCACTGCCACTTTCATGTACTGAATATCTGAATGCTCGAGAGATATTCTCACTGCTCCAGGACAATTATCCCGAGTCGCCCTGTCCCTCCAATCCTGTATACGGTACTTAGCTTTTAAACTGTCCATCACCCCTCTGCTCGCTCACCTACATTGGCTCCCGGTCCGTCAATGCTCGATTTTAAAATTCTCATCCTTGTGTTCAGATCCCTCCGTGGCCTCGCCTCTCCCTATCGCTGTAACCACCCTGAGCCCTACAACCCTCCGAGATCACTGCGTTCCTCAAATTATGGCCTCCTGTGGACCCCTGATTTTAATCGCTCCACCATTGGCGGTCTTGCCTTCAACTGCCTGGGCCCATATCTCTGGAATACCCGACTTAAACCCCTCCGCCTTTCTCTCCTCTTTTATGACGCTCCTTCAAACCTTCCTTTTTTGACTAATTTTTAGTTCCCCTGTCCGAATATCTCCTTTTGTAGATCTGTGTCAATTTATACCTGATTACTCTCCTCTGAAGCTCCTTGGGACATTTTATTATGTTAAAGGCGCTATATAAATATAAGCTGTTGTTAATTGTAAGGTCTCCCACCATTTAAAGAAGTAAGGATACGTCATTAAGCTTGGTAACTCCGAAGCGTCCATTGCTGCACCCGATTCACCGTTTCCATCACCAGCCCAGGTGCACCCTCTTTAGAGGATGTATATAGTGAGACTGAGGGTATCTCACAGGGTGAAGCACCGAGCACCAGTGAGCAGGAGAAGCTGGAAATAATTATGATAATTACTATTACACAAAATTTGAACAGCCCAAACCTTAAACAATGACCCAATATAAAACTAATCGCCAGTCCCCGAGTCGATGTACTCGGGTCGTGATTTGCACACGGTTCTGACTCACTTGGTACCAGACGCGCTCCCGTCAACAGTAAAGTGTTGGAGCCGAATCCAGAAGAAATAAATCAGGAACGACCTCAGCGGAGCACCCAGAGTGTGGGAGGCCGATAACAGCAGCAGACAGAGCAGTTTCTAAACCAACCGCTGAAGCCGGAGTGAAGCGAGTCCCATTCCGAACCGTGTCTGCCAACCGCCTGCCGGGCCTCCACACACGGAAGAGGACCGATTCAGGACGAACTCTCACGCACAGATTTCAGTCAGGAAGACTGTCTTCAGTCATCCTGTGATTACGGTGGTCGAGCGGCCGAAAGCGCAGTGTTTAGGTCACGATTACTTCTGTAGAAGGCCGTTCAAAACACACTCGATAATTAGTCACTTTTATTCACATACGGAGTTCTTTCTGTGCATTCGGCTGGAGGTCCCTTCTCCTGCCCAGTGAGATTTGCCCCTTCCAGAAAATCAACCCGACCTCCATCCAAGGCAGGTTTTGACATCCTTCGATTTATCGTAAAACCGAGCTTTAAACAAAAACATACAACACAAGAACACACGGCGGGCCATTCAGTATAAGCGGAGAGAAGAGACAAGTTTAATTTATGCTCAACTGATTTAAACATTAAATAAACAAACGGTTTGTAAATAGCAAACGAAGTGGCAGAACTGGGAAAAGTGACCTTGCTAACTGACCCTCCTAACTTCAAAATCGACTCAGTAACTACTTCTTCGCCCATTTCATCACTAACCTCCCCTTCCCTTCGTCAGTCTGAGGCTGTGATGGACTCGGGGAACGAACAGGTCCCCTCGGGCATTTGGCCCTTTGCTCCCCGCGCAAGCACAGTCTTTCAAACAAACCCGGATGTACCAACGTGCTCCTCCCTCCGGCAGGGTGTGATCAACAAATGAAAAGGCTTGAAAGTCTGTATGAAAGTCCATTATCTAATGTATGTGAGAATGTGCACTGTTAATGAATCCAGGGAAATCTTCAGCACATTTCAGCATATACACAGGTATATGCGCACAAATCTTTGAAGGTGTCAGAATAGGTTGAGAACGCGGTTAAAAAAGCATACAGGATCCTGGGCTTCATAAATAGAGGCAGAGAGTAAAACAGCAAGGAAGTGATTTTCAACCTTTATAAAACACTGGTTCGGTCACATTCCAATCCTGGGCACCACGTTTTTTGAACGATGCGAAGGCCTTCGAAAGGGTGCAGAAACGATTTACTGGAATGGTTCCAGAGATGAGGGACTTCAGTTACGTGGAGAGACAGGAGAAGCTGGGGTTGTTCTCCTTAGAGCAGAGAAGGTTGAAAGGAGATGGTAAGTTTTCAAAATCATGAAGGGTTTAGATGAAATAAATAAAGATAAATTGTTCCCATTAGCGGAAGGGTCGAGAACCAGAGGGAACAGGTTTAAGGTGATTGGCAAAAGAACCATAGGCGACAGGAGGAAAAGCTTTTTTACACAGCGAGTAGTTATGATCTGGAATGTCCTGCCTGAAAGGCCGGTGGAAGCAAATTCAATCGTGGCTTTCAAAAAGGAATTGGATAAATACTTGAAGGGTAAAAATAGCCGGGTTACGAGGAAAGAGCAGGGGAATGGGACTAAAGGGATTGCTCTTACAAAGAGCAGGCACAAGCACGATGGGCCGAATGGCCACCTTCTGTGCTGTAACCATTCTTTAAGTCTATGATTTATATCTATAATCGACCACAGCTTGCATTTATATACCGCATTTAAAATAGCACAACTTCCCAAGTCGCATCACAGGAACATTATCAAACACAATTTGACACTGAGCCACATAAGGAGGCATTAGGACAGTTAACTAAAAGCTTGGTCAAAGAGGTAGATTTTAAGGAACGTCTTGAAGGAGCAGACAGAGGTAGAGAGGCGGAGAGGTTTAGGGAGGGAATTCCAGAGGTTACGGCCCAGGCAAATGAAGGCACGGCCGCCAATGGTGGAGCGATGAAAATCGGGAATGCACAAGGGGCAAGAATTGGAGGAGTGCAGAGTTCTCGGGAGGTGGTGGGAGGAGGGTGGGTGATATAGGGCTGGCGGAGGATACAGAGATAGGGAGCGACGAGGCCCTGGAAGGATTTTAACACGAAGATGGAAATGTTTAATTCGAGGTGTTGCCGCACCATTATTCAATGTGTTTCATACTTCTCCACATTAAACGGCATCTGCCACCTGTTAATCCATTTCAGTCCAAACCATCACTGTCTTCTTGAACTCATTTAAATTTTCGTTACTGGTTGTCAAAACTCCTAATTTTGTTTCATCAGCAAATGTTCGGATTGTGCTCCCGATTCCCAAATCCAAATAGTCTACATATACGGAGTGGAGATGTGGGCCCAGCACCGACCCCGAGGATAATCACTTCCACCGCTCCTCCATTGGAACATAGTTACATGTGAACATAGGAACATAGGGACATAGGAACAAGAGTAGACCATTCAACCCCTCGAGTCTGTTTCGATCAATTAGATCATGACTGATCTGAATCTTAACTCCATCTACCCGCATTGGTTCCATAACTCATAACACCCGTGCCTAACAAAAGTCTATAAATCTCAGTTTTGGAGTTTTCAATGGATCCCCAGCCTCAACAGCATTTGGGGTCGAGAGTTTCACATTTACACTGCCCTTTGTGTGAAGACGTTCTATCTGACTTCACCCCTGAACGGCCCGGCTCTAATTTTAATATTATTCCCGTTGTTCTGCACTGCCCCACCAGAGGAAACAATTCCTCTCTATCATCTGAAACACTTTTAGCAGATCTTCTATTAGAATTAGAATCTTCTATTCTCAAGGGAACGATAGCCATTGAAACAAATCCTCGGAACGACCCTTTTTTGGTCCAAAATGGATGACCTCACACTTAATTGCTTTGAAGTCGATCTGCCACAGTTTTGCCCACTCACTTGATCTACAAATGTTTCTTTGTAATTTTCTGCTACCGTGTACCGTGCTACCGTGTACTCTTGAGAGAGTGGGATGGGGGTTATGAGGTCGGGAATGTGTTCAGGTGGCTGGAAGGAGCAGACGGGCGATCCTGTGTGTCTCCCTCTCCCCCTCTGACTTTGGTTCGCTCTTTCCGCTGAATCTTTGTCGAGGTGGGACTGCCCTCGCCTGGTCCATTCCTATCTCTCTAGTTGTAGTCAGAGAATCAACTGCAATGGCTTCTCTTCCCGCTCTCACACCTTTACCTCTGAAATCCCCCAATGATCTCCATTTGGCCCCGCCTATTTCTCCTCTACATGCTGCCCCTCGCCGACATCATCGGAAAACACAACGTCAGGTTCCAGACGGCCTGTGGCGATCCAGCGCTCGTGGGGATGTCGCTTTTTGATTCTTCGATGTCCGCTGTTCCTATCATTGTGATGTAGACTTCACCCAGCGCTGGATTGTTCACACACTAATATTAAACGTTAGCTCCGATCAGACCGTCGTGAGACAGGTTAGTTTCACATCACTGATGATGTGTTGTTGCAATAGTAATCCTGCTCAGTACGGGAGGAACCAGTTCAGGCTGCTGACGAGACCCAGCTCCACATCCCCACCACCTCTCCCGACCCCTCCACTGCCTCTGATATGTCAGGCCGCTTCTCCGTCATCCAGTATTAGATGAACAGAAATTTCCTCCGATTAAACGTTGGGAATACCGAAGCCATTGTCTTCGGTCCCTGCCACTAACTCCATTCCCGAGACAGTGACTCCATCCCTCTCCCTGGCCAATGTGTGAGGCTGAACCACATCGTTCACAACCTTAGCGCCTTATTTGATTCTGAGATGAACTTCTGACCCCATGTCCTCTCCGTCACCAAGACCGCCTACTTCCACTTCTGTAACATCGCCCGTCTCCACCCTTTGCCTCAGCTCATCTGTTGCTGAAACCCTCATCCATGCCTTTGTTACCTCCAGACTCAACTACTTCAATGCTCTCCCGGCCGGCCTCCAACCTTGAACCCTCTGCAAACTTGAGCTTATCCAAAACTCTGCTGCACAAATTCTCACTCGAATCAAGTCCCGTTCTCACATCAACCCGATGTGCTCGCTGACCTACAACGCTTCGAAATCTCTGCGCCCCTCCAATTCTGGCCACTTGCCTTCCCACGCTTTTCATCGCCCCACCATTGGCGGCCGTGCCTTCAGCTGCCTGACCTCTGAAATGCCCTCGCTAAACCTCTCTGCCTCTCACCCGTCCGTTCCCCATTTAAGACGCTCCTTAAAACCTACCTCTTTACCGATGCTTTTGGTCACTTGTCCTCATATTTCCTTTGGCGGCTCGGACTCAAATTTTGTTTGATAATCGGTCCTGTGAAACGCCCTGGGATGTTTCACTACGTTAAAGGCGTTGTATAAATGCGAGTTATTGTTGTTAATATTCACCTATATCTCTGTCATGGTGTTAATATTCCTGAGATCAGTGGGAGTCTTTTACAGGTCATATGGTGTCTCTGGCGGTGGCTATTGAAGTACAGAGTGTCTCAGTGAGAGTGTTAATATTAAGCTCTGTAATCTATCGGTGTGTTAATATTCATGAATCATTAGCAGTATGTTATTGTTTACTGGAATTCTCTGGCAGTGTTGTGGTTGGTACAGGGTGTCTGTTCATCAACTGTAATATTTACAGGATGCTTATGTTATTTTATTAACTCATCCTGGGGGTCTCAGGGAGTGATTCCTTGCTGACAGGAAGTGACTGGCAATGTATTAGTATGGAAAGATGTCAGTATTTCAGGGCTTGCTGCGTGTATCTGTGAGACTTTTCAATGTTTACAGGGTGTTTCCTTGAATCTGTTAATGTTTACAAAGTTTCTGACAGTCTGTTAATGTTTACAGTGTATTTTTGTGAGTCTGTTAAAGTTTACAGTGTTTCTATGATTCTATTAATATTTACAGTGTCTTTCTGTGCGTAAGTTATTATTTACAACCTGTTTCTGTGAATCGGTTAATGTTTACAGGGTGTTTCTGTGAGACTTTTCATGTTGACAGGTGGTTTCTGTGAATGTTAATGTTTACAGGGTGTTCCTGTGAGAAGGTTAATACCTAAAGAGCCATTACGTGCGACTGTTGATGATTACAGCGTATTTCCTTGAGTCTGTTAATGTTTACCGGGTGTTTCTTGACTGTAAGTGTTCACATGTTGTCCAATTAAGTTTGCAAATATTCAAAGGAGTCTTCCGTCATGTGACTGAACGTTTAATTGACAATTTATTTCAATAATTTAAAGCATCTTCCAACGATTGGCCAGTCCCACAATGTCTCGACAGGAAGCAGTAGTGAAATTCCCGGCCCCATTCAAGAAGCACTGCAGGGAGCTCAGAGGTTGTGATCGTCCCCAAACCTCCATTCAAATTGGGAATCGATGATCGCATTTTGGACTGGTTCGGTGTCATAGCCGATTGACCCCAATATCTCTATAGCACAGACCCCGGGGGCGGAGCGGGTCGGACAGAATATGAAAGAGGATTAAGTTCTGATGCTGGGAATTCTTCCGTTCTTCTCATCATTTAATGGTTTTAACAATTAGAGAAAATGGATATTTCAACAAATTCTTCAACTGCTCTCTGAATTTAGTCTGGGTCACAGCATAAATACAAGTGTTTGTGCAGCAACTCAGGAGCTGGAGCATGAATCCCAGTTCCATGAGAAAGATAGGCGGAATTCCAGTCCGACCTGTGAAACCGAACACCCGAATCCATATAGAATACAACATAAACATCGCCCATAACAGAATGAAATTCCCCGAGATGACGAACAGTAAAATAATGGACTTCCTTCGACTCGTAATTTCTGGGTCACTGGGACTCTCTTCACTGCTGTGGTCCCGGAGTCTCCTGCGGGCTCTGTTGGACGCTACAATGTGTTTCACGATTAAAACATTGAGCAGCAGAATCAGAAGAAATGGGACCCCCGGGGTTAGAATATAATGAAAAATTTCGATTGCTCCCCATACCCGCCAATCGTTAACACTGCCCTCGACAGTACAAAACCAGGGGACGTTGCCAAGAGTATACCAACGCGATAACATAAAGTACCAGGTGATGTCCTTTAAACAGCTCAGCACAGTCACTGTTCCCAGAACCACAGCCGCCGTTTTCTCGGTGCAATATTTAGTTTTCAGTTTCTGGCAACAAATGGCGACAAATCGATCAAAGGTGAAAGTGACGGTGAACCAGACAGAACAGTCTGTGGCTGCATAAAGCAGGACGGCGTGGATATTACACACGGGGATGTTATCGAGTAAAAGTAATAGTTCGTAATAAGCAATGGGAATCTGCCTCAAAATCAGATCGATGATAACGACCAATAGATCCGCCGCTGCCATGGCCACCAGGTAGCGAGTGACACATTTGGAGAGGCCGCACTTTCCTCGGGACAGGATCACAATTGTCACTAAGTTAACTGTAAGGAAGGGAAATAAACAGGGAAATTATACATCAGGCTGGGAGCAAAAGCAACAGTTTGATGAAGTTCGTGGTGAAATTTGCTCCTTTATTACTGCATCCAGTGATGGATCTGATTATTATACTTGTGATACGGCTTTCCACTGGAGACAGAGTTTAAATATAATAATAGTGATTGTACTGGGGAATAGAGAAACAAACAGAGATTTCTGCTGGAATCAGGAGTGGATTGAGAACTAAATAAATGAACGGGATTAAATTACACATGAAAGACAATAGGTTTCCAATGAAACAGATCCCCCTGTAAATATTGGTAGAGCCTTTGACTCAAGTGTAAATATTAATATAATCCGTGATTCCAAAGTAAATATTGTCATAATCTGTGGACCCACTTGTTAACATCGTACCGTCCCTTTAACTCTTGTAGATATGGCCACAGATTATAAGCGGCCCTATAAACATTCAGGACATCCATTAATCCAACTTTCAATATTCCTACAGTCTCTGGATCCCGTGTTAATGTGGTATAGTCCCTGAAGCCCTCTGAACAATTGGTACAGTCACTAAATCCCCATTACTGTTGATCTTTTCATTCAGTCTCCAGACCGTGTCAGTCTAGAAAAGGGTCGGTGGACAGTGTCAATATTTCAAACAGTAAAAGAATCATAGAGAAGACAAGGATGAAACTCGGTTCACCGTACACGTGCCGGGTCTTTGAAAGAGTTACCAGTTAATCCCACTCCCCTGCCCTTTCCCGAAAGCACTGAAAATGTTTCCTTTTCAAGTATCTATCCAATTACCTTTTGAAAGCTACTGTTAAATATTCTTCCACCACCTTTCAGACAATACATTCCACATCATAACAACTCGCTGCATGAAAAAAAATTCTCCCCATCTCCCCCTGCTTCTTTGCCAATTTTCTTAAATCCGTTCCTTTGGTTACCGACCCTCCTGCCAGTGGATACAGTTTCTACTTGTTTACTCTCTCAAAACCCCTCATTATTTTGAACACCTTTATTAAATCTCCGCATGATTTTTCTGCTCTAATTGAACAATCGCAGCTTCTCTAGTCTCTCCGCATAATGAAACCCTTTATCCATGCTGCCATTTTAGCCAATGGCCTCTGTACTCTTTTTTTGACGAACTTTCTAAAGTATGGTTCCCAGAATTGGGCACAATACTCCAGCTGAGGCCGAACGAAACAGTACCAGAGCGTGTACATATTCAGGCAGACGCCAGAATGCGTCAGTGTTTACATGGGTGGGTGAGTCAATATTTACAGGGTTACCAGGGTGCGTGCCCATTCAGGCAAAGCCCGAGTGCGTTGGTAAGTACAGGTTCTATAACAATAAGTCAATGCGAATCTAGAACAAAGGACCAGGAGTGGGCCATTGATCCGCTCGAGTCTGTTCACCATCCAATGAGATCATGGCTGATCTGCATCTCAACTCCTTTTACCGCCCTTTTGATCCATATCATTTGTTTATAAACACAAAACTATCGATTTCAGTCTCGAAAATGTGAATTTACCCAATACACACATCCATTTGGCGAAGAGTGTTCAAGGTTTCCACTACCCGTTGGGTCAAAAAGTGCCTCCTGATTTCGCTCCTAAATGGAATAATTTGCCCTCTACTTTTGGATTCCACCAGAATGGAATTTTTTTTCGGTATCTACTCGATTCAATCCATTTGTGACTTTAAAAACGTCGATTAGATAACTTCTAAGATTTTAAACTAACGGGAATACAAAAAATGTTTATGCATCCCACAAGTACTGACACGCACAAAGGAACATCCAGTAAAGAGTAAGAATCACTTGAGAATAACGTATAATTACTGACACACAAATAGAAAGATCCAGCAAATACTGACACAAATTTAGAAACAACCTGTAAATACTGACACTCAACCAGTAACATCCTGTACATACTGACACTCGACCAGGAACATCCTGGAAATACTGACACTCAACCAGGAACATCCTGTAAATAATGACACTCAACCAGGAACATCCTGGATATACTGACACTGACCTAGGAACATCCTATAAATACTGATACTCAACCAGGAACATCCTGTAAATACTGACACTCACCTCGGAACATTCCATAAATACTGTTACTTAACCAGGAACATCCTGTAAATACTGACACTCACTGAGGATAATTGTGAAAATCATGATACTCAGCTAGGATATACTGACACTGACCTAGGAACATCCTATAAATACTGATACTCACTCAGGAACATCCTGTAAATACTGACACTCACAAAGGAACATCCTCTAAATACTGACACTCAAACAGGAACATTCTTGAAATACTGACACTAAGCGAGGAACATCCTGTAAATACTAACACTCACCTGGGAACAACCTGTAAATACTGACACTCACCTCGTAACAGGCTGCAAATACTTACACTCACCCAGAACATCCTGAAAAAACTGTAACTCACCCAAGAACATCCTCTAAATACTGACATTCACCAAGTAACAATCTATAAATACTGACACTCACCGAGTAACATCCTGTAAATACTGACACTCACCGAGTAACATCCTGTAAATACTGACACTGACCCAGGAACATCGTCGAAATACTGACACTCAACTAGGAACAATCTATAAATACTGACACTCACCTAGTAACATCCTGTAAATACTGACACTCAGCTAGGAACATCCAGTAAATACTGACGGTCAAACAGGAAATTCCTGCAAATACTGACACTCAAACAAGATCATCCTGCAAATAATGACACCCACCCAGGAACATCGTCCGAATATTGACACTCACCCAGGAACATCGTCTAAATACTGACACTCACCTAGTAACATCCTGTAAATACTGACACTGACCAAAGAACATCGTCTCAATACTGACACTCACCTCGGAACAATCTATCATTACTGACACTCAGCGAGTAACATCGTGTAAATACTGACATTCACCGAGGAACATCCTGTAAATAGGGACACTCAAACAGGAACATTCTGTAAATATTGACACTCACCTAGGATCAGCCTGGAAATTATTACACTCATCCAGGAAAATCCTGACAAAAACTGAAACTGACCAAGGAAGATGCTCGAAAGACTGACATTCACCGAGGAAGAATCTATCAAGACTGACGCTCACCTCGTAACATCCTGTAAATACTGACACTCAGCTAGGAACATGCTGCAAATAATGACACTCACCCAGGAACATCGCCAAAATACTGACACTCACCCAGGAACATTCTTTAAGCACTGACACTCACCCGGGACCCTGCTGTAAATACAGACAGTCAACGAGGCACATTCTGTAAATAACGTGAGTCACCTCGGAATATACTGTATACACTGACATTCAACCAGGAGCCTTCTGTAAATACTGACACTCACCTAGGAACATCCTGTAAATACTGACACTCACCCAGGGCCATGCTGCGAATACAAACATTCAACCAGGAACATTATGTCAATAGCGACACACACTCAAGGACATCATGAAAATACTGACACTCACCCAGGAACATCCTGTAAATAATGACAATCAAACAGGAGCATCCTGTAGATACTAACACTCACTCAGCAACATCCTGTAAATACTGAAAATCACTGAGGAACATTCTATCAATACTGACACTCATTCAAGAATAACCTGCAAATACTGACACTCACTCAGGAACATCCTGTAAATACTGACACTCAATCTGGAACATCCTGTAAATACTGACACTCACTCAGGAACATCCTGTAAATACTGGCACTCAATCTGGAACATCGTGTAATTCCTGAAACTCACTCAGGAACATCCTGTAAATATTGACACTCACCCAGGAACGAACTGTAAATACTGACACTCACTCAGGATCGTTCCGTACATAATGACACTCAATCGGGAACATCGTGTAAAGAAGGAATCTCGCCGATGAGCATCATGTAAATACTGTCACTAATTCAGCAACAGCCTGTAAATACTGACACTCATTTAGGATCATCCTGTAAATACTGACACTCATTTAGGATCATCCTGTAAATACTGACACTCAAGCGGGATCTTCCTGTAAATACTCACGCACTCAGGAACATCCTGTAAAAACTAACACTCAATAAGCAACATCCTGTAAATATTGACACTCACTCAGGAATATCCTGAAAATACTGACACTCACTCAGGAATATCCTGTAAATGGTGACATTCACTCAGCAACATCCTATAAATTCTGACACTCACACAAGAATATTCTGTAAATACTGACATTCGCCCAGGAAAATTATCTAAATACTTACACTCACCTGGTAGATCGTGTAAATAAAACATCACGCAGGAACATCCTGTAAATATTGACACTCCAACAGGAACATTCTTAAAATACTGACACTAACCGGGGAACATCCTGTATGTACTGACACTCACCCAGGAAAATCCTGCAAATACTGACACTCAACTAGGAACAGCTTGCAAATACTTACGCTCACTAAGGAACATCCTCAAAAAATTGACACTCACTGAGGAACATCCTGTAAATACTGACACTCACCGAGGAACAATCTATAAATACTGACACTCACCGAGGAACATCCTCTAAATACTGACACTCACCGAGGAACATCCTCTAAATACTGACACTCACCGAGGAACATCCTGTAAATACCAACAATCAAACAGGAACATCCTGTAAATACTGACACTCACTCAGGAGCATCCTATGAATACTGACACTCATGCACAAACGTCCTGTAAACACTGGACTCACAGAGGAATATCCCGTCAATACTGACATTCACTCAGAAACATCCTGTAAATACTGACACTCACTCAAGAGCATCCTGTAAATACGGAAACTCACTCAGGAAGGGCCTTTAATACTGACAGTCACTCAGGAACTTTCAATAAATACTGACACACAGGAGCATCCTATAAATACTGACAATCACGCACGAACTTCCTCGAAATACTGGACTCACAGAGGAATATCCCGTCAATACTGGCATTCACTCAGAAACATCCTGTAAATACAGATACTCACCAGGTACATCCAGCAAATACTGACACTCACCCAGGAACATCGTGTGAATACTAACAATCACTAAGGAACATCCTGTAAATACAGACTCTCACTCAGGATCAACCTGTCAATATGGGCACTCATTCAGGAATATACTGTAAATACTGACACTCAATCAGAAAAATCCTGTAAATGCTGACACTGACTCAGGATCATCCAATAAATAATGACTCTGACTCAGGATCATCCTGTAAATACTGACACTCACTCAGAAAAATCCTGTAAATGCTGAGACTCAAAGAGGAACTTCCAGTAAATATTGACACACAATCAGGAAGATCCTGTAAATAATGGCAATGACCCAGGAATAATCAGTAAATACTGACACTCACTCAGGAGCAACCTACAAATAATGACATTCACTCAGAAACTTCCTGTAAATATTGACACTCATTCAGTAACATCCGTTAAATACTGAAACAAATTCGGGAACATCCTGTAACTACTAACAGTCATTCAGGAACAACCTCTAAATGCTGACACTCTACAAGGACTTCCCGTTAATAATGACACTCTCTCAGGAAAACCCTCTAATTACTGACACTCACCCAGGAACAATCTGTAAATGTTGACAATGAGCCTGGAATGATCTGTAAATAATAACACTCACTCAGGGATATCCGGTAAATACTGACACTCACTCAGGAACATCCTGTAAATATTGACACTCACTCAGGAACATCGTGTAAATAAAGACACTCACTCAGGATGCTCCTTGAAATATTGACACTCACTCACGAATATCCTATCAAGACTGACACTCACACAAGAATATTCTGTAAATACTGACACTCACTCAAGAACATCCTATAAATACTGACATTCGCCCAGGAACATCCTATAAATACTGACACTCACCTGGTACATCCTGTGAATAAAACCTCACGCTGGAAGATTATGTAAATACTGACACTCACTCAGGAACATCCTGTAAATCCTGACACTCACTCACGAACATCCTGTCAATACTGACATTCACCTGGTTCATCCTGTAAATACTGATACTCACCCAGGAAGATCCTGTGAATTCTGACACTCACACAGGAATATCCTGTAACACAGAACTGCACTCAGGGACAACCTGCAAATACTGATACTGACTCAAGGGCTTTTCTGTAAATACTCTCACTCACTCGGGACGTCGGGTTAATACAGACGCTCATCCTGGAACATCGTGTAAATACTGACAGTCGTAAGGATCATCCTGCAAATTACGACACTGAACCAGGAACATCCTGTAATTACTGAGAATCACTCAGGAACATCCTGTGAATACGAACATTCACCTAGGAACATGGTGTAAATACAGGCACTCACACAGGAACATCCTGTAAATACAGACACTCACTCAGGAACATCCTGTAAATACAGACACTCACTCTGGAACATGCTGTAAATACTGACACTCACTCAGGAACATCCTGTAAATACTGATACTCACGCACAGACATTCTGTAAATACAGACATTCATCCAGGAACATCCTGTAAATACAGACACTCACTCAGCAACATTCTGTAAATAGTGACACTCTCAGGAACATCCTGTAAATATTGACACTCACTCAGGAACATCCTGTAAATACTGACACTCACTCAGGAACATCCTGTAAATACAGACACTCAATCAGGAACATCCTGTAAATACAGACACTCACTCAGGAACATCCTGTAAATACAGACACTCACTCTGGAACATGCTGTAAATACTGACACTCACTCAGGAACATCCTGTAAATACAGACACTCAATCAGGAACATCCTGTAAATACTGACACTCACTCAGGAACATCCTGTAAATACAGACACTCACTCAGGAACATCCTGTAAATACTGACACTCACTCAGGAGCATCCTGTAAATACAGACACTCACTCAGGAACATCCTGTAAATACTGACACTCACTCAGGAACATCCTGTAAATACCGACACTCACTCAGGAACATCCTGTAAATACAGACACTCACTCAGGAACATCCTGTAAATATTGACACTCACTCAGGAGCATCCTGTAAATACTGACACTCACTCAGGAACATCCTGTAAATACTGACACTCACTCAGGAGCATCCTGTAAATACAGACACTCACACAGGAACATACTGTAAATACAGACACTCAATCAGGAACATCCTGTAAATACAGACACTCACTCAGGAACATCCTGTAAATACTGACACTCACTCAGGAACATCCTGTAAATACCGACACTCACTCAGGAACATCCTGTAAATACTGACACTCACTCAGGAGCATCCTGTAAATACAGACACTCAATCAGGAACATCCTGTAAATATTGACACTCACTCAGGAGCATCCTGTAAATACAGACACTCAATCAAGAACGTCCTGTAAACACTGACATTCGCCCAGGGTCATCATCTAAATAAAGACGCTCACCCAGGAACATGCTGTAAAAACAAACATCACGCTGGAAGATCCTGTAAGTACTGGCACTCACACAGGAACATCCTGCAAATATAGAAACTCACCCAGGAAAAAAGCAGCAAATGCTGACACTGACCAAGGAATAATCCGTAAATAATGACACTCAATCAGGAACATCCTGTAAATAATGACACTCAATCAGGAACATCCTGTAAATAATGAAACTGACTCAGGAACATCCTGTAAATGCTGACACTCACTCAGGAACATCCTGTAAATACTGACACTCACTCAGGAACATCCTGTAAATACTGATACTCACGCACAAACATTCTGTAAATTCCGACATTCATCCAGGAACATCCTGTAAATACTGACACGCATACAAGTACATTCAGTTAATACAGACACTCTCCCGGGAAAAACCTGTAAATTCTGACACTCACCTCGGAACAACCTGTAAATATTGACAATGACACAGGAACATCGTGTAAATACTGACACTCACACAGGAAACTCCATTAAATACCGACACTCACACAGCAACAATCTGTAATATTGACACTTACCCAGGAACAATATCTAAATACTGACACTCACTCTGGAACATCCTTTAAAGACCGACACTCACTCAGGAACAGTTTGTAATTGCTGACACTTGCCTAATAACATCCTGTAAATACTGACACTCACTCAGGAATATCCTCTAAATACGGAAACCCTCACAGCTACATCCTGTGAATAGTAACACTCCATCCGGTAATTCCTGTAATTATTGAGACTCATGCAGGAAAATCCAGTGAATAATATGACTCGCCCAGAGACATGCTTCAATTACTGGCACTCATGCAGGAACATTCTTAAAATACTGACCTTTACGAAAGAACATCCTGTAAATACTGATGCTCACTGAGAAACATCCTATAAATCCTGGAACTCGCCTACGAACATCCTACGAATACTGAAACGCAACTCTCAACCTGCTGTATACACTGACATACTCCCAGACCCTGTGTATATACTGACATACTCCCTGACCCGGTGTATATAGTGACATACTTCCTGTACTATTTATTAATAACGACATTCTTCGAGGATTCTATGGCGTCTCTGAGACACTCCAAGGTTCAGAGCTTGATTGTAAACATTCCCGGGGACTCCCTGAGAATCCTGTCTCACTGGAAGAAGCCCTGTAAATGCTCAACCACTCCCAAACATTCTGTAAATACTGACAACTTCAATTACACTTCCTGTGAATACTGTCACAGTCCCAGGGATTATATATCAATGTTGACATTCTGTCCGGGACCCACTGTAAATAATAACACACCCCAAGGGCCCTCTTAAAGCAACCTCACACTCAGGCTCCCGATCATAGAGCTTAACTCCCAGGGACCCATGTTGCATTAAATCTCACATCCAGAAGACGTGCGTAAACACCTCTCCCATCCTCGAAACCCCATATTTAAATAAAGGCTCAGCAGGAGATCCTGCAATTATATCTTCCATCCCGGAAAACACCATATAGATCTAGCGACTTACCAGGAGACCCCGTAATTATATCTTTCATCCCGGAAAAACCATATCTATAGCGAGACTTACCAAGAGACCCTCTAATTACAACTTTCATTCAGGAAAACCCCATATAGATACCGAAACATACGGGGAGACCCTTTAATTAAAACTTCCATCCCGAAAAAACCCATATAGAGTTATAGACTCACCAGGAGACTCCGTAATTATATCTTCTATCCCGGAAACCCCATATGGGTATAAATACTTACCAGGAGACCCCGCAATTGTATCGCCCTTCCCAGAAACCCCATATCGATATAGAGACTTACCAGGAGACCATGTAATTGCATTTACCATCCCAGAAGATGCATATAAATTATAGAGAATTAGCAGGAGTTCCCGTAATTAAATCTCCCATACAAGAAAACCCATATAGATAAAGGGACATGCCAGTAGATATCGGAATTACATCTCCCATTCTGGAAGCCTACATAGATAGAAAGACTTAGCAGGACACCTCTGCAATGACATCACCCATCCCAGAGACCGCTTAAAGATATAAAGTCCGAAGAAGAGTGCCCGTAATTAGAACACCCATCCCAGAAACCCCATATCGATATCAAGACTTATCAAGAGACGCCTGCAATTCCATATAATATCCCAGAAACCCCAAATAGATATTCAGAATTGGCAGCAGAACCCCGTAATTTTATCTCCCATTCCAGAAACCACATATAGGTGCAGAGACTTACGAGGAGACCCCAAAATTACATCGCCCATCCCGGAAAACCCATATTGACATAGAGACTTCCGTGGAGTCCCCGTAATTACATCTCTCATCAGGGAAAACCCTTACCGATATAGGGACAGACCTAGAATTCCTGTAATTATAATTCCCATTCCTGATACCCCATACAAATTTAGAGACACCCAAGGAGACCGAGTTTTCATCCTGGAAACCATATACAGATGTAGACTTACCAGGGGATTCCTTAATTGCATTTCCAATCCTGGAAACACCATATATATATATATAATTTCTCAGCAGAAGACCTCCGTAATTATATCTCCCATCGGAGAAACCCGATATAGATATAGAGACTGAAGAGGACAGCCCAGAATTACATCTCCCATCCCGGATAAATAATGTAGCTATGGAGACTTAGAAGGAAAACCCGTAATTATCTTACATCCTGGAAACCGATATAGATATAGAGGTTTACGAGGAGACCCCGTAATGACATTTTCTATCCCGACAACCCCATATGTATATAGAGACTTAACAGGAGACCCCGTAATGACATCTCGCATCCTGGAAACGCATGTAGATATCGGACTTACAAAGAGACCCCGTACTTTAAACTCGCATCCTGGAAACACATGTAGATATAGAGACTTACCAGGAGACCCCGGAATTACATCTCGCATCCTGGAAACACATGTAGATATAGAGACTTACCAGGAGACCCCGTAATTATATCTCGCATCCTGGAACCACATTTAGATATAGAGACTTACCAGGAGACCAAGCAATTTCATCTCGCATCCTGGAAACACATGTACATATAGAGACTTACCAGGAGACCCCGGAATTACATCTCGCATTCTGGAAACGCATGTAGATATAGAGACTTACCAGGAGACCAAGCAATTTCATCTCGCATCCTGGAAACACATGTAGAAATAGAGACTTACCAGGAGACCCAGTAATTACATCACGTATCCTGGAAACACATGTAGAAAGAGACTTACCAGGAGACGCCGTAATTACATCTCGCATCCTGGAAACAGTTGTTGATATAAAGATTGACCAGGAGACCCCGTAGTTACATCTCCTTCCCAGAGATCCCATATTGATATTGGAACTTACCAGCAAACATCGTAGTTAAACCTTGCGTCCCGAATCCCCCATATACAAATGCACGCTAAGCAGGAGCTCCAGGAGAAGTGAAGATGCGGCAGTAAATTACGAGAACAGTAATACAGTGAAAGGTAGTTTACAAAACTAACAGCTGGATATCGAGGCTTATCAACAATAGCATCATCAGCGGGGAGCAGACAGTTAACGGGAAGAACAGTATTGCAGTGAAACACGTGTTATAGAATTAATAGCTGATATAGGATATAGAGGATTACCAGGGACACCAATAGAAGCGAGGAGGGAATTGTAAATGACAAGAATAATAATACAGTGAAACCTGTTTTCTAGAGTTAATGGGTGAATATAGAGACTAACCAGGAACACTAACTGCAGAAAGGAGGGGTTGGTAACTCACAAGAAATGTAATACGGTGAAACGTGGGACATATAAATAATAGCTCGATATTGAACTCACCAGGATCACCAAAATCAGCGAACTTAAAGAAATAAATGAGAGGAATATGCGTACAGTTAATCGTGGATTATAGAATCGATAGTTTGATACAGAGACTTACCAGGCGCAGCAAGAGCAAGGAAGGGGAAGTAAATGAGAAGAACAGTAGTACAGTTAAACATGGTTTAGGGAATTAATAATATAGAATATTACCAGGGACACCTGCAACAGCGAGGATGGGATAGTAAATCTTTTGAATAATCCGAAGTGCCAAATATATCCGAACAGCTAATTTTAGTCTATCATAATTTGCAGAAAGATAATTAAAGTCCCAGGAGAAACTCCTGCCCATTGTTGTAACATTCCAATCTATTGTAACCAGATTATGACCCATTGTTGTAACATTCCAATCTATTGTCTTCAGATTATGGCCCATTCTTGTCACTTACCAATTTACTGATCTCTGATTCAGACGCTTTCTCCCACTCTCTGCAGAGCCGCTGATCCCTGTTAAGGCCGGAGGTGGTACTTCACCTGACAATATGGGATAACACATTGCAAGGAGCTCCTTATTTATAGCAAAGGGAAACTCTCCACTGAAACAATTAGGGCCCTTGGAGGCTGACTTGAATTACAGTCACTGAATAAATAGGTTCAGTTTACGCCTTTCAACACAATACATTTTATATCACAACATATATTTATCCAAATATTTCACAGTTGTAAATCTAAAATTCAGCACATTATTTTAATTAATATTTGGAAGAACAGAAACTATGCGACCCGCAATCTGAGAGCATCGGTGTGCAGCGAGAGCAGCTTCAATTACAGATTGCAGATTATTTCTGAACGTGATTTATTAATTAATTTCAGTTAGTCTCTACCCATTTCTATAGGGTTGGGTTTACACTCAGAGATATGAACAGAATCATTTTCCCAGTCAGCCTGAAGACCACACTGACAATATTGGTGGAATCTCTGGATACCCCATCAATATTGGGAAGTCAACGGATTATCTTGCAAATATGGGTACAGTCTCTGGGCCCACCTTTAAGTATCGGTAATTTTTTTGAATTGTACTGTGTATATTCGCACAGTCTCTGGGTCTCCCTGCAAATATTCCTGTAAACTACGATAAAGGCTATGAATAATTCTGAAATTATTGGGCCATCTCATGATTTCCCATTATTATTGAAAGATCTCTGGATAACCCCACAAAATATTGGCACCATCTCTGCATCCCTCTCTAAATACTAACACACTGTCTGCATCCCATGTAAATATTTGTCCAGTCTCTCCACGTACAGTGAAGTTCAGTGCAGTCTATGAATCTATTTGTAAATATTGTTTTTTTTTTCTGGATCGCTTTGCAATCGTTGTAGAGTGTGTGGTTCCGCTGAAATAAGAATTATAGACTTACCCTCTCAATAATTAACAGCAAGAACTTTGTAGCATTTGCAAATATTGGTAGAGTCTCTAAGTTTTCTCCTTATATATTTGAACACTAACTACATCCATTCTAAATATTGGTGCATTCCATGAGACTATAGGGACTGACAGAAAGTGTAGTCTCCACGCTACACCGATACAGAAGAATATAAGATATCGGAGCAGCATTAGGCTATACGGCCCCTCGAGCCTGCTTCGCCATTCAATCAGATCATTTTTTTTTTCGTTCACAGTATGTGGGCGTCGCTGGTGAGGCCAGCATTTATTGCCCATCCCTAATTGCCCTTGAGAAGGTGGTGGTGAGCCGCCTTCTTGAACCGCTGCAGTCCGTGTGGTGACGGTTCTCCCACAGTGCTGTTAGGAAGGGAGTTCCAGGATTTCGACCTAGCGATGATGCAGGAACGGCCGATATATTTACAAGTCATGACTGAACTTCTACCACAACTCCACTCTCCCGCCCGATTCTCATATCCCTTGATTCCATCAGTGACCAAAAATATTTCGACCTCAATTTTGAATGTCCTCAGCGACTGAGCATCCACAGCCCGCCGGGAAGAGCATTCCAAAAAAAAAAATCACATTCCTGTGAGTAAAGAATTATTTCACATCTCAATCCTAAATATCCGACCCCGTATTCTGAGACCACGACCACTTGTTCCAGACTCTCCAGCCTGGGGAAACCACCGCTCAGCATCTACCCTGTCAAGCACGCCATGAACTATGTTTGCGTTTCAATGAGTTCAACTCTCATTCTTCCAAACTCCAGAGAAAAAATGCCCAATCAACACAATTTCTCCTCAATGGACAACCCTCTCATCCCTGGAATCAATCTAGTGAACCTTATTTGCACTGCTTCTAAGGCAAGTACATCCTTCCTTAGGTAAGGAGGCCCGAACCGTACACAGTAAATCAGGCGTGCACTAAACACCTCTTTAATTGCAGCAAGATGTCCTTACTCTTATACTCCAGCCCCATGCCATTAAGCATAACATATCATTTGCTTTCCTTATTGCTTGCTGTCCCTGCATTTTAACTTTCTGTGATTCGTGTATAACGACACCCATATCCCTCTGAATAACAATATTTACCAGTCTCTCATATTTTAAAGAACATTTTGCTTTTCTATTCTTCCTGAAAAGTGGATGACTTCACATTTCCCCACATTATACTTCATCTGCTGCCGATTTGCCCAATCACTTAAACTGTCTTTAACCCTTTGCATCCTCTATGTGTCAATCTCGCAGCTTACTTTCCCACCTAGCTTTGTACCGTCAGCAAACGTGACTACATTACACTAAGTCGCCTCATCTAAGTCATTAATATAGATTGTAAATAGATGAGGGCCATGGACTGATCCTTGCGGCACCCCGCTAGTTAAAACCTGCCAACCCGAAAATGAACTTTTTATTCTTACTCTGTGTTTTATTTCAGTCAACCGATCCTCAAACAATGCTGATATATTACCCACAACCCCACGAGTCCTTATCTTGTATGACAACCTTTTGTGATGCACCTTATCAAACGCCTTTATAAAATCCAAACATGCGACATCCACTGGTTCCCCCTTAACTGCCCTGCTAGATAGACCCTCAAAAAACTTTATTAGATTTGTCAAATACGATTTCTCTTTTATAAAACCGTGTTGACTCCACGTAATCATGTTATGATTTTCTATGTGTCCTTTCACCACAGCCCAATAATAGATTCTATCATTTTCCATACCACTGTTGTCACGCTAACTGGCCTGCAGTTCCCTGTATTCTCTTTCCTTCCTTCCTTGAATAGCGGGGTTACATTTGCTGCCTTAGAATCGATGGGGATCGCGGGAAATCTGGAAGATGAAAACAAATGCATCCACTATCTCTGTAGCCATCTCCATTAAAACCCTAGGATGTAAGCCATCAGGTCCAGGCGATTTGTTGGCTTTTAGTCCCATTAATTTAACCAGTGCCTTTTCTTTACTAATCTTAATTACTTTAAGTTCCTCACTCTCATTTGACCCCTGATTCACCATTATTTCCGGTACCTTTTGTGCCTTCTACTGTGAAGACAGATACAACATATTTGTTTAAAGTCTCTGCCATTTCTTAATTGCCCATTATAATTTCACTGTCTCTGCCTCATCTGAAACCCTTCTTTTCTAACCAGTATTGTGTGCGGCATTGATGTCGTCACAGCAAGACTACCGTTTCTGATGTGTGGTGCAGTGTTCGTACAATGGTTACACACGTGTTAACAAAGGGTGTAAGGATAAACTCAACAACTACAGGCCAGTCAGTTTAACCTCGGGAGTGGGGAAACTTTTAGAAACGATAACACGGAACAAAATTAATAGTCATTTGGACAAGTGTGGATTAATTACGGAAAGCCTGCACGGATTTGTTAACAGCAAATCATATTTCACGAAATTGATTGAGTTTTTTGATGGGGTAACAGAGAGGTTCGATCAGGACAATGCGTTTGATGAGTTATAAATGGACTTTCAAAAGGCGTTTGAAAAATTGCCGCATAATAGGCTTGTCATCAAAGTTCAAGCTCATGGAATAAAGGGGCAGTGGTAGCAAGGATACGAAATTGGCTCTGTAATAGGAACAAAGAGTAGTGGTGAACGGTTGTTTTATGGACTGGGAAAGATATATAGTGGTGTTCCCCGGGGGTCTGTGGTTGGACCACTGCTGTTTTTGATATATTTTAATGACTTGCACAGGGCACAACTTCAAAATTTGAAGATGACACAAAACTTGGAAGGGTGTTGAACAGTGAGGAGGATAGTGATAGAGTTCACTCGGACAGAGGCAGGCTGGTGGCATGGGCGGACACGTGGCTGTTGAAGTTCAACGCAGAAAAGTGTGAAATGATATATTTCGGTGGGAAGAATGAGGAAAGGCAATATAAACTAAAGGGTATAAACTAAACGGGGTGCAGGAACAGAGAGATCTGGGAGTATATGTGCACAAATCGTTGAAGTTGACAGGGCAGTTTGAGATTGCGGTTAAGAAATCATATGGGATCCTGGCCTATATAAAAAGAAGCATCGAGTAAAAAAACAAGGATGTTATGATGAACCTTTGTAAAATATTGGTTTGGCCACAACTGGAGTATTGTGTCCAGTTCTGATCACCGCACTTTAGGAAGAATGTGAAGGCCTTAGAGAGGGTGCAGAAGAGAATAACTGGGATGATGCCAGGGATGAGAGACATCAGAGACGTGTATAGACAGGAGAAGCTGGGTTTATTCTCCTTGTCGGAGAGAAGGTTGAGATGAAATTTGATAGAGGTGTTCACAATCATGAAGGGTCTGGACAGAGTAGATAGAGTAAAACTTTTCCCATTGGCGGAGGGGTCAAGAACCAGAGGGCATAGATTTGAGGTGATTGGCAAAATAACCAAAGGTGACATGAGGGAAAACTTTTTTCACAGCTAGTCTTCACATCCTTCCTAAAGTGCGGTGCTGGGAACTGGGCACAATACTCCTGTTGTGGCCGAACCAGTGTTTTATAAATGTTCATCATAACTTCTTTGCTTTCGAACTCTATGCCTCTATTTATAAAGCCCAGGATCCCGTACTCTTAAAACGTTTTTACACAGCGATCCGTTGTGACCTGGAATGCACTGCCTGAGGGGGTGATGGAGGCAGATTCAATCGCGGCTTTTAAAATGGAATTGGAAAAAGACTGGAAGGGAAAAAAATTGAAATCCTACAAGGAAATGGCGGGGGAGTGGGACGAGCTGAATTCCTCTTGCTGAGAGCCGGCACGGACTCGATGGGCCGAATTGCCTTCTTCCGTGCTGTAACCATTCTATGTTTCTATGCTGAAGTACTGAACATCACAACCAGAATAAGAACCCACGCAATCTGAACACATGGCCTTAGACCATGCGGCCATCCTTGCTCCCGGGTCCATCATTCAAATCCATTCATCAACCGGTAACGTTCTGTATCAGATTGTCGTAAATCCTAACACGGTTAGCGAGTCGCCGTCCAAAATGTCATATGTTTTTTTGTGTTTTACCCATGTTGATTGTCATCCATTCTCATAATACAGACGGTATTTGGGGACTTGGGTAAAAATGTTCCGTGTTTATGTCGCCAGGAATTAAAAAGAATTTAAATTCTCCACCTCACTAAAAAAGAACGGTAACTATTGCCCCCATTCTATCCTGCAACCACACCAAGTGCCGCTTCAATTGAAAAACCTTAACTAATACCACCACCCTTTCCGCCACTATTGGACAACCTCAAGTGTGTATAAACAAAGTGTGAGTGTGTTTTTTTGACTGTGATGTTTATGTAATAGTAGCCTCCAATCCATCCGTGTCTCTGGAAAGTTTGTTCCTGAAGATAGTCGAATCGCGCCCAGACAACACTGGAGCATCAATGTCCGGGGTCACGCCAGTGCTGTCCAATGGAAATTGCTGACTGACCGTAGGTGTGGTTATGGCGACACCGTTTTATCCACATGAACGGATTTTAATAGAAAACATCTTCCATACACAATACAGGGAAATAGACTTCACATGTGTGTATTTCAGAACATCTTTCACCATTCAGTAACCAAGGAATTAAAACACTTACAACGACGAAACAACACTCGCACACTCTGCTTTTCATCTTATCATTTTACCAACAACACAAAAAGGGTTAAAGTTCACATGCAAACCGCATGCGAATATGAGTATTGAGATCACAGGCCGAAAGACTGTGTTCATTGCTCATTTTTCAATTTAATAATTTCAATTGTAATTAACCACATCTGAATTCCCATTTGGCCATAAGAGCACAGTTGCAACGGTACTGAACGACACTGGTCGATGCCACGATAGATTGATTGGACGGGCCGTGTTCTGCTGAACCCCAACACTATACATTCTGACAACAATTAAAAATAAACCTGCCGTGGACGGATGTCCGGTTGGTTTTCTAGTTGGTTTCCTGGTAGGAGCAAATCAACAAGGCAGAAAAAAATACCTCCAGACGAAGGCACAAAAAAATAATTCGGTACATGTAAAGAACTAAACGTCAGAAGTGAAATTCGAACAGAGACCTACAGGAGAAATTGAAATTTAAACACAATGCCTTCGGCCGCTCGGCCATCCTGACTCCAAACTCTGTAAATTACTGACCCTGATTTTCACACTGAGTCCCAATGACCGGTTCACTCTCTGTTTCTCGGTAAATCCTGCTGGGACGCCGTGTGACCTGGATACATGCTCCCCGGATTTCCCTGTACCTGTGCACGGTAGATGGGGATGTTCGGTCGGCCTGTGACATCTTGTTTCCCATGGAGCGGCAGCAATGCGCGGTCTGAGGCTGAATTCGTTGCTTTCCGTCGGCAGCGGGTGATTGAAGAGAGCGGGGCCGGACAGGCGGTCTGAATGTTGTGATTTGTCGCGGCCTCAGTCACTCAGGGAACTGGGGAACAGCGAGAAACTGATGGGTTGTTGCTGTATCGCTATTGAATTTTAATTTTCCAATATAAAGGGAGCGACATTCATTGTGGAAACACCATGTCAATATAAATTAAAGGGCACAAATCTAAAAGGGGTACTGGAACAGAGACACCTGTGCATGAATCGTTGAAGGTCGCAGGGCAGGTTGAGAAAACGGTTAAAAAGCAAACGGGATCGCGGGCTTTATAAATAGGGGCTGAGATTAGAAAAGTATGGAAGTCATGATAAACCTTTATAAAACACTGGTTCGACCACAACTGGATTATTGTGTTTCGTTCTGGACACCACGCTTTAGGAAAGATGTTAAGGCCTTCGAGTGGGTGCAGACGAGAATTATTAGAATAGTTCCAGGGATGAGGGACTTTAGTTACGTGGATAGACAGGAGAAGCTTCGATTGTTCTCCTTGGAACAGAGAAGGTTGCAAGGAGATGAGTTTGAGGTATTCAAAATCATGAAGGATCGAGACAGATCAGTTGGAGAGTAACTGTTCCCATTGGCTGAAGTTTCAAGAACCAGAGGACATAAATTTCAGGTGATTAGCAAAAGTACCAAAGGTGACATGAGGAAAAACTTTTTTAAAGAACGAGATGTTAGGATCTGGAATGGACTGCCCGAGGGGCTGTTGGAGGCAGATTCAATCACAGCCTTCAAAAGGGAACTGGATAATTACTTGAAAGGAAAAAAATTGCATGGCGACGGGGTAGAGCGGGACGAGCTGGTTTGGTCTTGCCTTGAGTCGGCGCGGACTCGATGGGCCGAATGTCCTCCTTCCGTCCTGTAACCTTTCTATGATTCTATGATTCTACATGGAAACAGCCTGTTGTCATTGGCTACAGAAATATCCATGTCACAGCGAGCCAACTCTCCTGCAACCAATGAGTTCTCCCTTCGGACCTTGTCTGTCAAGAAGAATTCTGATTTCCGTGAAGTCAATCTAGGATTTTTACAGCAAAATACTGCGGATGATGGAAATCTGAAATAAAAACAGAAATTTCGTCTGTGCTTCTGACGAAGGGTCTTCGACCTGAAACGTTAACTCTCTTTCTTTCTCCAAAGATGCCGCCTGACTTGCTGAGCTTTTCCAGCATTTTCTGTTTTATTTCGTTTTTTTACATATTGTTCCTGCGCCTGCTCTTGGACCGCTGGGTAAATGGTGGAATATCAGCCGCGCTCAGCTGGGAATGTTTCCGTCCTCTTCACTATTAGTGCAAGGGACAACTTTGTAGACGCCGTGTAGTGTTACAGACCGGCCCATCGGACAGGCTCATTTCAACTCATCTCATTTTCAGCAAACCTGAACATGACTGAAATAGAGGATGGTGAATCACAGCTGGAAAAGTCAATCCTCTCTATCACTGGGGGACTGAGTCTTCCAAACTTCAGGTGTTTAATGGCAAGGGGAGTTTGATATTCACAAATAATAAAGCACAGATTTTCACTCAGGCAAGATTCACCCCCTTTATTGTGGAAAAAGAAACTGAAAATAAAGAGCTGTTCTGTTGTTCGCTGCAATCTGAAGCTTTAACTCAGTGAATTAAAGGCGAAGTGTTGCTAATGATCTGTCTGCAGCGCAATCGGTTATCGCGTTTGCTTATTTAATTGTTAAAAGTTGGTGTTTCGAGTCCATCCAAGAGCGATAGGGTAACTTTTACCCGAACTTTTATGGTCTCGCCTTTCCCGGTTTCTAATGTGTGTCTTGGTGCAAGAAAATGGGCCGGAAACATTCCCAGCTGAGCACGGCAGATGCTTCACCATTTACCCAGCGGTCCAATAGCAGGCGCAGGAACAAAATATAAAAAAACCTAAATAAAAACAGAAAATGCTGTAAATGTCAGCAAGTGAGGCGGCATCAGTGGAGAAAGAAACAGAGTTAATATTTGAGGTCGAAGACCCTTCGTCAAAAGCCTAACGAATTTTCGTTTTTTATTTCAGATTTCCATCATCCGCAATATTTAACGATAAAAACCGAGATTGGCTTTACGGAAATCAGAATCCCTCTTGACAGACAAGGTCTGAAGGGAGGACTCACTTGTTGCAAGAGAGCTGGCTCACTGTGACATGGATATTTATGCAGTGAGCGACACCAGACTCTTTCCCTGTTTCCACAATGAATGTCGTTCCATTTATTTTGGAAAAGTAAAATTATATTCACATTCCGACAGTTTTCAGTTGATTTCTGAGCGATCATTAAAGGATCCTGCAGCGCTGCCTCCGTTATTAACAACAGTTCTAAGCCGCATTTCGGATTCAGTAACAAACCCATCAGTTTCTCGCTGTTCCTCAGCTCCCTGAGTGAGTGAGGCCACGACAGGAGCAACATTCAAGCCGCCTGTCCGGTCTCGCTTGCTCCAATCAACCGCTGCGGACGGAAAGCTCCGAATCCAATCTCAAACCGCGCGTTACTGCCCCACCCCGGGAAACAATATTCCACCGCGCGACCAAACCTCCCCATAGACCGAGCACAGGCACAGGGAAATCTGGGGAACTGGTATCCTTTTCACCCGGTCTCCCTCCAGGAATGACCGAGAACCAGAGTGAAACGGTCACTGGGCCTCTGTGGAAAATCAGGGTCACTAAAGTAGCAATTGTCGTGTCAGGATGGCCGAGCGGTCTAAGGCGCTGCGTTCAGGTCGCAGTCTTCTCTGGAGGCGTGGGTTCGAATCTCACTTCTGACATTTCGACCTTTGCAAACACAGAACGATTTTTACTTCTTTCGGCTGCAGGCGATTTTTGGGCCCAGTTAATTTGTTCTTTCCAGAAAACCAATCCGCCATCCTTCCACAGCAGGTTTATTTCAATTTGTTGTAAGAATGTTTCGTCCTGGGGTTCAGCAGAACACGGCCCGTCCAATCAATCCATTGTGAAACAGACCAGTGTTGTCCATGACCTTGGCCACTGAATAAAAATGAGTAATGAACACAGGCTTTGGGCCTGTGATCTCAATACTCATATTTGCATGCCGTTTGCATGTGAACTATAACCTTTTTGTGTTGTTGGTAAAATGATAAGATGAAAAGCAGAGCGTGCGAGTGATGTTCCGTCATTGTGAGTGTTTTACTTCCTTGGTTACTGAATGGTGAAAGATGTTATGAAATACACACATGTGAAGTCCATTTCCCTGTATTGTGTGTGGGAGATGTTTTCTATTAAAATCCGTTCATGTGGATAAAACGATATCACCATGGCCACACCCGTGGTGAGTCAGCAATTTCAATTGGACAACACAGGCATAGAGCGTGGTCAAGTGGCCTGAGCCCGGACATTGATGCTCCAGTGTTATCAGGGCGCGATTCGACTTTCGTCACTTACAAACTTTCCATAGACACGGAGGGATTGGAGGCTGCTATTACATAAATATCACAGTCACATAAACACACTCACACTTTGTATATACACCACTTGAGGTTGTACAATAGTGGGGGGCACTAGTTAATATTCTTTCAATGAGGCGGCACTAGTTGGGCTTGTATGATAGAGTGGAGCAGTAATTACCGTTATGTTTTAGTGAGGTGGGGAATTTAACAATTCATCACATGCAAAACACAAAAACTTATTTAAGCTTTGACTGACTCGGTAACCATGTTCGGATTTCCTTCAGTCTGAAGCACAAAGTTATCGGTTGATTAATGGCGAATAGAAGAATTATTCATCTTCTTTAAAGAGTTTGCTGAGTTTCTCGTAATTAATACAATAAACTGTTTTGTAAAAGTGAATTCTCCGAAACGGGAATCGAATCCGCCTCCCGCACTGAAAACATTTGCAGACCGCAATTCTCTTCTTCGTTGTTCCTATAATAATTTACAGAGCTGAGTTTCCGTAGTATAATGTTTATCACTCTCGCCTAATATACAAAAATTCCCGGGTTTGAAATTGCGTGGAATTATTTTGAAACCATTCCTCATTAAGGACGCAAACATTCAAAAGTTGAATAATTCATTTTGAGGTTAAATATGAATAAAACACAATATCTCACAGCCTCGGTGTATTCTTTCTTTCTCTGTACAGTTCTACACAGAGACAAACACTACACAGATACCGGCAGTGTCTCTCCCTCACTCCCATTCCCTGCCCTGATGATGCAGAAAACCCCTCTCAAAGCTGCACATTCAGTTCATTTGTGAGAGATCATTAAATGATCCTGCCGCGCTGCTTCTGTTAATAACAAGAAGTTGTAACCGGATTTTATCAGCGGCAACAAAGCCATCAGTTTTTCTCTGTTCCACAGCTCCCGGAGTGAGTTAGGCCGCGACAAGCAGCAACATTGAGGCCGCCTGTCCGGCCCCGCTCTCTCCATTCACCCACTGCCGGTGGAAAGCAGCGAATGCAGCCTCGCATTCCTGCCCCACCCTGGGAAACAAGATGCCACGGTCCGGTCAAACCTCCCCATGCACCGGGCAGGAAATACTGGGGAGATTGCATCCCAGTCACTCAGCCCACAGGAAGCATTTAACGAAGTCCGGAATGAGTGAAAATGTATTTGGGTTTTTATCTGGAAATGAGAGAATGTGACCACTGCAGCCAGGAGTCGGGAGTCTGAGGCGCTGCGTTCACGTCTCGTGGAGACGTGGGTTCCAATCCCAGTCCTGACGTTCAGTACTTTACAAAGACGGGACAATTTTTGATGCATTCGGCTGGATGGGATTTTCGGCCATGTTGATTTGTTCCTTCAAAAAAACCAACCCGACCTGCAGTTGAATCCTGACCACGAGATCAACAGGGAACCTGCTGCAATTTTCCTGCAAGCAAGCCGACCAACGCTGTCCTTCCTGCTTCTCCCTTTGAAATTTAGGTCACTTTCGCCCCAGACAAGCTGCTCAAACAAAATGACATTTATTGTAAGAACACGAAAGACTTGTTCAGAGAATGTAATCACCAAGTGCGGGTAGGCATGAACATGGAATGGACAGTGAGGGGAAATACTATCACAAGCTGCTGCTGTAACTGTTTCCATTTCCAAAACACTCCTACCTGATCAACGCATCTCCTTGGAAAGGTGCAAGGCAACGCCGGCCTCTCATGCCTCATTTGAAGCAAGTAACACTCACATTTTCTGCTAGGTTCACCTGCCATCTCCTTCTGCTTCTCTCTGTTATTTTCCTCCAGCTTCCTCTGTTCCTCCAGAAGCCGAGGGAATTAGATGTTCGAAGCAAATACAGAGACTTTACCAGGAAAGCAGGGAGAGGGGAAGAAGATGTTGGGCATTGAGAGACGATGGATTTTGCAGATGCCACGGTAAATAGACACATAGATCTCATCTCCCTGCCTCTCTCAGCGACTGAAAATCTTCGTGCTCAAGAGATGTTCTCACTGCCCCAGGCCCATTCTCCCGATTCACCCTGTCCCTCCGATCCTGCACACGTTGCTTCGCTTTAAAACTGTCCATCACCCCTGTGCTCGCTCATCTACATTGGCTCCCGGTCCGCCATTGCCTCGATTTTAAAATTCTCATCCTTGTGTTCAGATCCGTGCATGGCCTCGGCTCTCTCTATCGATGTAACCACCCACAGCCCGACAGCCCTCCGAGATCACTGAGTTCCTCAAATTATGGCCTATTGTGCACTCCTGATTTTAATCGTTCCACCATTGGCGGTCTTGCCTTCAGCTGCCTGGGCCATACTCTGCAATACCCGACTTAAACCCCTCCGCCTCTCTCTCCTCCTTTATGACGCTCCTTTTTGACAAAGTTTTAGTTCACCTGTCTGAATATCTCCTTTTTTGGATCTGTGTCAAATTTTACCTGGTTACGCTCCTGTAAAGCGCAGTGGGACATTTAATTATGTTAAAGGCGCGATATAAATGGAAGTTGTTGTGAATTGTAACGTCTCCCACCATTTAAATAAGTCAGGATATATCAGTAAGCTTCGTAACTGCGAAGCATCTATTGCTGCGCCCGATTCACCGTTTCCATCACCAGCCCAGGAGCACCCTCTCGAGAGGATGTACATAGTGAGACTGAGGGTATCTCACAGGTTGAAGGACCGAGCACCAGTGAGCAGGGGGAGCTCGAAATAATTATGATAATTACTGTTACACAAACTTTGAACAGCCTACCTTAAACAATCAGCCAATAGAAAACCAATCGCCACGCGCTGGCGTGACTCCAATGGCGCAATCGGTTAGCGCACGGTACTTATATCACAGTGTTTCAGGCTCGAGAAATGTTAAGGTTGTGAATTCGAGCTTCACCTGCAGCAGTTTAACCTTTTGCTTCTGAACATTTCCACCGGAGTTCAAGAGACAGCTGGTATGTTCCACAAAGCATCGCCTTCTTGGTGATCTCATGAGGGCACTTCAGGTCCTCTGGCCGGCCGTCTTGCAATAGCAGGTGTGAGTTTAGTTGTTCACAGGCGGGAAAGGGGTCGATTGGCGACAGCGTGAAATGACAAAGGAGGCGGCACGAGATCTTTAAATCTAAAGAACGAAACACACAATTCCTCTTTTCGTGAAACAAAAATTATTTTGTTTGAAGTGTCGTGTCGGAAAATTCGGAAGGTAAACGTGTTTCCCGCTGTCACTGAGTAACCGGTGGAATTATTCCGCTTTCAGTTGTTGATCCGCTGACAGGTCGAGAGACCTTTTCCAGATCCCGTGTGGGACAAGTTTAGCTTTTGAGCCACTGGGTAAAGTGTTTTTTTTAGCTGGTGCCAACGAGTGACAGGACATTTGGCACAAACAAAAAGATTTGTAAACTTACGAGTTTCCTCTCCATGTTTCTTACATCAGGTTCAACACAAGCAAGAATTCTCCTCAAAACGTTACTGAGAATTTCATAAAACGAACCCTCACCCGAGTTCGACGCCGACAAGGGATGATTCTGAGATAGACCATGAATCTGCATGATGGAAACTAACACAACGATA
Organism: Heptranchias perlo; assembly: GCF_035084215.1. Taxonomy (NCBI): domain Eukaryota; kingdom Metazoa; phylum Chordata; class Chondrichthyes; order Hexanchiformes; family Hexanchidae; genus Heptranchias; species Heptranchias perlo. Next base: position 4,105,616 of record NW_027139453.1, on the reverse strand, counting down.
ATGCCTGGATAGCTCAGTCGGTAGAGCATCAGACGTTTAAATAATTTCTGGGTTTCAGGATTCAAATCCTTGTTCAGCTTGTCAATTTTGAAACAGCTGGCAAAATCTGCCTTTCCAGCAGAAAAACAACTGCGGGAGAGACGATGCCTGCGATTTGTTTTCAATATGTTGACCTTTGGTTAACATTCTCAGAAAAAGGGCTTTGTTCTTGTCTGACCACCATTTTTACCAGAAACATTTGGACAGGAGATGATCAGTTAGAAAACCACTGATTGCCGTTCACACCACCCGTCCTTTTTTTGTACAGAAATTGCAGTTTAGTGTCTAAACTGCTTCAAAGTGAGTCTTTTCCACAGTTACCTGGAAATATTTGGATTGGTGCAGTTATCTGCAGCTTGTCAATTGGATGGTTAACACTGAGTTTAGTTGGGCTGATCTGATTTATTTGCTCGAATAATACTTTTTAACCCCCACCCACTCCTTGCAGACACTTCCAGCATCATCTACGTGGGCGGTAGAATGCAGAGACATTCAGCACTACAAATCAATCCGTGCTGCCTCTTACCGAAACTCGGAAGCCATCTTAATCATTTCAGCCTCTCAGATGCCGATGTCGCCAATTTCATCCTGTGCAGCCAGAACCGCTGGTGATTTTACAGTCACTGAAGTTCGATTCACTTTCCCCAAAGTTTACACTAAGAGAGAACAACGAAAAATACAGGAAAAGTGAGCGTTTCATCTTTGGTTGCGAAGCAAAATCGCTGCTTCGATTCCTTCCACCGTTCATCTTCCTGCGGGCTTTGAACCTTCTACACGCCGCCATTTTGTATCACATGACCAGGAAGTGAAACACGTTGAACGTGAAAGTGGGAGCAACAAACTGGATCAAGCGATAGGCGGGTCGGGATATTGCAAATCAAACCGCCAAGCAACGAGGGGCGGGTCAGCTGTTGCATAAGAACATAAGAAATAGGAGCAGGAGTAGGCCTTACCGCCCCTCGAGCCTGCTCCGCTATTCAATGAGATCATGGCTGATCTTCGAGCTCGACTCTATTTTCCCGCCCGATCCCCATTTTCCTACACGACACTTCAAACAGAACAATGTCTATTTCACATCAAGAAGAATTGTGTGTTCGGTTCTTTAGATTTAAAGATCTCGTGCCAACTCCTTGCCCATTCCATGCTGTCGCCAATCGCCCCCTCTCCCGCCTATTAACAACTAAACTCACACCTGCTATTGCAATACGGCCGGCCAGAGGACCCCAAGTGCCCACATGAGCACACGAAGAAGGAGATGCTTTATGGAACAGACCAACTGCAACTTGAACTCCCGTGGAAATGTTCAGAAGCAAAACGTTAAACTGCTCTAGTTGAAGCTTGAATTCACATCTTCGGTATTTCTTAAGCCTGATGCTATTATATAAATACCGCGCGCTAACCGATTGCGCCACTGGACATGGTCTCATCAAACAATCACATTTTCGGCATGTGCAACTGTATGTTCTTTCAGACAGGTTTCCGAGTGGACACATGCAGCCAACTGCCGCATGGGCATTGGTGTTTTCGGGGTCGATTTCTTACTTGCCTCAGAGAAAGCTGGCGTTCGATTACTGCCCAATGCAGGAGCATTTTCATTCTGCATTCATGACATCGCGTGAATTAGGATAAATTCAAATTCAGCTTCAATCTGTACAACATCAGGAGACATTTTCTTTTCTCCACGTGTGTTGCATGCACAAAACCTCGGCTTTTACACGCAAAGGGTGGGACAAGTTTGTAACGCACTTCTGCAGACGGTAGTTGATGTAACTCACTTGTGAATGTAAAATCTGAGATTGATCGATTTCTGTGAACCAATGGTATTAAGGCTAAGGTGGGTATATGGAGTTAGGTCACAGGTCCACCATGATCTCATTGAATGGTGGAACAGGCTCGGCGGGCTCAATGCCACTGTCACTTGCTGCCTCCTGATATGCGCCACCTATTCCTGCAAGAAAGCAGGACGTGTGTCTGTGTGATGTACCTGTCATGTTTGAATAGCTGACAGTTTGTGTGACCTGTGAGTTGTGGGTGGGCGGCATGCAACAGTGGTAATGTGTGAGGGCGAGAGAAAGCCTCTGGTTCGAAGAGTTGAGTACTGATGGAAAGAGTTTGTTGGTGTGTGGGGGATGGGGGGTGTATTGCTTGGTGCAGTTCATAGGAGACGCCACTTGAGAGTTGACCTCACTCACCTTGACGACTGAAGTCAGAGCATTGAACTTCTTCCTGCATTGCTTCCATGTTCATAATGCTGTGTGCCTGGCATTGACTTCGTCCCCCACGGCCTCCCGCTGCCTTTTGGATATATGTCTGGAGGAACTCTTGCAGCGCCCCACACCCCTCCCGCCCTGCGGATATAGAATGTCACTCTTTCTGTCCACCTTTTGGAAGAAGATCTCCCAGCATCAGCAGAGAACCTTGGTGCATGCACTCTCCAGACCTGGTACCAACTCAGATCGGCAGATTGGTGATGTCTGGCGTGCAGATTGGAGAATGTGGGATTGAGTAGTGCACAACCTTTATTCAATGTTTAAACATCATTGTGCAAATATAGGGATGTAACCTGCATCTGTGTTTTACGTGTGCAATGGCTGATCTCCGTTCAGACTCCGTGCAGACAGTAGGCTGTTATTTTTTGAGCAAATAAGATGTACCAGCTGCCTTTTCGAAATTTCGAAGAACCATCCTGCGTTTCAGAGATTGAGCTCCGCTGGTGGTGGACAGTATGAATTGCATTGATTCCACGTGTCAGGCCCGGAATGGAACGCTGATGGGAGCAAATTCCTCGGCCCAGCTGAACCTTGCGGCCTGCCTGTGCAAGGGTCATTGGGCGCTGTTAAGAGCGCATTACGCCAGCCGCACCCAAAAGCGGCCCTTATCCAACTTTTCCCACAACATTCCTGCTGTTTATATGCATTATCCTGAAGAATATTAAATACTGTTCTCAACATCTTATATTCCTGACAGGAACATGGAAGGGGGAAGAAGTTTTCGTGGGCCATCTTGGGACCAATGACGGCGGGAAGAAAAGGAAGGAAGTCCTGCGAAAGGAATATAAGAGGTTAGGAACTAAATGAAAAAAAAACAGGACCTCAGGGGTGATAATCTCGGGATTGTTACCCGAGCAACATACTAATTGGCACAGGAATAGGCAAATCAGGAAGGTGAATACGTGGCTGAAGGACTGGTGTGGGAAGGAAGAGTTCCATTTCATGCAATGCTGTCATCAGTATTGGGACAGGTTGGAGCTTTACCGCTAGGACGGGCTCCACCTGAACAGAATGTGACCAATGTCCTAGCGGAAAGGATAAAAGGGTTTGTGGATAGGACCTTAAACTAGTAAAACGGGGAGAGATCTCGTGAAAATGACATACGTCTGAAGATAAAAGAAATAGGATATGAGATAAAGGTCAGAACACGGAAAGGAACTGAATAGTCAGGGAACAAATACAGATGAAGAATATCAGTACAAAATGACTGTTAAAAATGAAGCAAGGGGGAGCAAATATTAAAATCAAATTATGTTGCCTGAACAGCATTGTGTACAGCATCCAAAACAAAACGGGGGAACTGGGGGCAGTAATTCGAAGCGAGGAGCCAGATGCTATCGGGATAACTGAAACATGGCTACAGAAAGAACAGAAATGGCAGTTAAATATTTCAGGATATGACGTATTTAGAAAGGATAGAGATGGGAAGAGTAGCTGTAGTAATTAGAGACAAAATAATGGCAATAGAAAAAAGGGACATGAATAATATTAGGATAGAAAGGGAATCCATTTGGGTTGAGGCAAAGAATAACAAGTGATCGACCACGGAAATAGGTTTATTCTGCAGACTACCTAATAATGGAAGGCAAGTGGAGGAAGAAATAGGGAGACAAATCTATGAAATGAGTAAAAAACATTGAATAATAATCATCGGAGTTTTCAACTACCCCAAAATAAACTGGCAAGAGGTCGGAAAAGGGGGAAAGTAGACGGAATTTTTAGAGTGTGTACAGGATTCCTTTCTTACTCGGTATGTGAGATGCCCGACAAGAGAGGAATCACTGCTGGATCTATTAATGGGAAAGGAACAGGAGCAGGTAAGAGAAGGACGCATAGTGGAACATGTTGGCAACAGAGATCATAACATAATAAGGTTTAAAATAATGATTGAGAAAAACGTAACTAAGACAAAGACCAAAGTAATAAATTGGGGAAAAAAAGCAAATTTTGAGGGGATGTGAATGGAACTCGGGAAATTAAACTGAAAAAAAATTTGAAAGACAGAGATATGGAAAAAAAACTGGGAAATATTTTAAATGGTGATCAATAGAATCCAGGATAAATATATTCCTCTAAAAAACAAAAGATATCCAGCCAATAATGAAACATTTTGGATGACTAAGGAGCTGAAGATGAAATTGAAACTGCAGAAAAAGGCATCTTCCAAGTGTACAGACAATAAAGGAAAGGTTGACTAAGGGGAATAAGAAGAGGTTCGGAAAGATGTCAAAAAACAATTCAGAAAGCAAAGAGGAACTATGAAATTAAAGTATGAAGGAATATAAAAAGAAATAGTTAAAGTATTCTACAAACACATAAATAAGAAAAGAAAAATCAGGATAGGGATAGGGCTACGAAGGGATGCACAAGATCAGCTCACAGGTAATGGCAGTGAAATGGCAGAAATATTTAATAGTTACTTTGTCTCAGTATTTACCAGGGAGTAAATTGGGTATGATATCAGATGAATGGATCAAAATGGATCGAAAGACATTTAAAGTAAAAAGCACGGTAGGGGGCGGGGGGGATAAATAATTGATAAACAATTCAACCACAGAGAGGATGAAACCATTGATCCAGGTGGATTGCATCCACATATATTAAAAGATGTTAGGGAAGAGATAGCAGAGGAACTATTACATGTGTATAAAAATTATTAGAAAAGGGAATAGTGCCACAAGACTGGCGGACAGCTAATGTTCTTCCTGTATTTAAAAAGAGAGATTGAACAAGTTCAAGGGACTACAGACCACTTCGCATAACTTCGGTGGTAGGAAAGATAATGGAATCTTTGCTCACAGATGTAATAGGAAAAACATCTGGAAAACGAAAATATAATAAAGAGTGGTCAGAACAGATTTCAGAAGGTAAAATCATGCTTGATCAACCTTATTGAACTCTTTGAAGAAGTAACAGAAATCGTAGACAAGGGCAATGCAGTAGATGTAATATATTTGGTTTTTCAACAGGCCTTTGATAAGGTGCCACCTTGTAAACTCATGAATAAGGTCAGAGCATGTGGAGTTAGGGTACAGGTAGCAGCGTGGATAGCAAACTGGCTACAAAACCCAAAACAGAGAGTAAGTGCTAACAGTAGCTACTCAGACTAGCAAAGGGCGGGAATTGGTATTTCACAGGGATCAGTGCTGGGATCATTGTTGTTCACAATTTACATGAAAGATTTGGACTCGCGAATCGTAAGTACAATTTCAAAATTTGCAGATGACAACAAATTAGGAGGTGTAGTTAATACAATGGAATAATGCTTCAAAATGAAAGAAGACATTAATAAACTTGCAGAATGGGCGTGTAATTGGCAAATTAATTTCAATAAAGATAAGTGTGAGGTGGTGGAGTTTGGTATGTAGATTAAGGAGGCCAAATATTTCTTGGATAATAAGGGACTCAATGGGGCACTGGAGCAAAGGGATCTCGGGGTACAGACACAGAAATCACTAAAAGTAGCGATGCAGGTGAATAAAGCCATAAAAAGACAAACCAAGCACAGGGCTTCATTTCTAGAGTTAACATGCTAAAAGAAGAGAGAAGACATGGAATGAACAACATCAACAAAGGGAAAGCAAGAGACAGATACAATCGGAGTGTGCAATCACTTCTGCTCCGGGTTTAACATCATTTGCTGGCGAGTGACTATCAGTGATTGCGTGGTCAAAAGGATCAGGCGTCTGACTTCGGCTTTAATGGTGCTGTTAGCACAAAATCGACTTTCTACCCAGGTCGTTTCACACACTGGTTGGTAAAGTGCCCGACATGGCCTGGAACTTTTTTACACCCAATCATTTATAAGAGTCCCTGACCGGATGTAACGGAAATACAATAAAAATCAACACAAAAAAACACAGAACTTACATTTCTGAAACGCCATATCCCGCCCAAAATTGCTTCACATACATGAATTATATTTTAATTATCATAGTATCATGTTAAGCACAGCACAGGAGGAGGCCATTTGGCCCATTTTACCTATGCCGGCTCTTCGAAAGAGCTATCCAATGAGTCCCATTCTTGTCCCCTGCTCTTTCCCCATCGCTCTGTAAATTTTTAGTGATTGTTGTGTTCAATTGTCTCTGTGGTGCAATCGTTCACCGTGCTTAGCTATTAATTAAAAGTTTGGCGGTTCCAACCCACCCTGGAACGGGTACTTTGGGTTTATATATTTATTTTTCTGGTTCACCATCTGACACTTTCACCTTTTCAATGTGTCTTTTGGCTGCAACATTGTCCTGAGCACAGTGTGCACATTTAAAGTTCCACTAAGCAATTTGATGACTATTTCTGTACCAGATGATACCGCTCATGTGATGTTGGTGAGAGGTGGGATCTGTTAAAGTAATGGGTGAATTGAAATTAAAATTTAGTTTATAATTCAAAATAGAGCTTTAAAACTTGAAAAGAAACTGCAAGTCCAGTAACAGTTCACAGAAACTGCAAGTTCAGTAACAGTTAACAGAAAATGCAAGTTCAGTAACAGTTCACAGAAATTGCAAGTTCAGGAACAGTTCACAGAAACTGCAAGTCCAGTAACAGTTCACAGAAACTGCAAGTTCAGTAACAGTTAACAGAAACTGCAGGTTCAGTAACAGTAAACAGAAACTGCAAGTTCAGTAACAGTAAACAGAAACTGCAAGTTCAGTAACAGTAAACAGAAACTGCAAGTTCAGTAACAGTAAACAGAAACTGCAAGTTCAGTAACAGTTAACAGAAACTGCAAGTTCAGTAACAGTAAACAGAAAATGCAAGTTCAGAAACTGTTAACAGAAACTGCAAGTTCAGTAACAGTTAACAGAAACTGCAGGTTTAGTAACACTTAAGAGAAACTGCAAGTTCAGTAACAGTTAAGAGAAACTGCACGTCAGTGGCAGTTAACAGAAACTGTAAGTTTAGTAACAGTTAACAGAAACTGCAAGTTCAGTAACAGTAAACAGAAACTGCAAGTTCAGTAACAGTTAACAGAAACTGCAAGTGCAGTAACAGTTAACAGAAACTGCACGTCAGTGGCAGTTAACAGAAACTGCAAGTTCAGTAACAGTTAACAGAAACTGCAAGTTCAGTAACAGTTCACAGACACTTCAAGTCAGTGGCAGTTAGCCGTTAATCAGCTGTAGGTGATTGTCTGAATAGAGAGTAATTACTGTGAGCTGGAAGCTGATTGAATAGTTGTAACTGCTGTTCTCAAAAGGTGCATCAAGTTTAAGGTGCACGCGGAAGCACAGAGGGAATTGAGTGGATTGTGAACAGAGTGGAAACTTGAGAATTTGGTGAGAGGGGGCATTCGGTGTGGAGGGGGAAAGACAGTGAACAGCGAGGAAGATCTCTGAGAGACCAAGAATAAAATGGTAGGTTAATCGGGTTAAGTAAACAATAAGTAAATTAATAATAATGGAGTGTCCTAAGGGAGATTAGAAAAAAAAACTGAATGCAATAGACGGGAGCTGAGACCCATCGCCTGCAATTCTGGCTCCATGTGGAAACTTAAGGACGTTTCATATGTCCTGGAGGGCCAAGTGTGCAGGAAATGCCTCCAGTTCCTCGAGCTCAAGCTGAGGGATTCTGAGATTTCGGGGCAGCTGGATTCACTGCAGAGCATAATGGAGGCTGAAGATTTCCTGGATCGTACCTTCCAGGAGTTTTTCACCCCGCAGCCACAGAAAGTTCTGGATAGCAAGTTGGTGGCCATCCGAAAGGGTAGGAAGAGGTTGGCAGTGCAGGAATCTGCTGGATGTGTGCCATTGCCAAACCGGTGTTCATCACTGAATGCCAGTGAGGGTGATGACTCCTCGAAGGAGAGCAGTCCTGAGCATGGCACCATGGGGCAAAGGACTGCACGGGGGAGCACAGTGACGTGTAGAAATGCAGTAGTCATTTGGGATTCGATAGTAAGGGGCAGAGACAGGCGTTTCATTGACCGTCGCCGTGAGTCCCACTTTAGTGTTGCCTCCCTGGTGCCAGGGTAAAGAGCATCATGGAGAGGGTGTGGAACATTCTGCGGGGGGAAAGCGGAACAGCCAGATATCGTGGTCCATGTGGGTACCAAAGACACAGGAAAGGAAAGGTATGAGCTCCTGCGGCTGGAATTTCAGGAGCTCGGAGGAAGTTAAAAAGCAGGACCTCAACGTTAGTAACCTTTGGATTACTCCCAGTGCAACACGCGAGTGTGTAGAGAAATAGGAAGATAAGGCAGGGTAATGTGTAGCTAAAGACATGTGCAAGAGGGAGGGTTTCAGAATCTTGGGGCATTGAGACCAGTTCTGATACAGGGGGAACATGTTCAAGATGGATGGGTTATACCACAAACGAGCTGGGACCAATGTACAAATGGGAAGGTTCACAAGTGGTGGAGGGATTTGAAATAATTTGGAAGGGGGATAGGCACCAGGATGTAACATTAGAAAGGAGAAACGAGGTGCACAAAGGATTGAGAGAGAGAGAGATAGCACTAGATTAAGAAATAGCACATTGTTAGGTGGGATCAGACTAAGAGAGAAGACAAGAAGGTCGAAGATAGGTTTAGAATGGATGTGTTTAAACCCACGAAGCGTGGTAAATAAGGTTGGTGAGCTGCAGGCGCAAATATTCACATGGGAATATGATGTGGTAGAGGTAACAGAGACCTGGCTCAAAAACGTGCAGGAATGATTGCTAAATATTCCTCGATACAAGGTGTTCAGGAAAGACAAGAAAGAGGTGTGTCGGGGGAGGTCGTGGCGGGGGTGGCAGCATTGATTAAGGAGAATATCGCAGCGTTGGAGAGAGACGGTGTCCTTGAGGGATCAAGGACAGGGTCCATTTGGTTTTGAGTTCAGAAACAATATCGGTGTCATTGCATTGCTGAGTTTATTTTAAAGGCCACCAATTAGTGGGAAGGATATAGAGGAGTGAATTTGCAGGGAAATTACAGAGATGTGCAAGGACTATAGAGTAGTGATAATGGGGGACTTCAACTGTGCTAATGTGGAATTGAATAGTAATGGAGCACAGAACAAAGAGGGGGAAGGATTTCTGAATTGTGTTCAGGAGAGCTTTCTTGATCAGCATGTTTATGGCCCAACGAAGAAGGAGGCATTGCTAGATCTGGTTCTGGGGAATGAGTTGGGCCAAGTGGAGTAAGTGTCACGGGGAGGGACATTTAGGGAACAGTGACCATGGTATCATAAGGTTCAGGTTAGTTATGGAAAGTGACGAGGAAAAATCAAACGCAAGATTACTTCACAGGAGATGGGCTCCAGTAAAAATACTTAATTGGAGGAGGGCCAATTTCAGTGGGTTCAGAACGGACCTTGACCGAGTAAATTGGATTCCAAGATTGGAAGGCGAAACTGTTCTCAGACAATGAGCCGCCTTTAAAGAGGACGTGGTTCGGGTACGGTCTAGGTACATTCCCACGAGGAAGAAAGCTGGGCAACCAAAGCCAGAGATTCCCGGATAACGAAAGAGATAAAGAGTAAGATGAAGCATGAACAGATGCCAGGTTGATAATACAAGTCCGAACCAGGGTGAATAAAGAAAGTGCAGAGGTGATGTGAAAACGGAAATAACTATGGAAAACAGAGAGTATGAGAATAGACTGGCGGTGAACATAAAAGGGAATTCAAAAGTCTTCTGTCGGCATGTAAATAATAAACGGACAGTGAGAGGCGGGGTGGGACTGATTAAGGACCAAAAAGGAGATCTCCTCATGGAGGCAGTGGGCATAGCTGAGTTAGTCGGTGAGTACTTTGCAACTGTCTTTACCAAGAAAGAAGATGCTGCCAAAGTCACAGTCAGTGAAGAGGTAGTTGAGATTCTGGATGGGTTGAAAAATGACAAAGAGGAGGTACTCGAAAGGCTGGCTGTACTTAAAGTAGATATGTCACCCGGTCCAGATGGGATTTATCCTCGGTTGCTGAGGGAAAGAAGGGTGGACATTGCAGAGGTGCTGGCCATAATCTTGCAATCCTCCTTATATATGGGAGTGATGCCAGAGGACTGGAGAATTGAAAATGCTATACCACCCTTGTTTAAAAGAGAGCGGAAGGATAAACTCGGCAACTACAGGCCAGTCAGTTTAACCTCGGTCGTGGGGAAGCTTTTAGAAATGATAATATGGGACAAAATTAAAAGTCATTTGGAGAAGTGTGAATTAATTAAGGAAACCTAGCACGGATTTGTTAAAGGCAAATTGTGTTTAAATAACTTGATTTAGTTTTTGATGAGGCAACAGAGAGGGTTGATGAGGGGAATGCATTTGATGTTGTGAATATGGACTTCCACAGGGTGTTTGATTCAATGCCATATCATAGGCTTGTCACCAAATTTGAGCCCATGGAATGAGATGCGCAGTGGCCAGAGAGATTAGAAATAGATCACGTGATAGGAAACAGAGAGAAGTGGTGAGTGGTTGTTTTTCAGACGAGAGGAAGGTATATAATGGTGTTCCCCAGAGCATTGTACGACTTTTTTGGATATATATTAATGACTTGGACTTGGGTGTACAGAGCATAACGTCAAAACCTGCAAATTACACAAAACTTGGAAGCGTCGTCAAGAGTGAGGTGGATCGTAAAATATTTCAGGAGGACATAGACAGGCTGGTGGAATGGGCGGACGTATGGTAAATTAAATTTAATGTCGAGAAGTGCGAAGTGATATATTTTCGCAGGAAGAACGAGGAGAGGCAATAAAAAACTATATTTTACAATTCTAGGCGGGCGGAGGTGCAGGAACAGAGCGATCTGGGAGTATATGTGCAGAAATCATTGAAGGCGGCAGGACAGGTTGAGAAAGTGGTTAAAAAAGCCGACGGAATCCTGGGCTTTGTAAATAGAGGCATAGAGTGCAAAAGCTAGGAAGTTATGTTGAGCGTTTATAAAACACTGCTTCGGCCACAACTGCAGTATTGTGTCCAATTCTGGACACTGCACTTCAGGAAAGATGTGAAGACCTTCGAGAGGGTGCAGAAGCGATTTACTAGAATGCTTCCAGGGATGAAGGACTTCAGTTACGTGGATAGACTGGAGAAGCTGGGGTTGTTCTCCTATTGGCAGAGGAGGTTTAGAGGAGATTTGATAGAAGTGTTCAAAATCATGAAGGGTTTAGATAATGTAAATAAAGAGAAACTGTTCATATTGGCGGAAAGTTCGAGAAACAGAAGACGCAGATCGAAGGTGATTGGCAAAAGAACCAAAGGCGACAGGAGGAAAAATGTGTTCATGCAATGAGTAGTTATGCCCTGGATTGCGATGCCTGAAAGTGTGATGGAAGCAGATTCAGTTGTGGCTTTCAAAAATGAATTGGATAAATACTTGCAGGGGAAAAAAAACTTGCAGGGCTACGGGAAAAGAACGGGCCAATAGGACTAACCGGATTGCTCTGACAAAGAGCCGGCACGGGCTGGATGGGTCGAATGGCCTCCTTCTGTGCTGTAACCTTTCTATGATTACATGATTCTATTAACGTTACTTTCTCTTGAATATGCTTCCACCACCCTTTCTGGCAATTCCAGATCATAACAACTCCTTGCTTAAAAAGTCACCTCATTTCCCCTATGCTTCTTTTGCCAATTATCTGAGAATTTTGATTCATCCTTCATACTTACCAAACAAGGGCGAAGAACTAACCTTACTACAAAATAAAGGAAACTCAATTACATGAACAGACTTCAATCTCGTCAGACTAACACTTTCCTTGCAACACCAGCAATTGGGAGGGTTGCGAGCTGCAGTGTGGATCAGACTTTTCTGTGTTCCTCCATTCGTACAAGTGTACATAGGTAGATGTCCCTATTCTTGGTCCTTTCTGTACTGCACGCTGCATTTTTCCAATGGTCAATGTCACACAGCCATGGTTCCTACCGCTGTTGTATAAATGGCAGGTCTACAACGTTAGGAGATTCCATCCACGCTGAATGGGAAATGTGAGGTTACTCAGTTTGGGAGGAAGAACAAAAAATAATATTTTTAAATGGTGACAAACTATTTAATGTTGGTGTTCAGGGAGATCTGTGTGTTCTCGGACAAGAAACACAGAGTTAGCATGCAGGAACATCAAGCAATTAGGAAGGCAAACGGAACGTTGGACTTTATTGCAAGGGGGTATCAATTGTAGCAATGCTTCCTTATAGTAAGGAAATCTTGCTGCAGTTGTACTGGGCTTTGTTGAGACCACACGAGGAGTACCGTGCACAGTTTTGTTCTCCCATTCTCAGGAAGTATATACTTGCCTTTAGAGGCGGTGCAACGAAGGTTCACTGGATTGATTCCTGGGATGAGAGAGTTCTCCTATGAGGAGAGGTTGAATAAAATTGGCCTCTTTTCTCTGTCGTTTCGAAGAATGAGATGTGATCGCATTGAAATATATAAGATTCTGAAGAAGCTTGACAGGGTAGATGCTGAGAGGTTGTTTCCCCTGGCTAGTGAGTGTTGAACTAATGGGCATAGTCTCAGAATAAGGGGTCGGCCATTTGAGACTGAGATGAGGAGAAATTTCTTCACTCAGAGGGTTGTGAATCTTTGGAATCATCTACTCCAAAGGGCTGTGGAAGCTGAGTGTTTGAGTATATTCAAGGCTGAGATTGATAGATTTCTGGACATTAGGGTCCTCAAGGGATAGAATCATAGAATCTTAGAATTTTACAACATGGAAACAGGCCCTTCAGCCCAACATGTTCATGTCGCCCAGTTTATACCACTGAGCTAGTCCCAATTGCCTGCATTGGCCCATATCCCTCTATACCCACCTTATCCATGTAACTGTCCAAATGCTTTTTAAAAGACTAATTTGTACCCAACTCTACTACTGCCTCTGGCAGCTCGTTCCAGACACTCACCACCCTTTGAGTGAAAAAATTGCCCCTCTGGACCCTTTTGTATCTCTCCCCTCTCACTTTAAATCTATGCCCCCTCGTTATAGACTCCCCTACCTTTGGGAAAAGATTTTGACGATCTACCTTATCTACGCCCCTCATTATTTTATAGACTTCTATAAGATCACCCCGAAACCTCCTACTCTACAGGGAAAAAAGTCTCAGTCTATCCAACCTCCCACTATAAGTCAAACCATCAAGTCCCGGTAGCATCCTAGTAATTCTTTTCTGCACTCTTTCTAGTTTAATAATATCCTTTCGATAATAGGGTGACCAGAACTGTGCACAGTATTCCAAATGTGGCCTTACGAATGTCTTGTACAACTTCAACAAGACATCCCAACTCCTGGATTCAATGTTCTGACCAATGAATCCAAGCATGCTGAATGCCTTCTTCACAACCCTATCCACCTGTGAAACCACTTTCAAGGAACTATGAAACTGTACTCCTAGACCTCTTTGTTCTATAACTCTCCCCAACGCCCTACCATTAACGGAGTAGGTCCTGGCACGGGATACAGGGATCAGGCAGGAAAGTGGAGTGGAGGTCGATGATCAGCCATGATCTTAATTAGTGGTGGAGCAGGCTTGCGAGGCCGTATAGCCTACACCTGTTCGGATTTCAGATGTTCTGTCTGCATGATCTGGGTAAAGTCAATACTGGAAGAACATTTTCAGGTTTGAAGGCAATTCGGGGAACAATGCCCCTGGAGCCGAATTAAAAATCACCGTAGTGGCACCTGGGGATGTCAGACAGGACATAATTTTTGCGGCTCTGACTCACTGGAGAAGCACTGACCAAGTTGTGACCACCCGCTGCTGACCTTGTATTATTGATGCCATACAACACTGCAGGGAACATGCGCCAGTCTGCTTTGAGCAGATGCATGAAACAAGCCTCTGACTGTGGTTTGTCAGAGGAAATGTCTCAGGGTCATAGAATCTTATAGTTCAGATTTCCACCCAAGTACATACTATGGATGATTGCATTGGCATCATGGCTTCGACTGAAATTTGGCTCAAGGTTGGCGACACCTTAGGAATAAAGTAACAGGTGTTGACGATTCACCCCCTCGAGCCGTTCTTTTAGATTCTGGCTGATCTCCATCTTAACTCCATTTAACCGCCTTTGATCCAAATCCCAATGGCGTTACTGGCGAGCGTGTCCTGACAGCGTTTGAGTGGGTAAGCTTCCTCCATTTGATGCACCACTTCGAAGAACGAACTGCAGACTGTCTCTATCCTGGCACAATCTCTGGGGGTTGCACAGACTTCATTTCCTCTCCAAAGGTATTCTTTCAGAATGAGGGTGTGTGAATTTTGATAACTATGACAACGGTGATGAGGAGGTGGCGGAATAGGGTGAATATTCTCACTGGTCCCAGGTGATGGTCAATACGACGATGTTGGTGATGACGCTGAAAAGATGTGAGAAGCCAAATGTTGATTTTTGCCTTAAAATGGTATCGCAGCAGCGCTCGTGAGGGATTTAAACCCTTATTTCAATCAGTGAAAATACCGAAGCGAAAATCAAAACTCCTAATCCGATACGCACTGCTCCACTATGATCCTCTGGTCACTGAGTAGCTGTTGAGGAGATTATGGTTTCCACCTGCTGACAAGGAGTTGCTGATGGACATATTTGGGCTGGAGTGGGGGCCAATGGACGGCGGAAGGTAACAGTCTATAGAGTGGGACAGTTGGGAGAAGTGGATAAGTGGGAAGTCGTTGAAGCTACTGGAAGTGGAGAATAGATTGAGCTTGGTGTTGGGGCAGCTCGGAGTGGTGGGGAAGTGTGAGATGGAGCTGAGGCAGCTGGAAATGAAGGATACGTTGGTGTTTGGTTGGAGTTGATGGAAGTGATGCGTAGTGTGGAATAGCACAGGGGCGGCAGGTAACGGTGGATAAAGTGGAGGTTGAGGAACAGACGATGGGGAATGTTCATGGAACAGGTTGAACGACAGGCGTCAGATGGACTGGACTCTTTCTCTAATACTGTAACTACAGCGGAATTGCCTGATGGTCCCAACTCCTGTAAAATCGAGAGTGTCTGCCTAAAGCTGGACCATTGTTCATCTATAATTCCGCTGCAGCGCTTTCTAACTCCTCCACTCCACGACTTCTCTTTAGCAGAACTTCAGCACGTGGAATCCAACTTGATCTAACCTGTGCAGCAAGTGTCTCAGCTTTATCTCTTTTCTCTACCTTTATATTGAACTCTTTCTCTGCCTTCCCCTTCTCATCGTGTATTTCCATCGCTCTATCCTCTTGTTGCTGTTTATTTCATTCCTTCAGTCTTTCTGAGACCATTATTGGACGCGGATCTCAACCACGAACAACAATACAATTTTGGTTCCAACCTTCCTCGAGATCTGCAGAATGTCCTTTTTAATGATCTATACTAACTCAGTCAGGCACTTTGTCTTTCCCAGATGATCACTGATCCTTAGAGATGTCTCGCCATGATTCACCTAGTACACATCTATATATTCGCCCAGATCTTCCACATTCCCCAATCAGCTCGAAATGGGTCTGACTGGAGATGGCCTGACCCAAATCAAACATTCAAATACCCAATGAATTCCAGTCCAGAGAGCTCGCCAGTTTGGTTGGGTTTGTGGGATAGTCGTTGATCTTTACAATTAGTACAAATTCGGGGGCTAGCAAATAGTGTGACGTATGGTTAATATATTTTCATCATCAATTGAATGATAAAACCCATCTTATACCCAGTCCTGTTCATAATCTGACATTCCCACACACTCTCCAGATTACCTGGTCTTATGGCAATAACATTTCTCATCGGTTCCTGTCAAGTGTTAGTGAATAATGTTTGTCATACACGAGGCCCTGACCTCGTCCTGTATGTGACCTCCTACAGCTGCAGCAAAATTAGTTGGAGTGTGTGTGCTTTGCATCAGGAAATGCTCATTAGCGCCATTTGAGAAAGAGCGACTTGTATTTATTCCGCGCCTTTCACGACCGCAGGTCGTTCGAAAGCGCTTCACAGCCAATGAAGTACTTTGGAAGTGCAGTCATTGCGGTGCTAATGTAGGAAACGCGGCAGCTAATTTGTGCACAACACGGTCCCACAGACAGCAAAGTGGCAATGATCATGTTTTTTAGTGATGTTGGTGGAGTGATAAATATTGTCCAGGACTCTCCCCTGTTCTTCTTCGTTATCGCGCGGTGGGATCAATCAAGTCCACCTGAGAGGTTTAGCATCTCATTCAAAAGACAGCAGCTCTTGACAGAACAGAACTCCTTAGTACTGCCCGTCCGACAGTGCAACGCTCCCTCAGCACTGCCCATCCGACAGTGCAGCGCTCCCTCAGCACTGACCCTCCGACAGTCCAGCGCTCCCCAGCACTGACCCTCCGACAGTGCAGCGCTACCTCAGCACTGCCCATCCGACAGTGCAGCGCTCCCTCAGCACTGACCCTCCGACAGTCCAGCGCTCCCTCAGCACTGCCCCTTCGACAGTGCAGCGCTCCCTCAGCACTGACCCTCCGACAGTCCAGCGCTCCCTCAGCACTGCCCCTTCGACAGTGCAGCGCTCCTTCAGTCCTGACCCTGCGACAATGCAGCGCTCCCTCAGTACTGACCCTCCGCCAGTGCAGCGCTCCCTCAGCACTGACCCTCCGACAGTGCAGCGCTCCCTCAGCACTGCCCCTTCGACAGTGCAGCGCTCCCTCAGTACTGACATTCGACAGTGCGGCGGGGACTATCGGCTCGGGTGGAACATCAACCAGGATTGAATTCTGACGCTGGAAATTCTTCCATTCATCTCAATTTTTAATGAATTTACCAATTATAGTAATGGGATATTCCACCACATTCTTCAACTGCTCTCTGAATTTAGTCTGGGTCACTGCATAAATACAAGTGTTTGTGCAGCAACTCAGGAGTTGGAGCATGAATCCAATTTCTAGTACAAAAAGAGGTGGTTCGAAAGACATATAACCAAGATACCACATTCGCTGCGCTATCGAACACATCATAAACAGCGCCCATAACAGGATGAAATTCCCCGAGATAACGAACAGTAAAATGATGGATTTCATTCGGCTCACCATCTCTCGGTCTCTGGGGCTCTCCCCACTGTCCTGGCCCCGGAGTCTCCTGCGAGCTCTGCTGGCCACTAAAATGTGTCTGACGGTGAAAGCATTGAGCAGCAGAATCAGAACAAATGGGACACACGGATTGAGGATATAATGAAGGAGTTCGATTGCTGTCCATAATCCTGAAATCTTAACAAGGACGCTCACATAACAAAACCAGGGGTGATTATAAATCGTGTACCAAGGTTGATACATAAAGTACCAGAAAATGTTATTTAAACAGCTCACCACAGTCACCGTTCCGAGAATCACAGCCGCAGTCTTCTCGGTGCAATATTTAGGTTTTAGCTTCTGGCAGCAAATGGCCACAAATCGATCAAAGGTGAAACTAACTGTGAACCAGACAGAACAGTCTGTGGCTGCGTACAGCAGGACGGCGTGAATATTACACACGGGAATGAATTGCACAAAGCTTATTTGATGAGCAATCGGAATCTGCCTCAATATCAGATCGGTGATAACGACCAGTAGATCCGCCGCTGCCATGGCTACCAGATAGCGAGTGACACATTTGGAGAGTCCGCACGTTCCTTGACACAGAATCTTGATCGTCACTAAGTTAACTGGTAAGAAGAGAAATAAACAGACACATTAACAGAGCAGGATGAGAACGAAATCAGAGGTTTGATTGAGTTGGGGTGAAATTTCCAGACTTGTTCTTGCTTCCAATGATGGAATTGAATAACTTTCATTGTGAACGGGCTTTCAGCTGGAGAAAGGAATTACAATGAAAACTATAACTAACTGCTCAGTGATAAATTGTAAAACGAATCGGGGAGTGGGATTAAATCATGGAAACATAACACGGTGTCAAATTAACTGTTAATTAAACAGGACATTGCTTGAACTTCAACTCAAATCTGAAACTTCAAGTCCACTGAATGTAAAATATTTATTGAGAAACATTTAAAAACTCTTTCCAATCACAGAACCTCAATCAACTTACAAACAACCTTCACTTTAAATAATCTAATGATATGACCAATCATGTTTTGAGAAGGGTCCACGTCCGAATTGGTGACTTCTCTCTTCTCTCTGCAGATACTCGGGGTATTTATACTGACAGGTGCTGGTGTATACTGTACAATGTGGAATCGGCCGCCCTTTATACACTCCGAGTCAATGAGTGGGAAACCGGCCATGGTGTATAATGTATAATGTGGAATCGGCCGCCATTTATACACCCGAAGTCAATGGAATGGAAACAGGCAGTGGTGTATAATGTGCATAGAAGCATAGAAATATAGAAAATAGGAGCAAAACTTGGCGATTCGGCCCTTCGGGCCTGCTTCGTCATTCAAAATGATCATGGCTGATCGTCTAACTCAGTACCCTGTTCCCGCTTTTTCCTCATATCCCTTGATCCCTTTAGCATTAATAAATATATCCATCTCCTTCTTGAATACATGTAATGACTCAGCCTCCACTGCCTTCCATGGCAGAGAATTCCACAGGTTCATCACCGTCTGAGTGAAGAAATTTCTCCTCTTCTCTGTTCTAAATGGCATACCCCATATCCTGAGACTGTGACCCCTGGTTCTGGACTCCCCAGCCATTGGGAACATCCTCCCTGCAGCAAGTCTGTCTAGTCCTGTTAGAATTTTATATGTTTCGATGAGATCACCTCTCATTCTTCTAAACTCTAGTGAAAATAGGCCAAGTTGACCAAATCTCTCCTCATACGTCAGTCCTGCCATCCCAGGAATCAGTCTGGTATACCTTCCTTGCACTCCCTCCATGGCAAGGACATCCTTCCTCAGATAAGGAGACCAAAACTGCACACAATACTCCAGATGTGGTCTCACCAAGGCCCTGTATAACTGCAGTAAGACATTCCTGCTCCTGTACTCAAATCCTCTTGCAAAGAAGACCAACATACCTTCCGCCTTCCGAACAGCTTGCTGCACCTGAATGCTCGCTTTTAGCGACTGATGTACAAGGACACCCAGGTCTCATTGCACCTCCCCTTTTCCCAATCTATCACCGTTCAGATAATCATCTGCCTTTCTGTTTTTACAACAAAAGTGGATAAGCTCACATTTCTCCACGTTATACTGCATCTCCCACTCACCCAACTTGTCTAAGTCACACTGGAGCCTCTTTGCATCTTCCTCACAGTTCACATTCCACCCCAGCTGTTTGTCATCTGCAAACTTGGAAATGTTACAATTAGTTCCCTCATCCAAATCATTGATATATGTTGTTAATAGCTCGGGCCCAAGCACTGATCCCCGCGGTACCCCACGAGAAACTGCCTGCCACCAGGAAAAAGACCCGTTTATTCCTACTTTCTGTTTTATGGAATCGGCCGCCCTTTGTACTCCACGAGTCAATGGATGGCAAACCGGCCGTGCTGTATAATGTACAATGTGGAATCGTCCGCCGTTTAAACACCGAGTCAATGGGTGGGAGACCGGCCGTAGTGTATAATGTACAATGTGGAATCGGCCGCCTTTTATCCACCCCGAGTCAATGAGTGGGATACCGGCCGTGGTGTATAATGAACAATGTGGAATTGGCTGTCCTTTGGACACCCAGAGTCAATGGTTGGGAAACAGGCCGTGGTGTATAATTTACAATGTGGAATCGGCAGCCCTTCATACACCCAGAGTCAATGGATGGGAGACAGGCCGTGGTGTATAATGTACAATGTAGAATCAGCCGCCCTTTAAACAACTCGAGTCAATGGGGAGAGACAGGGCGTGGAGAATAATGAGCGCGAATTCCAATCGCCCTTTTTAGAACATCGCAAATGATTCACATTATAACCAGCTGTGTGAATGCAGATTTCGTTCTTTGTATTTGATAATAAGATGAATATAATTTACCACCTTGGGGTTTAACAAAGTATCTGAACCCGACTAGATCAGTTCTAATCTGTAGTCCTTTAACAGTTGGTGAGATGTGTTTAAGTGCCTGAACCCGACCAGATCAGTTCACACCTGGAGTCCTGTAACAGTTGCTGAGATTTGATAAAGTATCTGAACCCGACTAGATCAGTTCACACCTGGAGTCCTGTAACAGTTGCTGAGATTTGATAAAGTATCTGAACCCGACTAGATCAGTTCACACCTGGAGTCCTGTAACAGTTGGTGAGATTTGATAAAGTATCTGAACCCGACTAGATCAGTTCACACCTGGAGTCCTGTAACTGTTGGTGAGATTTGATTAAGTGCCTGTACCAGATTTGACCAGTTCTAATCTGGGGTCCTGTTAATGTTGGTGAGATTTGATTAATTATCTGAACCCTACGAAATCAGTTCTAATCTGGAGTCCTGTATTTGTTGTTGAGATTTGATTAATTATCTGAACCCGACTGGATCAGTTCTAATCTCGATTCGAGTAACTGTTGCGGAGATTTGATTAAGTTTCCAAACCTGACTAGATCAGTTCTAAACTGAAGTCCTGTAACTTTTGGTGAGATTTGATTCAGTATCTGAACCCGACTAGATAAATTCTAATCTGGAGCTCTGTAAATATTGGTGGGATTTCATTAATTGCCTGAGATTGATTAATTATCTGAACCCGATTGGATCAGTTCTAATCTGGAGTCCAGTAACTGTTCCTGAGATTTCATTTAGTATCTGAACCCGACTAGATCAGTTCTAATCTGGTGTCGTGTAACTATTGGTGAGATTTGTTCAATTGTCTGAACCCAACTACATCAGTTCACACCTGGAGTCCTATAATCGTTGGTGCGATTCGATTAAGTCTCTGAACCCGACTACATCAGTTCTGATCTGAATTCCTGTAACTGTTGGTGAGATTTGAATAAGCATCTTAACCCGACTAAATCATTTTTAACCTGGAGTCCTGTAACTGTTGGTCTGATTTGATGAAGTGTTTAAACCCGAATCGATAAGCTCTAATCTGGAGTCGTGCAACTTTTGGCGAGATTTGATTAAGTATCTGAACCGGACTAGATAACTTCTAATCTGGAGTCGTGTAACAGTTGGTTAGATTTTATTTATTTTCTGATCCCGACTATATCAGTTCTAAACTGGATTCATGTTACTGTTGATAAGATTTGATGAAGTATCTGAACCCGACGATGTCAGTTCTAATCTAGTGTCTTGTAACTGTTGTTGGGATTTGATTAATTGTCGGAAGCCAAATAGATCAGTTCCAATCTGGAGTCCAGTAACTGTTGGTGAGACTTGATTCAGTATCTAAACCCGACTAGATCAGCTCTAATCTGGAGTCTTGTAACTGTCGTTGAGATTTGATAAGTGCCTGAAGCCGAATAGATCAGTTCTAAGCTGGCGTCCAGTAACTGTTGGCGACATTAGATTAAGTTTCTGAACCCGAATAGATCAGTTCTAACCTGGCGTCCAGTAACTGTTGGTGAGATTTGATTAAGTTTCTGAACCCGACTATAACAGTTCTAATCTGGATTCCAAAAAATGTTGGCAAGATTAGATTAGGTTTCTGAACCCGATTAGAACAGTTCTAATCTGGAGTCCTGCAACTGTCGGTGAGATTTGACTAGTGTCTGAAGCCGACGTGATCAGTTCTAACCTGGAATCAGTAACTGTTGTTGAGATTAGATTAAGTATCTGAACCCGACTAGATCATTTATATTCTGGAATCCTGTAACTGTTGGTGGGATTTGATGAAGTGACCGAAACCGAAGAGAACAGTTGAAACCTGTAGTCCTGTAACTGTCGGTAAGATTTGATTAAGTGTCTGAACCCGACCCGATCATTTCTAATCAGGAGCTCTATAACTGTTGGTGAGATTTGATTAACCGTCTTAACCCGACTAAATAAGATCCAACCTGGAGACTTGTAACTGTTGGTGTGATTTGATTAAGGGTTTAAACTCGAATCGTAAGTTCTCATCTGGATTCGTGCAACTCTTGGTGAGATTTGATTTAAGTATCTGGACCCGACTAGATCAGCACTAATCTCGAATTGCCTAACTATTGGTGGGATTTGATTTAGTGTCCGAACCCGACTAGATCAGTTCTTATCTGGAGCTCGATAACTGATGTTGAAATTTGACCAAGTTCTAACCTAGAAACCAGTAACTGCAGGTGAGATTTGATAGAGTATCTGAACCCGACGATATCAGTTCTAATCTCGAGTCCGAGAAAAGTTGCTGCGATTTGATTAAGAATCTGATCCCGACTAGATCAGTTCTAATCTGGAGTCATGTTACTGTTGGTGAGATTTTATTAAGTGTCTGAAGCCGACTAGATAATTTCTAATCTGGAGTTCTGTTACTGTTGATGAGATTTTATTCAGTGTCTGAAGCGGACCAGTTCATTTCTGATCTGGAGTTCTGTTACTGCTTGTAAGGTTTGATTAAGTATCTCAACCCGACCAAATCAGTTCTAATCTGGAGTCCTGTACTTGTTGATGAGATTTGATGAAGTGTCTGAACCCGACCAGGTCAGTTCTAATTTGGACTTCTGTAACTGTTGTTAATGTTTCATTAAGTGCCTGAACCGGACTAGATCAGTTCTAACCTAGAGTCCTATAACTGTTGATGAAATTTAATTAACTGCCTGAAGCCGACTAGATTAACATTAATAATAAAAACGGAAAATACTTGAAGTACTCAGCAAGTCACACAGAAAATACAGTCACACAGTTAAACAAGATTTACAACATGAATAGCAGGAGATAGTTCCTTACCCGGGATCCCGAGAGCAGCCAGGATAGGGTAGTATATCTTCTGTACGGCATGAACGGCCGCAAGTATCTGAAACTCAACGAACATTCTTCCCCTCTCCTTATAGCAGCTGCTCCCTGCTTTTGCTGAGGGTGATGCTCTGACTGATACCATTGAGTAATACATTGAGGTAAATCCCTGATTTATATCAGAGGTAAACCCTCCAGTGACTCAATTAGGGTCCATGGAGACTGACATTAATTACAGTCACTGAACAAACACATTCAGTTAACCCGTTTTAAACCCAGAACTTTTTATATAACTAAATATAATTGTACAGAGGAACTGCCCCAGCACGATATATTAATATTAATAACAATGGGGAAGGACAAACAATATGAAACCCACATTCTGATTGCACTGATTGTCACTTCGACCTTGCTATCTCCCGTGGCTTCTCTACTTCCATTTTCCCGGTCACATACATGGACATTTCAGACCAATAACCTGCATCCCTCACCATCCACATCTCCAGTTCCATTTTAAGCTCACTTCCTACTGTGTCCGCCGCTGAAAAAAAGTATTCTCTCTCCAAGTCATTTGGAGCGACTCTTTAAAACTCCCAAATTACTCGCCTTTAGTTGTCCATTTCCCAGGATATTTCTCCAGTTATCGATCTGCTCAGCCACTCACTAATCTACACCTTGATGTCCTTAACCCCAGTAAAACCCTTACTCTCTTCCACCCTGGTCAGTCCCCTGGTACATCCCTCATCTTCTCTCCCTTAAGCCACAGAGTAACGAATTGGTTCAGCCATCCATTGCCAGATCTGCCTCGACCAGATCAAAACCTATCGGGCCTTGGTCTCCTCTGCTAAAACAGCTCACTACTCCATGATTATCCCGGGACACAAACATAACCCGTGTCTTCCTTTCTCCACTGCCAACCGTCTCGTTAAACTTCTCTCCACTGTCCCTCCAACCTCACCATGAACAACTGCAAGTAACTGACGGGTTTCATTGTCACTATTCAGAACATCCATTCATCTGCCTCTGGGACATCCCCCTTACCCATCAAGAAAAACCTCCCCCAGGCTTCTGCATCATTTAACCCTGAACCTGGCCCTTTCTCTACTTTCTCTCCTTTCTAATTTCATACGCTCTCCCTGCTCATAATTCCCATGGGACCAAACTCCTGTTCTTTAGACCACGAAACGTCGGACCACCCAACTTCCTGGCCCTCAAGTGAACAGTTATTGTCAACGGTTTCCTCTCCTCAAATCCAAGCCCGCCCGTCCTGCAGCTCCCTGTTTGAATCTCTCCAATAAGATTGGCGCCCCTGCAGCAGGACTGAAACGGCCCTAATCAATGTTACAAATGATATCTTATGTGACTGTGACCGTGAAGCACTCTTCCTCCTCAGCCTTCTCGACCTGCCTGCAGTCTTTGACAGGCTCGACCACACCCTCCTTCACCGACGCCTCCCCTCCGTTGTCGAGCTAAGTTGGACTGCCCAAGTTTGGTTCCACTCTTACCGATCCAATCATCTCCCGAGTATCTTCAGCAATGCATTCAATTCCCAATCCCGTGCCGAAATATTTGGAGTCTCCAACGGATCTACCCTTCCCCCCCTCGCCCTCATATGCACGCTGCCCCTTGGTGAGATCATGCAAATACATGGGGTCAGCTCCCACATGTACGCTAATGACACCGAGCTGTGACTCACCACCAGCTCTTTCGACACGTGAACTACCTCTGTCTTGGCAGACTGCATGTCTGAAATAGAGACTTGGATGAGCCACAATTTACTCCGATTGAATATTGGAAAGACTGAAGCCATCGTCTTCGGCTCCATCTGCAAACTCCGTACCCTCGCCAGCAATTCCATCCCGCTCTCTGGTCATTCTGTTCGGTTGGAATAGGATTGTCCGCAATCTATTTGATGCTGGGATGAGCTTCCGACCGCATATCATCTCCATCATGAAGGCAGCCTTCTTCCGCCTCTGTAACATCACTTGTACCTGAATTCGCCTCAGCCACCTGCTCCAGGAACATTCATCTATGAAACTTTCACCTCCACACTCGACTATTCCAACGGTCTCCAGGCCGATCTCCCATCTTCCACTCTCCATGAACTCGAGCTCATTCATAACTTTGCTGACCGTCACCCCTGTGCTCGCTGGTCTACTTTGGCTCCTGGTCCCCTAAAGATTAAAATTTAACATTGTCGTCCTTGTGTTTAAATCACTTTATAGCCTCACGTGCCCTATCTCTGTAAACTGTTCAAGCCATACAACCACCTGAAAAATCTGTCTTCCACCATCTCCGACGTCTTGTGGACCACCCCTTCCAGGCTACCCACAAATGGGGGCTGAGCATTCAGTCGTCTTGGTCATAGGTTCTGGAATCCCATTCATGAACCGTCCTTTCTCGCCACGTCGCTCTTCCACATTTGAAACTCCTTAAAATGAGTCTCTTTTTTCCAATCATTTCGACATCACATCTTCTTCGGCTCAGAATCGAATTTTTCTGATTATTTTTCGGTGCTTCTTGACTTCCCTCCGAAATGGCCAAGCTGTAATTTGAAGATTGTGCCTCATCGTTCTTGATTCCAGGAAAAGAGGAAATCGTTTCTCTGTATCGACTCTATCGAATATTTTCAAAAATTTTAATCAACTCCGTCAGATCACACCTCAATCTTCTACAATCAAGGGAATATAAGACTAGTTTATGCAACCTGTCCTCATAGTTTCAGGATCTAAGTTTGGTATCCTTCCAGTGAAGCTGCTCTGCAACATTCCAAGGCCAATATTCTTGAGAGTTATTTTACGCCACCCATCTCAGCCCCGCGATATTGCTGCAGGAGTTCCCCCTGCAAGTGTCCCAGTCCCAACCATCTTCAGATGCTTCATCAATGACCTTCTCTGCATCATAAGGTCAGAAATCGGGATGTTCGCTGATGATTGCAAAGTGTTCAGTTCCATTCGCAAACTCTCAGATAATGCAGTGGTCCGTGCCTGCATGCAGAAAGACCTGGACAACATCCAGGTTTGGGCTGATAAGTGGCAAGTAACATTCGCGCCAGGCAAGTGCCAGGCAGTGACCATCTCCAACAAGAGAGCGTCCATCCACCTCCCCATGACATTTAATGCCATTACCATCGCTGAATCCCACACCATCAACATCCTGGAAGTCACAATTGACCAGAAACTTAACTGGACCAGCCACTTAAATGCTGTGGCTACAAGAGCAGGTCAGAGGCTGGTTATTCTGCGGCGAGTGACTCACCTCCTGACACCTCAAAGCCTTTCCAGCATCTACAAGGCACAAGTCAGGAGTTTGATGGAATACTCTCCACTTGTCTGGATGAGTGCTGCTCCAACAACACTCAAGGAGCTCGACACCATCAAGGTCAATGCAGCCCACTTGATTGGCACTCCGTGCACCACCCTAAACATTCACTCCCTTCACAACCAGCGCACCGTGACTGCAGTGTGTACCATCCACAGGATGCACTGCAGCAACTTGCCAAGGCTTCTTCGACAGCACCTCCCAAATCCGCGAACTCTACCATCTAGAAGTACAAGGGCAGCAGGCACATGGGAACAACACCAACTGCACGTTCCCCTCCAAGTCACACACCATCGCGACTTGGAAACATATCGCCGCTCTTTCATCGTCGCTGAATAAAAATCCTGGAACTCCCTTCCGAAAAGCACTGTGGGAGAACATTTACCACACGGACGACAGCGGTTCAAGAAGGCGGCTCACCATCACCTTTTCAATGGCAATAAAAGATGGGCCTTGCCAGCGAAAACCACATCCCATGAACGAATTTTAAAAATATGTACATCCTGAGCTGCAGTGCCCAAAACTGAACGCAGTGTCTCTCGATGGGGTCTGACCAAGCCTCTATACAACTGAAGCATAACTTCCTCCCCTTTGTATTCCAGGCCCTTGAGAGAAAGGCCATTCTTCCATTAGTCTTTTTCTTTGCTTTTTGTACCTGCCTACTTAATTTTAATTATGTGTATCCTGTTCAATTCCTCGTTTCTCTCCATTTATACTCTAAGTTATCTTTCCCAGTTCCAAACTGAATTCACATTGAACTCCGTCTGTTATAGTTTTGCCCACTCAATTAATCGGTCTCTGTCCCCTTTCAACTCTCTGCTTCCCTCTGCACTACTTACTGTTCCTGCTAATTAAGTGCCACCTCCAAACTTAAATATACAACCCTCTCTTCTTTCATCCAAGTCATCAATAAATATGTCAAAAAGTTGACTCCCCGGAAGAGATCCCCGGAGAACATCACTTATCACATTTAGAATATCAGAAAACAAACACTTTATCTCCAAAATATATTTCCGACATCACAAACAATTCCCAACCCAGATCAAAAAGCCACTTCCAATTCCATACTCTCTCATTTCTGCGTATAATTTTTGTGTAGAGCTTTAACGAATGCCTTCTGGAAGTCCATTTACAAAACACCTTAAGAAACTCGCATGCCAATCTTAATAGTGAACTCCTCAAAAAATTAAATAGATCAGGCATTGGATGGACTATGAGTTGAACGACGTAACAGCAAAGCATTAAAGACTCTGGTAGGAATTGGTACAGATCATTCTGCAGTCGTAATTTAATGGGGGATGTATCAATAAGGAGACATGAGAAGCATGTAACGAAAGCAATGTTGTTATAATGGGAGATTTTAATTTTCACATGGAATGGTGTAAGCAAAGGTTTAAACATAGAAACATAGAAAATAGGAGCAGGAGTGGGCCATTCGGACCTTCGACCTGCTCCGCCATTTAATATGATCATGGCTGATCCTCTATCGAAATACCATATTCCCGCTCTCTCCCGATACTCCTTGATGCATTTTGTGTCTAGAAATCTATTTGGCTCCTTCTTAAATATATTCAGCGACTTGGCCTCCACAGCATCCTGTGGTAGAGAATTCCATAGTTTCACCACCCTCTGAGTGAAGAAATTTCTCCTCATCTCAGTCCTAAATGACCTACCCGGTATCTTAAGACTGAGACCCCTCGTTCTGGAACCCCCAGACAGGGGAAACATCCTCCTTGCATCCAGTCTGTCTAGCCTTGTCTGAATTTTATACGTTTCAATGAGATCCCCTCACATTCTTCTAAACTCAAGTGAATACAGGCCGAGTCGAACCAATCTCCCTTGATACGACAGAACTGCCATTCCAGGAATCAGTCTGGTGAACCATCGCTGCACTCCCTCTATGGCAAGTGTATCCTTTCTTAGGGCAACTGTGCACAATACTCCAGGTGTGGTCTCACCAAGGCCCTGTATAACTGCAGCAAGAGATCCTTGCTCCTGTACTCAAATCATCTTGCAATGAAGGCCAACATACCATTGGCCTTCCTAACTGCTTGCTGCACCTGCATGTTTGCCTTTAGTGACTGATGTTAAAGGACACCCAGGTGCATTTGCACATCAACGTTTCCCAATCTATCACCATTTACACAATACTCTGCCCTTCTGTTTTTCCTTCCGAAGTGGATAACTTCACACTTATCCACATTATACTGCATCTGCCATGTATTTGCCCACTCACTCAACTTGTCTAAACCGCCGTGAAGCCTCTTTGCATCCTCCTCACAAATCACGATCCCACCTATTTTTCTGTCGTCAGCAAAATTGGAAACACTACATTTGGTTCCCTCATCCAAATCATTGATACATATTGTCAATAGTTGGGGCCTAAGCACTGATCTCTGCGTTACCAAACTCGCCACTGCCTGCCACCCCGTGAATAGCTTGGGCCCAAGCACTGATCCCTGAGGTTCCCCACTAGTCCCTGCCTGCCAATCCGTGAACATCTCGGGTCCAAGCACTGATCCCTGCGGTACCCCACTAGTCACTGCCTGCCAACCCGTGAATATCTCGGGCCAAAAACTGATCCCTGCGGTACCGAAGTTTACTAAGACTGTCCTGCAGTCTGTTAATGTTGTCCTACTATTGACGTGATTTCATATTGTAAAAATGCTCAGCTTTAGCCCATACCTTTTCAGTGAGGAATTCTCAGTCAATTTGAAGTAACACTGGTCCATTGGGCCTGACTGACCCTACAGCAATGGTCAGTTTCAGGATGAAGTATTAAGAGGTTTAATTAAAGACCGCCATTCCATACTGAAGCATTTGATAAAAGGGTGGGTAAACAGTTTGTGCTGCAAATGAAAACGACTGGGTAAACATTATCCGAATGATGCAGAAACAAAGGCAGACTTATAATTAATGGTTTCACATGCTAGAATGGCAATTATATGGATAAATAGCGAAACAACAGACACGATAACAAAGTAAGGCAGATATAGTTGTTAGTGCAACAGGAAAATTAGCTTGTTAAGTGAGGAAAATACAGATATTTTAAGGTATAAACGTATAAATTCTCCATATATGAATTTGCATTTTTAACTTTTATGCAATTATGTTATGCAGAATTTATGGATTGCCACGTGGACATATTTAGAACCACGTACAAAACTGTCGGCGCGTAATGAGGGTTCGGTTCTGTAAAGGCCGAAGATACTGAGATCAGAACTGTAACAAGTTTCCATTCACAGGTTTCTTAGTAAATATTGCCTTTTAAGAACAGGTTTAAGTGTTATTGCTTGTACTGTATGATTACTGCATAACCTCGAAAGGATATGTTGACCTTGGAACGAAGTTAGCTCAGATTCACCAGAATGTTACCAGGTCTTAAAGGCTTAAATTATGAGACATTACATATACTGGACTAGGAATCCCAGAAATATAGAAGATGTTTGATTGAGACTTGTAGGATTTTGAAAGGCATTGAGTGGGTGCACAGAAATAAAATAATTTCTGCTTCTGAGGAAGTCTTGGAAAAAGGGAAATAACTTTGAAATCAGTGCCAGGTCATTGAGGAGAGAAGTTTTGAAGCGCAAAAGCTGGCAGAAGTGTGGAATTCTCTCCGACAGAAAGCAGTTGATGCTAATTCGATTAATAATTTTTAAATCTGAGATCCATAGTTTATTTTTATCCAAGAGCCTTGAGGGATATAGGTCCAAGGCGGGTGGATGGAGTTAGGATATACATGAGCCATCATCTCATTGATTGACGGAGCAGGCTCGAGAGGCTAAAAGGCCTACTCCTATTCCTATATTCCTCTGAGACAACTGGTTTTCAAAGACTAAGAATTTAATTGAGTTGCGCAGCACTTTATGAAAAAGAACACTTCATCAACCAGTTAATAGATAATTCGGCAATAATAGATAATGCACAGCCAAAAAAGTAATAGTTAATTGTTAAATTGGATATAATGAACAATTCAAAGCGGAATACATTTAGAGTTCACTGCTAATTAGGGTATGTTAACAAATACATCGAGAGAGGCAGTTACAGTTAATCGTAAGTTCGATATGAAAACGGAGGAATCAAGTTAATGTTAAATTGGATATGATAATCAAAGAAGGGGAATCAAGTTATTGTTAAATTGGATATGATAATCAATAGACAGCGATTCAACTTATTGTTAAACTGGAAATGATAATCAATAGACGGCGATTCAAGTTATTGATAGATTTGATATGATAATCAATAGACAGCGATTCAACTTATTGTTAAATTGGATATGATAATCACTAGAAGGGACATCAAGGTATTGTTAAATTGGATATGATGATCACTGGAAGGGAAATCAAGTTAATGTTAAATTAGATATGATAAGTAATACACAAAGTAATAATATTACATTTAGCTGTTGAATTGAAAATGATAACCAATACACAGTGATACAATGAATATGATGATCCACCCCTGTTTTCTTCCTCTTTGGGCTGGAAACCTACTGATAATTGAAGTTCTCTTGTACACCTTTCAGGAACTCCTCACCCTCTTTTCCTTTGCACTGTTTGGTTACATTAGACTAATTGAAGTCTGCACATTATCACGACTCTAAAGTTCTTGAACGTTTCTACAATCTGCCTCTAAATTTGCTCCTCTGTCTCCTTCCCACTATTTGGTGGGCTCTAATATCCACTTAGCAGCGTAATAGCTCCTCTCTTGTTCCTTAATTCGAACCGAATAGATTCTATCTTTGACCTCTTAAATACACCATGCCTTGCTAGTGCTTTAATGATATATATTTTTTCAATACTGCCAACCCCTTCTCCTTTTCTTTCCTTCCCCATTTTTCTTGAACAAATTGTATCCAGGAATATTAAATGTTCATTCCTCCCCTTGTTTGAGTCAGGTCTCCGTTGCAGGCACTCGATTACAATCCCACGTGGCTCCTTGTGCCTGCAGTTCATCAACCTTATTTACCACATTTATGCACATTCACTCGTTTTCTGCACCCCCCCCCCCGCTCCCCGCCACCGCTGTCTGACCCCTCCTACTTTTGAACTACTCTTAACTCTCATGCTGTTCGTCTCTCCAAAGTCCTCTGCGCACCTTACATTTCCTCTCTTCATCCAGGTGCTCCTCTCCCTGCCAAATTAGTTCTAGTGATTCCCATCCTCCTGTTCAATTCATAAGTTGCACCTTTGTGAGGAAAAAGTTCCCACTGCTCCTTTACATTTCCGTGACAAAATATGAATCAATCCTGGTATAAAAACTCAGCTGTTCCATGTGGTTCAGTTTTCCCCAGTGAGGGATAGAGGAGGGAGCGAATCTTTCTGTGAGGAGGTTGAACGCTCCTCCCGGGGTAAGTTGCATTTTCTGCCTCAGCATCTGCTTCCCGCTCGGTAGCTGCTGAAACTTCTTTCTCGAAGACAAACTGATTCTAGTTTGGAGCTAATCATTCAGGGTTGAGATTAAACACAGACAAGCACCACAGGAGTGGTTCTGGTTGATGGCTATAATCCTTAAACCAGAACTATTTTAGCAACGGGTTGAAAGAGCTGGATTCTAACTCGAATGGGAACCTAAGCACTGGTTTGACCCAATTTATACGGTTAATGAAGTGAAGTGAACCTTCTGAATCCACTTTATCCGTTCATTTCTAACAGTGTTTATTTTGAGTGACAGATTGAAACTAATTGAGATTTCAGTTGTCAGTTTTCCGATAACTTGGAAGCTGATGAAGGGAAAAAATAAGGAAAGCAAGAAAATGACACCAAAACTAGAATTAAAACAATCACCTTGTGTCCAGTTTTAAGGACCATTAATTCTCCCCAATGTCCTGTCCAACATTTATCCCCACACCAACATCACTAAGAGAGATAATCTGGTAATTATCACGGAGCTGTTTTTTTTTTGGATCGTGCTGTGCGCATATTCGCTGTCGCATTTTCCACATTTCAACAGTGACTAAACTTCAAAAAGCACTTAATTGACTGAAAAGTGCTTTGGGACGTCCTGCGGAGGTCAAATGAGCTTTTTTATGCAAGACTTCCTTTCGGTAGCACCATGGCCACGTTTGCAGGTTGGAGCCCTGTCGCTTGCTGATTCAGGAAAATCTTAACTCACCATCTATTGCGGTCTGTGGTGGCAGAATGATTAGAATTCTCCGCGCGCGTCCCGGGCTCCATTCCCATATGGAAGATTATCTTTTCTGAGAACCGAATCAATTTTAAGGTAACCAATTAATTCTGAATAAGTAATAGTTTTTGCAGTGTCTGGTGGTTTCCTATGATTCAATGTTACTGAGAATTGAACTCACAATTCTTACACAGTTTTCTAAAAATGTGCATTTTTATTATTTATTTTTTGAATTGATTTTATGCGTTAATTTTAAACAGTTTATTGCGATAAAACATTGGAATGTGGAAGCGGAGAAGGCCATTCAGCCCCTCGAGCCTGTTCCGCAATTCAATGAGATCATGGCTGATCTGTATAATTTGTTGCATGCACCCGCCTTGGCTCCATATCGCTTATGAACCTTGGTCAGCAAAAATCTATCCAGCTCAGATTTAAAATTATTAATTGAGCTCGCACCTATTACTTCTTGTGGGAGAGAGTTCCACAGTTCTACCACCCTTTGTTCGAAGACAAAGTGTTTCCTAACTTCTCTCCTGAACTGCCTGGCTCTGATTTAAATGTAATGTCACGTTGTCCTAGAATCCCCCAACAGCGAAAAAAAGTTTATCTCTATCTACCCTATAAATTCATTTCAAAATCCAAAAACCTCAATCAAATCATTCCGAAACCTCCTATATTCCAGGGAAAATAAGCCTAGTTTATGTAATTTCTCCTCATAATTTGACCCGTTTAACCTTTGTATCATTCTGCTGAATCTGCGCTGAACACACCCCAAGGCCAATGTATCCTTCTGAGGTTCGGTATCCAAAGCAGAAGGCAAAACTCCAGATGGGGTCTGACCCAGGCACAGTGCAACTGAATCATCACTTTTGTACTCGAACCCCCTTGAGATAAAGGGGGTTCGAGTACAATCAATCAGGCTTTTTGATTGCTGTTTTTACCTGTCTACCGACTTTTAATGATTTGTGAATATGGACTCCTAAATATCTTTGCTCCTCTATAGTCCTGAGATTCTCCCCATTTAGAAAGTAGTCTGATTTATATTTCTTGTGTCCAAAGTGGGTGACCTCACACTTGCCCACTTGAACTCCAATTGTCATAATCTTGCCCACTCACTTAATCTGTCTCTGTCCCTTTGCAATTTACTGCTCCCGTCTACACTTCTTACTGTACCTCATCACTTATCCTCATCTGAAAATATCGATATCCAATCCTGTATTAATTCCATAGAACCATAGAAGCATAAAAAAGAAACAGCACAGATGGGTGCCATTCGGCCCATCGTGTCCACGCCGGCTCGAAGAACAACTAGGTAACCATTCTAATCGTACCTTCCAGCACCCGGTCCGTAGCCCGACAGCTTACAGCACTTTAGGTGTAGGTCCAGGTATTTTTTAAAAAGAGGTGAGAGTCCCAGCCTCGACCACCAATTGGGGCAGCGAATTCCATACGCCTACCACCCTCTGGGTAAAAAAGATTTTCCTCATGTCCCCTCTAATCCTTCCGCCAATCAGCTTAATCTATGTTCTCTCGTGCTTGTACTCTCCGCTAGGAGAAACAAATGCTTCCTGTCGACTCCATCTGGGCCCCACATAATTTTGTACACCACAATCAAGTCACCCCTCAGCCTCCTCTGCTCCAAGGAAAACAACCCCAGCCTATCCAATCTCTCCTCGTAGCTGCAATTTTCTTTCCGTGGCAACATTCTTGTAAATCTTCTCTGCACTCCCTCCAGAGAATTATGTCCTTCCTGTAATATGGTAACCAGAACTGCGCACAATACCCCAGCTGTGGCCTTAACAGCGTTTTATACAGTTCCATCATTACATCCCTGCTTTTGCATTGCATACCTCGGATAATAACGGAGAGCATTTCGTATACCTTCTTCTCAACCTTATCTCCCTGGACTGCCACCTTCGGTCACCTGTGCACATGCACTCCAAGGTCGTTCACTTCCTCTACCCCAATCAATATATTCCCGTTTACTGCGTATTCCATTTTACTGTTTGCCCTCTCTCAGTGAATTACCTCACACTTCTCCGGGTTGAACTCCATTTGCCACTTTTCCGGCGACTCCACCAACCCATTGATATCTTCTAGGAGTCCACAGCTATCCTCTTCACTATCAAATACACGGCCAATTTTTGTGTCGTCTGCAAATTTGCCAGTCATGCCCCCGACATTCAAGTCCAAATCATTAATATACACCGCAAACAGCAAGGGACCCAACACTGAGCCCTGTGGTACGCCACTGGAAACGGATTTCCGTTCGCAAAGACATCCATCGACTTTTACCCTTTGTTTCCTGTTGTTGAGCCAATTTTGGATCCAATTCGCCTCATTCCACTGTTTCCCATGGAGTTTAACTTTCTGACCAGTCTGCCATGTGGGACCTTGTCAAATGCCTCACTAAAATCCATGTAGACAACATCCACTGCAATTCCCTCATCAAACCTCATTCTCACTTCCTCAAAGAATTCAATCAGATTTGTAAGGCGTGACGTTCCCTGAACAAATCCATGCTGACCATCCCTGATTAAACCATGCCTTTCCAAATGAGAGTTTATCCTATCTCTCAGTATTGATTCTAATAGTTTGCCCACCACCGAGGTAGACTGACTGGCCTATAATTTTTCGGCCTTTCCCTCGTACCCTTTCGAAACAATGGTACTATGTTTGTAGACTTCCAGTCCTCCGGTCCCTCCCCTGTATCTCGTGAGGATTGGAAAATGATCCGCAGAGCATCCGCTACGTCCTCCCTGGCTTCCTTCAATTGACGAGGAAGCAATGAATCCGGCCCTGGTGACTTATCAACTTTCAAGCATTCCAGTCCCTCTCGCACTTCCTCTCTCGTTATGTTTATCTTATCCAATATTTCACACCTCTCCTCTTTAACTACTACGTCTGGACCATCCCTTTCCTTTGTGAACACGGAGACATAATATTCATTTTTTCTCTGTATTCCTACCCACATCCTCTGCTTCTGCACACAAGTTACCCTTATCATCCCTAATAGGTCCCACCTTTTCCTTAACTGTCCTCTTGTTCTTAATGTCCTGATAAAGCATTTAGGGTTTTCTTTAATCTTACTAGCAAATAGTTTGTCATGGCCTGTCTTTGCTTTCCTTATTTCCTTTTTTACGTCATGTCTGTACTTTCTATGCTCCTCTATTCTTTCATCCAAGTCATTAATAAATATTGTGAACAGTTGAGGCCCCAGAAGAGATCCCTGGGGAACACAACTTGTCACTTCCCGCCAATCAGATTTTAAAAAAATATCCCCACTCTGTCTCCTACCTCCCAATTAATTTTCAACCCTTGTTAAACGGTTCCCTCAAATTCCGTTCCTCTCAATTTTGCCAAAACATTTATTTCCTCTTTAATTAATTTCCTGCAAATTGAATATTACTAAACCCGCGACACATTTCCTGTCGAAATGAAACACACATCACAGGACATGTATCGAGTATATAGCAAGAACCCCGCGATTTTATTGTTAAACAGCGAGAATACGGATGTTAACACTGAGCGCCTGATCTGGTTGGAACCCATTAGCCCGAGGTGACGGGACCCACTCCGCGTTTATATTTACCAAAAAATGAAAATCAGAATTAGAGAACGTTCGTATTTTATAGGACAGGAATCGGCTAATCGGCCTGTTGAGCTTGGACAGTAAATTCTCTCCACTCTGTTGTTCTAAGTGTAGAGTTTTATTAGATCAATTTGTCTTTAATTTTATTTCCTTTCTCTCTATTTTACGAACTCAGTGGGTGAAAGAGGTACGGTTTGAGGACTAAACATTTAGATCAAGATTTGAACATTGTTTATTTTAATTGTAGCTTAATGAGAGACAAAGCGTGAATTTAGTTGCCAGTTTTCTGATAACGCAAAAGCTGAAGCTCCAATTTTATAAAAGAAAGACATAGTAAATGAACGATATCAACAGAGTGAAAGCAAGGGACAGATAAAACCAGAGTCTTTAATCACCTCGGCTGCAGATTTAAAATCAGTTTCTGAACGGATAGGTCAGTGGTCATGCAGTCTAATGTATAAAGCTTATGACTCCGGTGTTAATCATGATGTTATCAGAAATTTGCAAGATTGATTCTGTCACGGTCAGTTCACAAACTGGGTGAAAACGCGTTCTTAATGGGTCGCAACTGTTTTACACCCGCCCATTTCTAACAGTCCCTCCTGATGAAACGGCAATATATTAAAAAGCCAAACAGATAGACAGGGTATTTATATAAAGTTATAGCACGCTCCCAATCGGTTCATAGAAAATGAATTATATCTTAATTATGTTTTGAACAGGCAAAAATAAATCAAACTTACTTTTGTGAAACTTATCAAAGTGTCAGTGTGAATGTAAGAATCACCCATCTTTGGGACACGTTGTCTAAATTGTTTCCGGGCTGTCGAGTCAGGAGAAAGACTCAAATTAAACAAACTTGATAAGAAACGCAGGTTTGTGAGTTTCCCCCAATTCTTATTCCTGGGACAGACTGCATCATTGAAGGGAACAGTAGGTAGTTTATATAAAACCATCGGGAGTTGTCAATGCTCCTCTGAGCCATTAATTCAAATGCACAAATACTTTCTAATCCCATGACACGGGTTCAGAGGTCAAACTGCAGGGATCAGCCGCTGACCACTGACATTCAGTGCAGAGAGGGGCCAGTGTTGGTCATTGGGAGATCAGCCGCTAACCACTGATATTCAGTGTAGAGAGGGGTCGGTGTTGGTCATTGGGGGATCAGCCGCTGACCACTGATATTCAGTTTCGAGAGGGGTCAGTTTTGGTCATTGGGAGATCAGCCGCTGACCACTGATATTCAGTTTAGAGAGTGGTCAGTGTTGATCATTGCGTGATCAGCCGTTGACCACTGATATTCAGTGTAGAGAGGAGTCAGTGTTGGTCATTGGGGGATGAGCCGTTGACCACTGATATTCAGTGTCGAGAGGAGTCAGTGTTGGTCATTGGGGGTGAGCCGCTGACCACTGATATTCAGTGTAGAGAGGGGTCAGTGTTGACCATTGCGTGATCAGCCGTTGACCACTGATATTCAGTGACGAGAGGAGTCAGTGTTGGTCATCGGGAGATCAGCCGCTGACCACTGATATTCAGTATAGAGAGGGGTCAGTGTTGACCATTGCGTGATCAGCCGTTGACCACTGATATTCAGTGACGAGAGGAGTCAGTGTTGGTCATTGGGGGATGAGCCGCTGACCACTGATATTGAGTGTAGATAGGTGTCAGTGTTGGTCATTGGGGTTCAATCATGGACTTCTTCACCGGCCACGCCAGATCCTCGGGATCAATGTCGGACAAACGCAAAACTTCAAATCTAAAATGTTATTCCATTTGCACAGAAACAACGTAATGCAAAGTCACGAAACGAAAGGCAGAGCAAAAGAAATGTCAGTTAATTTTGGTATTTTCAAAAAGATGGTGAATCATTGCAGACCACTGTTACTGCGGTCGCTTCATTTTCTCGGTCAATTCATGGTTTAGCGTCGCAAATATTTCAACGTATTTGTGGCGCAATCAATCAACTCGTTCGGCTATTAACTGAAAAGTTTGTGATTCTAAGCCCACCCAGGGCCGTAAACAGAAAATTAATTGACTTAGCGGTTAGATTTGAAGTCTGAGACGTTCACCGTTTCAATGTGACCTTCGGCTGCAATATTGTCCTCATCACAGGGTGTACATTTGAAGTCGTCTGGTGTATTTTTATGACTGGTTTTGGATCAGATTATTCAGCTCATGTAATAAGATTGTAAATACTGATTCGGCTAAACAAGGATCGGAATAGACTGTTTACGATTTCGGTATGAAATCAATTCAAATAAATATATAAACATTTTAAATGAAAACTATACACGAATCGGGAGTTCCACCCTCGGTATCATCGAATCTTTGAAATTCACACTCTGCGCAGGGCTTTAATAATTGTTTTTAGACTTTGATTAGTTCTCTTTAATATTATTGGCTTCTCAGCTGTTTTGTAAGAAGTTTTTTTTTAACGCGGAATTGAACCCGGTTCACAGCAGTGAAAACACTGGATCATAACTGGGCCACCTGCGCAAATTCCGCCGAACTTTTCCTGCGTGAGCTGGTCGACAGGATTCTGATATGGGACCTGGCACATGGGGCCACCGAAAGAGCGAATGCTTTTTGATAGCGCCCTTCACACCCCAGGACGTCCCAAAGCGCTTTACAGACAATGAAGCA
This sequence comes from Heptranchias perlo, assembly GCF_035084215.1. NCBI lineage: Eukaryota > Metazoa > Chordata > Chondrichthyes > Hexanchiformes > Hexanchidae > Heptranchias > Heptranchias perlo. Next base: position 4,066,998 of record NW_027139453.1, on the reverse strand, counting down.
CTTTTGGTAATGTCGTCACTGCTGACATGTAGGAAACGAGGCAGCCAATTTGCGCATAGCAAGATCCCAAACACAGCGATGTGACAATGACCAGATAATGTATTGTAATGACGTTAGTGGAGAGATGAATATTGAACGAGGTAGCAGGGAGGGCTAATTACCCGTAAAGGTGAAGACAAGATGATTGTATCAATTCGAGTTTTGACCTTTTTAATGATTTTCTTTCCTTATTTTTTATCTTCTTCAGATTCCAACTGATCAGAAAACTGACAACTGAACTCTCAACGAATTTTCGATCAATCTGTCACTCAAAATGAACAATGTTATAAATAAAGAAATAAACCGGATTGAGGCGGTTCACTTCATTTCACTGAAACGACTAATTCCGGTTAAACCGGCGCGGCGGAGTCACAGCAGCTCATCGCTGATCTGCACCTCAACTCCATTCAGCGATATAGAAACTGGAAAACTCATGTTTCAAGGCGAGTTTACTAATTTCCTGCAAAATGAATATCACTAAACCACCAAAACATTCCCTGCCCTGATTAAACACACAGCAAGGGGATGTGTAGAATATATAGCAAGAAACCCGCGATTTGATTATTACACGGATCGAATACCGTGCTTAACATTAACACTGAACGCCAGTTCTGGATCTGACCCGTTAACCCCGTGGTGTGGGACCGCGTCCACGTTTATATTTACCAAAAAAAGAAAATCAGAAAATAATAATCTCACCCAGCCGAATTGGGGGTTGTTCGTATTTTAAAGGACAGGATGAGGCCACTCGGCCCGTCGGACTTGGATAGTAAATTCTGTTGACATTCTCCGCTCGGTGTTGTTCTCCGTGTACATTTGTTGTTTCCAGATTTGTCCTTTATTTTATTCCCCCTCTCTCTATTTTGCAGACTGAGTCCGAAAGAGATTCGCTTTGGAGGCTCAACATTTTGATCAAAGATTTGAACATTGTTTATTCTGATTGTAGGTTTCTCGGAGACCCAGCGGGAGTTCAGTTCTCAGTTTCCTGATTAGTCGGAAACAGTAAGGAAATTTGCGAAAAGAGAGAAAACAATAAATGAACAACATCAACAAAGGGAAAGTAAGAGAAAGATGCAAGCAGAGTCTGAACCACCCCTGCACCGGGTTTAAGACCATTTGGTGAAACAGTACAGCAGCGGCCGCGTGGCCTAATGGATAAGGCGTCTGACTTCGGTATTCATCGCGATGTTATCAGACGATTGCAGGTTCGAATCCTGCCGCGGTCGTTTTTACATTTGGTCTGACATGCGACGGAACTGTTTTGTCCCCCACCGTTTCTCACAGTCACTGTCCGAATCGAACGGAAATCCTTAAATTCCTTCGCTGACAGAAGTTGACTCTGCACATTCAACATTGTCAGTCTGGGTGCACGGGCAGGGCATGGTGTAAAAGTGACTTTATTTCTACTGTTTGGATTCAGAAATGGTCGGCTTATCCATTGTGCTCTGGACACGTGGGTCCGAATCCCATCCGCGTCGTTATTGTATTGAATTTATGATGCTGCCCGACATAAGTTTTGTACAATCGAAATGGGCTTGAATGCTATTATTATCGATCCGACACCGGTGGATTGTTTATATTTTGTTTAAAAGGAGAGGGTTAATTGGAGTTATTCACCTGTGTAATGGGATAAAGTTCCAGGAGAGAGGACGGATTGGAGATAGATCTTTCTGTCCTTCCTTGCTGCCTCTGGGGTTTACAGCGAATGAAAGATTAACGGGAATAGCAATTGATAAAGGAGCTGGAACATAAAGGGTTAACTTTATCCATCAGGAAGAAATCTAATTTCAAAAGTTTTTAACAATCTTGAACCAGTCCAGTTGTTAGATTTATACCAAATCTGTACATTTTTGCTGTTAAATTTAATTCCTCCACCGGTCTTCTTCATGAAAAATTAAATCTGGAGGGAGGTCCGGTCCAGATTTGAGCCCAGGATCTCTCTCATTGTTAACAGTCTCCCGTTTTGAACTCGAATCCCACCCATGGCTCGGTTCCCCGTAATTGCTGCAGAGATTGAAGGACTTCGGTCCCTCCTGCATCTCCTGCATTTCACCATCTCCCGATTATTCGATCGGTATTTGGGAACATGGGAGAAAGCCAGGGTTTAAATCCCGAACATTTAAATCCCCAACAATCCGTTTGTTGATCCTATTCCACGGTGCCTTTAGTATTCATAACCGCGGGAGCGCAATTGGAATTCAGTCCGCAGTTTGTTTCCTGCTCTGTTCCTGTACTCTCTCGGTGTCTCTATAAGAAGATACACTGTTTGGATCAGGAACCGAGTTCTGATCAGCCCTGTGACAGACAGACAAGAATCCGTCACTGAAACCCCGAGACACATGGAATGCTGTTCATTCTGTTCCAGGGACACTTCGTGAGTCGCTGAAACGTTTGAATTCCTATTCCCACAAAGGACGGAGCCAAGCGGAGGAGGGACGTGTTTCTCAATGATCGGACATTGGAGCCCATCGAAGTGTGAGTTCCGATGGCCGATGGGTGTCTGTGGAACGCCGTGAGGGCTTTGGTTTCCTCCCTTTAACTTGGACCATCAGTTCGTTCTTTGTGTTCAGCTGTTTTTGGTGGTGTCACTGAGTTAGGAATGTTGGTCAAGACAGCGGGAGAATTCCCTGCGCTTCATTCCACAGCGCTGGGTAATCTTTAACATCCACCGGCAGGTTCTCATTTAATCGTCTCTTCTGAAACCTCCCGCCAGTTATCCCTCAGGACTGCCCTGATCTGGGTTCCTTTGCCAATCACCTTAAACCTGTGCCTTCTGGTTCCCGACCCTTCTGCCACTGGAAACAGTTTCTTCTCACACGCACAATTAAAATCGCTCATGATTTTGAACACCTCTGTCAAATCTCTTCTTAACATTCTCTGCTCTAAGGAGAACAACCTCAGCATCTCCAATCTCTACACATAACTGAAGTCCCTCATCCCCGGTACCATTCTTGTAAATCTCTCCTGCACCTTCTCTGAAGCCTTGATATCCTTCCTCGAGTGTGGTGCCCATAACTGAACACAATACTCCAGCTGAGGTCTAACTAGTGTTTTATTAAGGTTTAGCATAACTTCCTTTCTTTTGTACTCTGTGTCTTTATTTATGAAGCCAAGGATCCCATATGCTGATTTAACAGCCTTCTCTACCTGTCCTGCCACTTTCAACGATTTGTTTACATACATCCCCAGATCTCTATGTTCCTGCACGCGATTTAAAATTGTACCATTTAGTTTATATTATCTCTGCTCATTCTTTAGGCCAAAATGTATCAATTCACAGTGCTTTGCGTTAAATTTCATCTGCCATGTGTCTGGCCATTTCATCATTCTGTCTGTTTCGTCCTGAAGTCTGTTACGACCCTTTTAATTGTTTATCACATTGTGCAGTTTCGTGTCATCTGCACAATTTGAAATTCTGCCCTGTCCATCCAAGTCCATGTTGTACACTATCTATTTCAAGCCGACGCTAGCAGGCCTTCTTTACCAAAATCGTTTTCAATGTGCGACTTGCATTATCAAGTAAGACTTTGCAGAACGAATGAGGTAAGAAACTACGTTGTTGTCTGTATGTCCAACGTAATAAAGTGCTTCCTGATTTCACCAGTGAAAATCCGAGCTCTAATTTTATGCCCCGCCCCTCCCCCACCACCAGAGGAAATAGCTTCTCAGTATCTACTCTTCCAAATCGTTTTATCATTTTAAACACCTCAATCAGATCAACCTTTCAAACCGAAGGGAATACAATCCAAGTTTGGCTCGGGATCCCGGTCTTGTCTCGGTCCCCGACATTGTTTTCTCCCTTATCGGTTTCCCTCTGCTTTCACCAATTGCCCCAGAGACCACCGTTTATATCTGGATTCAGCACCAGGCAGAGAGATAGGAACAACTGTCTGGTGTTTATTGACCTGATCGGGAGGTTAATGTCACCGAAGGCTGATTCACTGAGATCTCCAGGCCTGTGCTCGGCTACCATTTGGTTTGGGTCCCTGTTCGACGCATGTTCTCGCCGGGTGAAGTAGACAGATTTTCTCTTTCACCAAGTTGTTGCAATACTGGACTGGTCTCATTTTCTGTGTGAATAACTGGGACAAGTGGACGGAGCAGGGACAGAGAAGGCTGTTGGAACCCGGAGCGTAACAAGGTCTAACTTTTGTCGCACCTGAATTATTTCAATATCATTATTATCCAGCAAATGCTGGGACCTCCAGCCACAATGATGCATTCACGGCGTGCGCCATTATCTATAGGTGAATGTTGCAGCAAGTGAGATACGGGATGTGGTGATTTGCCTATAATTTCTGGAACATTTGCGCCGTTCCTCCGAAAGGCTCGATTGAACGATAAAAGTTATTTTCGTCATTCAGCCCACCGTTGCCGTCAACGGCGATCGCCAATTCGTTGTATTGACGCCATTAATCGCGCCGCAGCCAATTACGATTGGACAATGATGGCAAATAAAGTATGAAGCAACAAGAAGTGACTGAGAAAAGTCACAGACTTCAGCCTCTCAGCTTCTCTCCTGCCTTCTCACTCTCAGGCTCAGTCTTTTGTTCCTTTTCAGTTGTGTTTATTTCTGCTCCCTCCCGTCTTCCTTCCTTCTATCCTTCACTGCCATCTTTCTTGGAAAAAGGCGCTCCTGCCGTCAGCAGCTGTGAAAAAATCTGTGAAGCCAATTGGTGATTTTTCACTTAAAATGGAAGCGCAGTGAGACTCAACAGGTATTCGATCTCCGGACTTCTCATTTATCAATCAGTGAAAGCCTCAAAGTGAAAATAAGACCCGAAGTTCAACGAACCGCTGGCAATTGACCATGCAGCCATGTAAAACTTCGTGCCACCCAAAGCCGATCAGCCATCCTTTCAGACGGTTCCTGTTCATTCAATCTCGCTTTCTATTCCGATGTACAGCATCATCGACTTGTACACTAATTATTTCAAGTAAACAATATCAACGTCTCTTCACCAAATTTTGAATGTCCAACTTGTCTTATCCAGTAAGACTTTCTAAAATTTAAATGATCTGAAGCAAAATTGTCGTTTGTGTGAGAATAGGTACACCGTATAGACTAGCGCTAATACACATTTCCTAATGTAAAACAAACACACATTAAATTATTGTGCAGTAGTTGTCGGAGGTCACCCACAGGAGGAGGTCAGGTTCCGGGTGCATCACACACAGTACTCATCAACATTTCGTCGGAAGAGATCAGAAATGCAATAGGGTAAGACCAGATAGTCTGGAGAGAGTGTGGGAATAAAAAAAGGATGAATAAGACTAGATATAAGATGTACTGACAGGGGAAAAGGAAGAGAGGGTCATGACTGATATCGATGGTTTCACAGGCTGAGACCTTTGAACAAAAGATAGAGGTTATTGCGCAGACGCACTGAAGGGGAAGGCTGAACAAAGTCGCTTGACAAAGGTATCAATACTATAACGTTGGGAAACATTTGTACAAATGTGGGCGCCGTGGCTCAGTGGTTAAAGCACCTGTCTTGTAAACAGGGGATCCTGGGTTCAAATCCCAGCGGTGCCTTCAGCTCAAGTTGTTTGTTTCTTTGCTCCCATTTTCCCACCCGTTGTGCTCCAGAGAGCAGCGAGTGGAATGTTTCCTTCTCCTCAATGGCAGCCTCCAGAATCCCTTGGTTTTTGCTTCCCATTCTCTTTGTGTTGACTGCCGAGTTAAATTATTTCCAGAGATTCCCATCCACGGGTTTGCAATTGCAACGAATCATCTCCGTGAGGTTAAAGTGCCCCCTGCTCCTTTATATTTCCATCAAATAATATCAATCAATTGCGGAATAAAAATTCAGCTATTCGCTGATATTCTGTATTTTCCCCAATCAAGCAGACAGGAGGGAATGAATCTTTCTGTGAGGACGTAGGACAAACTGATTCTAGGGTAGAGCTAAACATTCATGGTGGAGATTAAACACAGACCAACACCGCGGGACCGCTTCTGGTCAACGACTTTAATTCTTAAACCAGAGTTGTTTTAGCGAAGGGATTGAAGAGCTGGATTGTAAATCTTAGGGGATTCCAACATGCCGGTTTATCGGATTTGCACGGTTCACTTCACTTCAATAGGAAAACATTCGACAATTTCTAAACTTTCATCCCCTCGAGACCGAACAGGAAGTGAAATTTCAATTTGTTTTTTTTTCAGTTACAGCAACAAGATTCTTCTCAATATAAGAAAAACGGAGTGTTTCAAACTGTAGGGAGTGAATTAACCGCAGATTCGGTGCCAGCGCTCTCCAGTGTGTTCTTATCAACAACACTCTTAGAATCATAGAATCATAGACTCGTTCCAGCACGGAAGAAGGCCATTCGGCCCGTCGAGTCCGTGCCAGCATTCTGCAAGTGCAATCCAACTATTCCCATCGCCCTGCCCTATCCTCGTAGCTCTGCAACTATTTTCCCTTCATGTACTTATCCAGTGCCCTTTTGAAAGCAACGACTGGATCTGCCTCCACCTCAGGCAGCTCATTCCAGGTCACAACCACACGCTGTGTAAAACATTTTTTCTCATATCGCCCTTGGTTCTTTTACTAATCACATTAAATCTAGGACACCTGCTTCATGACGCCTCCGCCAATTGGAACAGTTTCTGTCTATCTACTCTCTCCATACCCTTTATTATTTTGAATACCTCCATCAAATGTCGTCTCAAAATTCTGGCTGCAGGGAGAGAAGCCCCATCTTCTCCCGTCTATGCACGTAACTGAAGTCCCTCATCCCTGGAATCATTCCAGTAAATCCCTTCTACACCCTCTCTAAGGCCTTCACATCCTTCCGAATATCCGGTGCCCAGAACTGGTAACAATACTCCAGCGTGGCTGAACCAGTGTTTTTTAAGGTTCATCATAACCTCCTTGCTTTTCAAGATTGGTTAACGGAGAGAAAACAGAGAGTGGTGATAAACGGGTCATTCTCAGGTTGGCAGGCTCTAATTAGTGTGGTGCCGCAAGGATCGGTGCTTTGGCCTCTGCCATTTACAATCTATATTCATGAATTAGATGAAGGGACCGAATGTAATGTATCCAAGTTTGCTGACGATACAAATCTCGGCGGCAAAGCAAGCTGTGAGGAGAACACAAAGGGTCTGCAAAGGGATATAGAAAGATTTATTGAGTGGGCAAGACGGTGGCAGATTGAGTATCATGTGGAGAAATGTGAAGTTATTCGCTTTGGAAGTCAGGACAGAAGAACATAATGTTGTTTCAATGGTGAGAATCTATTAAACGTTGAACTTCAGAGGGACTTGGCTGTTCTCATTCAAGAAAAAGTTAGTATGCAGGTACAGCAGGCAATTAGGAAAGCAACTGACATGTTAGCCTTTATTGCAAGGGGTTTGGAGTACAACAGTAAGGAAGTCTTACTGCAGTTGTGAAGGCTTTGGTGTGAAATCACCTGAAGTACTGCGAACAGTTTTGGTCTGCATATCAAAGGATGGATATACTTGACTTGGAGGCAGTGCAACAAAGGTTCAGTAGATTAATTCCTGGGATGAGAGGGTTGTCCGATGAAGAGATGTTGAGTAGAATGGGCCTATACTCTCGAAAGTTTAGAAGAATGAGAGGTGATCTCACTGAAACATATAAGATTATGAGGGGTGTTGACAGGGTAAATGCTGAGAGATTGTTCCCCCTGGTTAGATAGAATAGAACTAGGGGCGTAGTCGCAGGACAAGGGGTCGGTCATTCAAGACTTTGACGAGGAGGAATTTGTTCCCGCAGAGGTTTGTGAAATTTTGAATTCTTTACCCCAGAGTGCTGTGGATGGTGCTTCATTGAATATATTCCAGGCTGAGATAGATAGAATTTTTGGACTCTCGGCGAATCAAGGGATATAGGGATCAGGCGGGAAAGTGGAGGTGAAGTCGAAGATCTGCCATGATCTGATTGAATGACGGAGCAGGCTCGAGGGGCCGGATGACCGACTTCAGCTCCTATTTCTTATGTTCTTTAAACAGGAAGTGTCGAGTTGGCTGTTTACCTTCCATGAAGGACATTAGTGAACAGCTTGGGTTTTTATTACAAGGTCCCGCCCTTCAGTATCATTACTCTGGAGCCGTTATCTAAAATACAACGCCAGTGGGATTGAAACCCACAACCTTTAAAACCGCTTCATTTACTCACAAGGAAGTCTCAATGCGCTATCGATTGCGTCACAGAGACAAAAGCAGCAAGGCTAATTTTGCTGAGTGGTGAACTGATACGGGAAGCTGTTCGGTAGATTTGTACTTGCCCATAGACTGTCTGTCGGGTTTTGAAAGGCACGTTTTTATCAGCCAAACATCTAAACAGAGCTACAGAGCTACGACAGCAGACTGAGAGATGGGAGTTGATAGATATGGTGAGAAGCTTGATACGTGGGTTTGAGGGGCATGGGGAGAAGGACGCTGTTGGGGTTGATTGCTATGGTGAGAACTGGGAAGCTGGGGTTACATGGGGAGTAAAGCTCTCTCAACACTGACCCGTCAAACTCACCCAGGGCAGGTTCAGCACGAGTTAAATACAGAGTAAAGCTGCCTCTATATTGTAACATCAAACACTTACAGGGCAGGTACAGCACGAGTTGGATTATAGAGTAAATCTCCCTCTACACTCTCCCATTAAACAGTCACAGGGCAGGTGCAGAACGGGTTAGATCCAGAGCCAAGCTGCCTCTAAACTGTCCCATGAAACACCCGAAGTGCAGGAGCCCGGAGCGCGGGGAAATCACAGTATCATTGTCGGTGCAGCACAGGAGGAGGCCATTCCGCCTCTCGAGTCCGTTCAGCCATTCAATTCGATCCTGGCTGATCTGCACATAGGAACAAATGAAGCTATTCATCTCCTCGACCCTGTTCCATCATTGAGCTATTTCATCGCTAATCTGTACCTCAGCTTCATTGACCCGCTTTTCCTCCACACCCTCTGATAACCTGAACCAACAAAAATCTCTCGATCTCAGCACTGCTATTTTCATTTGATGCAGTAACCACAGCCTTTTCGGAGAGAGAGTTCCAGATTTCATGAAAAAGCAGTGCCCGTGGTTAAAGCGGATCTCGATCGACAACCCACTCCTGAGAGGAGCCGAGCGGAGCGGAGGGAGCGTCCGATAATAGGCGGGATTTCAGAGCGCTGAGAACAGCTGAGAGGAGCCGAGCGGAGCGGAGGGAGCATCCGATAAAAGGCGGGATTTCAGAGCGCTGAGAACAGCTGAGAGGAGCCGAGCCGAGCGGAGGGAGCGTCCGATAAAAGACGGGATTTCAGAGCGCTGAGAACAGCTGAGAGGAGCCGAGCCGAGCGGAGGGAGCGTCCGATAAAAGGCGGGATTTCAGAGCGCTGAGAACAGCTGAGAGGAGCCGAGCCGAGCGGAGGGAGCGTCCGATAAAAGGCGGGATTTCAGAGCGCTGAGAACAGCTGAGAGGAGCCGAGCCGAGCGGAGCTGCGACCGAGTTCGAAGTGACGTCAGGAATCAGATCGGGACGCGTCACAGGGGAGGCACCTGATTGGTGAGTAGGTTCAGGTGAGTATTTCTACTTATCGACAGAAACTGAAGTAAAAGGAAAGGGAAGGTCTGCAGTTCTTATAGGAAGTAGCGTTTATTTTTTAGTGAATCAAGGTCCCTAGTGTAGTTAACATTCTCTAAATTGAGAACAATTTAAAGGAGTAAACTCCTTAAAGGGAGTGGTAAGTAGTTTTTCTTTCCTTTTTTTTTCTTGACATTGTAGTTGTTCTTAAGCTAATTTAAGGGTTAAGTCATGGCAGGAGATCCCAGCGCCGTGTCATGTTCCTCTTGTGGGATGTGGGAATTCAGGGCTCCTTCCTGTATCCCTGATTCCTTCACCTGCGGGAAGTGTGTCCAGCTGCAGCTATTGTTTGACCGCTTGACGGCTCTGGAGCTGCGGATGGACTCACTTTGGAGCATCCGCGATGCTGAGAAAGTCGTGGATAGCACGTTCAGTGAGTTGGTCACACCGCAGATAAAAATTACTGAGGGAGATAGTGAATGGGTGACCAACAGACAGAGGAAGAGTAGGAAGGCAGTGCAGGGGTCCCCTGCGGTCATCGCCCTCCAAAACAGGTATACCGTTTTGGATGCTGTTGGCGGAGATGGCTCACCAGGGGAAGGTGGCAGTGGCCAGGTTCATGGCACCGTGGCTGGCTCTGCTGCACAGGAGGGCAGGAAAAAGAGTGGCAGAGCTATAGTGATAGGGGACTCGATTGTAAGGGGAATAGACAGGCGTTTCTGCGGACGCAACCGAGACTCCAGGATGGTATGTTGCCTCCCTGGTGCAAGGGTCAAGGATGTCTCGGAGCGGCTGCAGGACATTCTGGAGGGGGAGGGTGAACAGCCAGTTGTCGTGGTGCATATAGGCACCAACGATATAGGTAAAAAACAAGCTGAATTTAGGGAGTTAGGAGTTAAACTAAAGAGTAGGACCTCAAAGGTAGTAATCTCAGGATTGCTACCAGTGCCACGGGTTAGTCAGAGTAGGAATGACAGGATAGCTAAGATGAATACGTGGCTTGAGAGATGGTGCAAGCTGGAGGGATTCAAATTCCTGGGCCATTGGAACCGGTTCTGGGGGAGGTGGGACCAGTACAAATTGGACGGTCTGCATCTGGGCAGGACTGGAACCAATGTCCTAGGGGGAGTGTTTGCCAGTGCTGTTGGGGAGGGTTTAAACTAATGTGGCAGGGGGATGGGAACCGATGCAGGAAGTCAGTGGGAAATAAAGTGGTAACAGAAACAAAAGGCAGTAAGGGAGAGTGTACAGAACATGACCGGACAGATGGTCTGAGAAAGCAGGGCAAAGACCAAGGGAAGTCTAGATTAAACTGCATTTATTTCAATGCAAGAAGTCTGATGGGCAAGGCAGATGAACTCAGGGCATGGATGGGTACATGGGACTGGGATGTTATAGCTATTACTGAAACATGGCTAAGGGAGGGGCAGGACTGGCAGCTCAATGTTCCAGGGTACAGATGCTATAGGAAAGATAGAGCAGGAGGTAAGAGAGGAGGGGGAGTTGCGTTCTTGATTAGGGAGAACATCACGGCAGTAGTGAGAGGGGATATATCCGAGGGTTCGCCCACTGAGTCCATATGGGTAGAACTGAAAAATAAGAAGGGAGAGCTCACTTTGATAGGATTGTACTACAGACCCCCAAATAGTCAACGGGAAATTGAGGAGCAAATATGTAAGGAGATTACAGACAGCTGCAAGAAAAATAGGTTGGTAATAGTAGGGGACTTTAAGTTTCCCAACATTGACTGGGACAGCCATAGCATTAGGGGCTTGGATGGAGAGAAATTTGTTGAGTGTATTCAGGAGGAATTTCTCATTCAGTATGTGGATGGCCCGACTAGAGAGGGGGCAAAACTTGACCTCCTCTTGGGAAATAAGGAAGGGCAGGTGACAGAAGTGTTAGTGAGGGATCACTTTGGGACCAGTGATCATAATTCCATTAGTTTTAAGATAGCTATGGAGAAGGATAGGTCTGGCCCAAAAGTTAAAATTCTAAATTGGGGAAAGGCCAATTTTGATGGTATTAGACAGGAACTTTCAGAAGTTGATTGGGAGAGTCTGTTGGCAGGCAAAGGGACGTCTGGTAAGTGGGAGGCTTTCAAAAGTGTGTTAACCAGGGTTCAGGGTAAGCACATTCCTTATAAAGTGAAGGGCAAGGCTGGTAGAAGTAGGGAACCTTGGATGACTCGGGAGATTGAGGCACTAGTCAAAAATAAGAAGGAGGCATATGACATGCATAGGCAGCTGGGATCAAGTGGATCCCTTGAAGAGTATAGAGATTGCCGGAGTAGAGTTAAGAGAGAAATCAGGAGGGCAAAAAGGGGATATGAGATTGCTTTGGCAGATCAGGCAAAGGTGAATCCAAAGAGCTTCTACAAATACATAAAGGGCAAAAGGGTAACTAGGGAGAGAGTAGGGCCTCTTAAGGATCAACAAGGTCATCTATGTGCGGAACCACAAGAGATGGGTGAGATCCTGAATGAATATTTCACATCGGTATTTACGGTTGAGAAAGGCATGGATGTTAGGGAACTTGGGGAAATAAATAGTGATGTCTTGAGGAGTGTACATATTACAGAGAGGGAGGTGCTGGAAGTCTTAACGCGCATCAAGGTAGATAAATCTCCGGGACCTGATGAAATGTATCCCAGGACGTTATGGGAGGTTAGGGAGGAAATTGCGGGTCCCCTAGCAGAGATATTTGAATCATCCACCGCTACAGGTGAGGTGCCTGAATATTGGAGGGTAGCAAATGTTGTGCCTTTGTTTAAGAAGGGCGGCAGGGAAAAGCCTGGGAACTACAGACCAGTGAGCCTGACATCTGTAGTGGGTAAGTTGTTAGAGGGTATTCTGAGGGACAGGATCTACAGGCATTTGGAGAGGCAGGGACTAATTAGGAACAGTCAGCATGGTTTTGTGAGAGGAAAATCATGTCTCACGAATTTGATTGAGTTTTTTGAAGGGGTAACCAAGAAGATAGATGAGGGCTGTGCAGGAGACGTGGTCTACATGGACTTCAGCAAAGCATTTGACAAGGTACCGCATGGTAGGTTGTTACATAAGGTTAAATCTCATGGGATCCAAGGTGAGGTAGCCAATTGGATACAAAATTGGCTTGACGACAGAAGACAGAGGGTGGTTGTCGAGGGTTGTTTTTCAAACTGGATGCCTGTGTCCAGCGGTGTGCCTCAGGGATCGGTGCTGGGTCCGCTGTTATTTGTTATTTATATTAATGATTTGGATGAGAATTTAGGAGGCATGGTTAGTAAGTTTGCAGATGACACCAAGATTGGTGGCATTGTGGACAGTGAAGAAGGTTATCTAGGATTGCAACGGGATCTTGATAAATTGGGCCAGTGGGCCGATGAATGGCAGATGGAGTTTAATTTAGATAAATGTGAGGTGATGCATTTTGGTAGATCGAATCGGGCCAGGACCTACTCCGTTAATGGTAGGGCGTTGGGGAGAGTTATCGAACAAAGAGATCTAGGAGTACAGATTCATAGCTCCTTGAAAGTGGAGTCACAGGTGGATAGGGTGGTGAAGAAGGCATCCGGCATGCTTGGTTTCATTGGTCAGAACATTGAATGCAGGAGTTGGGATGTCTTGTTGAAGTTGTACAGGGCATTGGTGAGGCCACACTTGGAGTACTGTGTACAGTTCTGGTCACCCTATTATAGAAAGGATATTATTAAACTAGAAAGAGTGCAGAAAAGATTTACTAGGATGCTACCGGGACTTGATGGTTTGACTTACAGGGAGAGTTTAGACAGACTGGGACTTTATTCGCTAGAGAGTAGGAGGTTAAGGCGTGATCTTATAGAAGTCTATAAAATAATGAGGGGCATAGATAAGGTCGATAGTCAAAATCTTTTCCCAAAGGTAGGGGAGTCTATAACGAGGGGGCACAGATTTAAGGTGAGAGGGGAGAGATACAAAAGGATCCAGAGGGGCAATTTTTTCACTCAAAGGGTGGTGAGTGTCTGGAACGAGCTGCCAGAGGCAGTAGTAGAGGCGGGTACAATTTTGTCTTTTAAAAAGCATTTGGACAGTTACATGGGGAAGATGGGTATCGAGGGATATGGGACAAGTGCAGGCAATTGGGACGAGCTTAGTGGTATAAACTGGGCGACATGGACATGTTGGGCCGAAGGGCCTGTTTCCATGTTGTAACTTCTATGATTCTATGAATGTACCCGGTTTCCTGGACGGACAGAGAAATTGAGGGGCAGCAGATCCTTACATATCCTGCGCTCAGCTCCAACACTAAACAGCAACTCCCCAATGTTCGAGAAAGAGTTTGCTTTCGACATTCCAAGCTCCTTGTATCTGAAATGTTCTTTTGAGAATACAGCATGCGCAGACAAAGGGACAGGCAGAAATGCAGATTTGGTAAATAACACGCAAAATACATCCTCACAAATTAAGCACACTGTGCAAGGAAATGGGGAAAATGATAAACAATAAAGAGAATAATAAAAATAACCATAATAATCTTCAACATTATCATATTTGAATTAATACAGGAGAATTGATTGTGGGGAATATCCGTGGAACGAGTTATTTCATAGGACGGTTGCTTTTATTAAATGTAAAGAATTTGCAACAGTAAACAGTGACGACGATAGTGACAGACTCCAGGAGGACATAGACAGACTGGTGAAATGGGCAGACACGTAGCAGATGAAATGTAACGCAGAGAATTGTGAAGGGATGCATTTTGTTTGGAAGAACGAGGAGAGGCAATGTGAAATAAATGGTCCAATTTTAAAGGAGTGCAGGAACAGAGAGGCCTGAAGTTGTACGTATACAGATATTTGAAGGTGACAGGACAAGTTGAGAAGGCTGTTAAAATGCCAGAGAAACATGGAAAATAGGAGCAGGAGTAGGCAATTCTGCACTTCGAGCCTGCTCCGCCTTTCATTATGATCATGGCTGAGCCTCTATTTCAGTAGTATATTACCGCTCTCTCCCCATACCCCTTGGTGCCTTTTGTGCCTAGAAATCTATCAAGCTCTTTCTTAAATATATTCAGTGACTTGGCCTCCACAGCCTTCTGTGGTAGAGAATTCCACAGGTTTACCATTAACTGAGTGAACAGATTTCTCATCACCTCAGTCCTAAATGTCGTACCCGGTATCCTGAGATTGTGACCCCTCGTTCTGGACATCCCCAACCGGGGGAAATATCCTACCGCATCCAGTACGTCGAGCTCTGTCAGAATTTTATATGATTCAATGAGATCCCCTCTCATTCTGAACTCGAGTGAATATTTGCCGAGTCGACCCAAACTCTCCTCATACCACAATCATGCCTTCCCAGGAATCAGTCTGGTGAATCTTCGCTGCACTCCCTCCATGGCAAGTATATCGTGACTCAGGTAAGGAGACCTGAACTGCCCACAATAATGCAGGTGTGGTCTCACCACGGTCCTTTATAACTGTAGTAAGACATCCATGCTCCTGTACTCAAATCCGCTTGTAATGAAGGCCAAAATACCATTTGCCTTCCTAACTGCTTGCTGCACCTGTATGTTCGCTTTTAGTGACTGGTGGACACGGACAACCAGGTTCCTTTCTACATCAACATTTTCCAAACTATTTCCATTTGAATAATACTCTTCCTTTCTGTTTTTCATTCCGAAGTTGATAACTTCACATTTATCTACATTATACTGCATCTGCCATGCATTTGTCCACTCACTGAACTTGTCCAAATCGCCATGAATCCTCCTCACAACTCACGATCCCACTTCGGGTCGTGTCGTCAGCAAACGTGAAAATATCATATTTGGTTCCCTCATCCAAATCGTTGACAAGGACAGCACCGGATCCAGTCTCAGACCGGGCGTTTGTGTCCCTCTCCGGGAAACAATATACCTCGGCCCCACCAAACCTCCCCATACACCGAGAACAGGCACAGTAAAATCCGGGGAGCTGGTAACCTGGTCACTCGGCCTTCCAGTCGGATTTCCCGAGAACCAGAGATTGAAACTGTCATTGGTCCTCTGTGGGAAAATCAGGATCAGTCGCAAGACATTGCGGAGTCAGGATGGCCGAGCGGTCCAAGGCGCTGCGTTTCGGTCGCAGTTTTTCCCGGAGATGTGGGTTCGAATCCCAGTTCTCCCATTCAGTCCTTTACACGCACCAAAGTAATTTTTGTTCTTTCTACTGGAGTTGATTTTTCTGCCCAGTTGATTTGTTCTTTCCAGAAAACCAGCCCGCCTTCCGTCCACGGCAGGTTTATTTTTATTCTAAATAAAAATGAGTAATGAACACAGTCTTTGTGCCTGTGATCTCAATACTCACATTCGCATGAGGTTTGCATGTGAACTTTAACCTTTATGTGTTGTTGGTAAAATGATGAGATGAAAAGCAGAGTGTGCGAGTGTTGTTTCGTCGTTGTGAGTGTTTTCCTTCCTTGGTTACTGAATGGTGAAAGATGTTATGAAATACACACATATGAAGTCCATTTCCCTGTATTGTGTGTGGGAGATGTTTTCTACTAAAATACGTTCATATGGATAAAGCGGGGTCATTAGAGCCACACCTGCGTTTAGTAAGCAATTTCTATTGGACAACACTGGCAGAGAGCGTGGTCGAGTGGCCTGAGCCCGGACATTTATGGTCCAGTATTGTCAGGGCGCGATTCATTTTTCGTCACTAACAAACTTTCCATAGACACGGAGGGATTGGAGGCTGCTATTACATAAATATCACATTGCAATAAACAAACTCACACTTTGTATATACACACTAGAGGTTGTACAATAGTCGGGGGCACTCGTTAAGGTTCTTTAAATCAGGCGTCACGAGTTGGGGTTGCATGATGGAGTTCAGCAGTTGTTACCGTTGTGTTTTAGTGAGGTGGGGAATGCAACAAAGGCTGCACACTGGTGTTGTCCATCGGAACAGGAGTAGGCCATTCAGCCCCTCATGGGTGCTCCGGCATTTGATAAGATCATGTCTGATCTGTGATCGAACCCCATATACCTGCCTTTGGCCCATATCCATTAAGACCTTTGTTGCCAAAAAGCTATCGATCTCAGATTTAAATTTTGCAATTGAGCTAGTATCAATTGCCTTTGCGAAAAATAATTACAAACTTCTAAAACCCTTTGTGTGTGGAAGTTTTTTCTAATCTCAGTCCTGAAAGGTCTTGCTCTAATTTTTAGACTGTGCCCCTTACTCCTAGAATCGCCAACCAGCGGAAATAGTTTCTCTCTATCCAACCTACCTGTTCCCCTTAATATCTTATAAACTTCGATCAGATCACCCCTTCAAAACGGTAGAGAACACCACCCCAATTCGTGTAATCTCTCCTCGTAACTTAACCTTTGAAGTCCGGGTATCATTCCAGTAAACCGACACTGCACTCCCTCCAAGGCCAATATGTCCTTCCGAAGGTACGGTGCCCAGAACTATTCACAGTACTCCTTTTAAGATGAGCTCGGAGAGGACATGAGGATAGATAGGGGAAATTCAACGAAGTTGTGAGTTCAGGGCTAGGGCAGGGTGGAGCGTAGGGAATGTTTGGCTTGGTGGGCTAGGGGAAAGGAGGGAAGCGGCAGAAGATGTCTCGAATGGTCTCAATATTAGAGAGAAAGAAATCCATGAGCTCCTCGCACTTTTCGTTGGAGGTGATGGTGGAGGGGCTAGGGGTTTAAGAAAACGGTATTATCTAACTTTGGATATATTTATAACATAATACAGCACGGCACAGAAACAGGCTTTCAGCCCAACTGGATAAATAAGTATCCCATGGTGTGTGCACAGTGTCCCAGTGATCCCACGTTGATGCCACAGCGATCCCGCAGATCTCCTAGTGAAGCCACAGTGATCCCACAGCGTTCCAGTGATTCCATAGTGATTGCACAGTGTTCCAGTGATTCCATAGTGATTGCACAGTGTTCATGTGATTCCACGGCGCTCCCAGTGATCCAAGAGTTGAAGCTGCACTTGTGTAAAAGGCCGAGAGACAATTTTTATATGCAACAACTTATATATAATATATACATTATATTTTATACATTACATAGAATAGGTAAAGTAGGTAAAGAAGTTTTCCCTGTAACACCATGAACCTGAAACCAAATGCCCGCCAGTGTCCCAGTCATCCTACAGTGTCTCACTGCCCCAGTGATCCCGCAGCGATCCCACAGATCTGCAGAGATTCAACATTGGTCTCACAGTGATCTATTGATCCCACAGAGATCACACTGTGATCCCACAATGAAGCAGTGATCTCACATTTACCCAGTGATCCCACAGTGACCCAATGAACCCACAGTGATCCCACAGTAGACTGAACACACGTGAGCCCCATTGGGTGCAGCCTGTGGTCAAGGCCTTGGTCAGTCTCTTCTGGATAGAAAGCGTGTTGGCCAAGGATTCCTTCTCCTCCCAAAAATTATCTCGCCATTTCTTTCATGTTGCAGTATTTCCACCAAAAAGTTCATCTGGAGAGCGAGAGAAAATGACTTGATTAAAAACAAAGCAAGATATTAAACGGCAAAGCAAGAGCCCAGAGATCACGCACACTCCCTCACACTCCCTCCCTCAGTCATTCCGTTAAACAGGAAATCTCTCAGCAAATACCACTGACGGACAAAATCTCCAGTTACAAGCAGAGAATATAAAAAAGGGAGAAGTTGGGAGAGAGTGAGACAGAAAAACACCCAGGACAGGCTAAAGAGCACATGTTGCTTCTCTTTGTGTGTCTAATATAAGTTTGCAGGATTTTCTATACTGCTTTGCAACTCACGAACTCACTTACTCCCCCTAAAACGTGCCGGTCAGTCTCCCTGTCCCGGTCAGTGTTTGCTGCAGAGCCCAAACTGCCCCCGTGTTCGTCTTCACTTCTGTTCCTGGATCAGGGGACGAAAAAAAACTGTAGTTTCTTGCTACTTCACTACTTTTGTTGCAGTTTGCAAAGGTGGAAGAAATTTAAGTTTGTAATTTTCTTATGTTTTAATTATCAGTTGACAACAACGGCCTGTAGTTTGTGGTCAGCTTACAATTTGTGGCTATTTTCAATCAACCAACGAGTTAAAACAAATTCATGACATTTAAAAGAGTCAAAGCAAATAAGTTTTAAAACAAGCAAATGCTTTAGAAAGATCCCTAACTCAGTCACCGCGACAATCTCTCAGCAACATTAATTTACACAGAAACAAAGCCCAGTTTATGAAGCAGATCAATCCGAAGAGTAAAAGATTGAGACAATCTTTATAGACAACAACAACTTGTATTTATTTATTACAACAAAAACTATATATAACTTACGATGCAGTCTCCTCTACATTGGGGAGACCAAACGGAGATTGGTTGATCGCTTTGCTGACCACCTCCGGTCAGTCCTCAAGAGTGACCATGATCTTCCCGTCGCTTATCATTTTAAATACCCGCCCCTCTCCCACTCCAACCTGCGTGTCCTTGGCCTGCTACATCGATTCAATTAAGCTCACCCTTTGCTCGAGGAGCAGCACCTAATCTTTTGATTCGGCACTTTACAACATTCCGGATTCAACACTGACTTCAAGAAATCAGAACCACTGCTCCCATTTTGTTGGACAGCAGGTGTTGGTAATGGTCCTGCAGTTGCCGTTTACAGCTGCTGAAGACCCATCTTTTGTTTCTTTACTTGTCCAACTACCACCTTCCTTGCCTTAAAACATCATCCCATTTGTCGTTACTCCTGCCCTCCACCCTATCACAAACGTTCCCGTTTATTCTTTCCTGCCATCCCCTTCCTCACCCCATTTCCTTGTTCTCTACTTGATTAAAAACTGTTAAACCTTTAACTTCTTCCAGTTTGGACGAAAGGTTTTCCACCTGAAACGTTAACTTTGTTTCTTCTTAACAGTTGCTGCCTGACTTGCTGATTATTCAAAAAATTTCTGTTTTCATCTCAGGTTTCCAGCGTCCGCAATATTTTGCTTTTGATTTAGAATACTGAACAAATTTCTGGTCACACGATTATAAAAAGGATATAGACATACTGGAGAAGGTGCAAGTCAAATTGACAGGAATGATACCAAAACTGAGAAAAGACTGAACAGGCTGGGCATTGTTTCTCTAGAAAAGAGAAGGCGGAGGGTGACTTAATAGAGGGCTTCAAAATCGTGAAAAGGTTTGATAGGATAGAGGTGGAGAAGATGTTTGCACTTTTGGTTGAGTCTAAAGCGAGTGGTCACACATATAAGATAGTCAATAATAAATGCAATCAGAAATTCAGGAGACACTTCATTGCATAGAGAGTGGTTAGAATGTGGCACTTGAGGCCAATAGCATAGATGCATTCAAGGGGAAGCTAGATTAGTACATGAGGGAGAAAGCAATAGAAAGTTCTTCTGATCGCTTTAGATGAGGAGGGGTGGGGGGAAACTTTGTCGAGCTTAAGCACGGCATAATCCAGTTGGGCCGAATGGCCTGTTTCTGTGCTCTATATTCTACGTAAAATCGATGTAATGTTACATCCATGGGTTACACTATTTAATTGTTAGATATTTGGCACTTCAGTATCACGAATATCCAGTTCAGATTTCAAAGGATATTGTTGTTACATTCCTGGGTTGCCCAATGGTATAGTTTTATATTGGAACTTGCAGAAACACGAATATCCAGTTCATATCGGCAGGGCGAACTACTGGACCCGGGAATTGGAAGTACAATTTCAAAATTTGCGGATGACACCAAATTGAGGGGTATAGATAATATTGAGGAAGAATGCGACACAATACAAGAAGACGTTAATAAACTTACAGAATAGGCGTGAAAATGGTGACTGAATTTCAATAGAGATAAGTGTGAAGTGGTACATTTTGGTATTAGGAATAAGGAGGCCACATACTCTGGAAAACAAGAGTGTAAATGGCACAGAGGAGCAAAGAGATCGAGTGGTACAGATTGAAAAATCATTAAAAGTTGCAACGAAGGTTAACAGGGCCATAAAATCCAAACAAATTAAAACGGTTCAATTCGAGAGGAATAAAATTGAAAAAATGAGATGTTATGTTAAATTTGTATAGAATTTTGGTTAGGCCAGACTTAGAATACTGTAATAAAAACAGAAAACGCTGCAACACTCAAATGGTCGGGCAGCTTCTGTCGAGGGAGGAACAGAGTTAATCTTTCAAGTCCGTGCATAGTTCTGGTCTCCATACCATAAAAAGAATACAGAGGCTCTGGAGAAGGTGCAAAAAAGACAGGCAAGAACTATACCAGGACCGAGAGTTTATAACCATCATGAAAAACTCAACATACTGGAACTTTTATACCCTAGAAAAGAGAGGGTGACCTAATAAAGGTCTTTACAGTTATGAACGGTTTTGATATGGTGAAAGTAGAGAAGACGTTTACACTTGTGCAGAATCCAAAACTTGGTTTCATCAATATAAAATTGTCACTAATCAATCGAATAAGGGAATCAAGAGAAACTTTTTTACACAGAGAGTTGTTAGAATGTGGAACCGGCCTCCGTATGGGATGGTTGAGGAGAATAACATTGACACATTTCAGGGGAAGCTAAATAAATGTATAGAACCAAAGAATCATAGAATAGTTATAACACGGAAGGAAGCCATTCAGCCCATCGAGCCCGTGCCGGCTCTTTGTAAGAGCAAGCCAATTAGTCTGATTCCCAAGCTCTTCCAATTTTTTCCCTTATCCAATTCCTTTTTGGAAGCCACGATTGAATCTCCTTCCACCAACCATTCAGGCAGCGCATTCCATATCATAACTACTCTCTGGGAGTAACTATTAAATTCTGATAGAGTTAGATGAGGTGGTGTGGGGGGAAATGGTCTGTTTCTGTATTGTAAATTCTATTTAGAATCTATGTAAAATTTATATATTGTTCCATCCCTGTTTACGCTTTCGTAGTGTTCGATATTGGACAATGTAGAAACACGAATATCACGTTCAGATTATCAGGGATACTATTTTTACATCCCTGGGTTAAAGCAATTCAAAACGTATGCCATGGCAAACTTCCTTCCAAAAGCCTTTAATTTTTGTCAATTAAAATATTTATTCCATTTGCTCTTAAACGATGCAATGGTTAAAGGTGCAATGATCTATTTTCTGTTTGTTCCATTCCCCGTAGTAAAACATTCCATGCTCCAAAAACCGCTGATTGAAGAAATTACATTTAAACACATTCACGATGAGCTAAAATTCTCACTGTTCCTAACAATCAGAGGATACGGTAAATCTCTATTACTCTATCAGCCACCTTCATAATATTAAATTGGAGTCTCCTTTTCTCAGTTCCTGTGGAGATAATCCTGGTTATTCAAGTCTTTGATAGTCGCTTTCCCTTCCCTGGCCTCATTCCAATGATTCTACATTGTGTCCTCGATTGCTTTAATTTTGCTTCTATAATTGGGCAACAAAATTGGACACAATATTCTGGAACGACCGGCTTTAACCATAGGGAAAAACAATAACAGATTCATCATGGCCATCATCCCCAGAGAGCAGTAAAACTGTCTCGAACCAAACAGATTAAAGACAAATATCGAATAAAGTATCATCCGAGTCACTGTTGCTGCTCCCATCTTAAAAAGAGGATTCCCTGAAAGTTGCCTCATAGTTGTGCAGACCTATTTCAACGGGATCTCTCTAGATAAGCCAAGTTATGCTGTTCGAACGAAAAGATGCGCACGAGTAGTTTCCAATGTTAATTTATCTCAACAAGTCCGTCGATGATATTAACCACTTTCTGGTGCAAGAATAGTAGCGCAGAAATCACTTCTGCTCCAACAATGGACAACTAGTGAACGAATTACAATGAAAATCAACAACAACGTGCATTCATAGACCGCCTTTAGTATGATAAAAATTCCCAAGGGGATTAAGAGGAGTGAGGAAAAGCGATTTGGTTTAAGGCGTGTGTCAAAGGAGGAGATGAAATTGGAGAAAAGGAGATAAGAAGGTTGATTATCGAGAGTAGAATTTAAATGTCTGAAAGAATGGCCAAAAGTGGAGGGATGAAGAGAGTGGAGGATAGTAAAATATAACAATCACTACTTGCATTTATATAGCGCCTTTAACATAGATAATTAGCCTAAGGCGATTCAGTGAGACATAATTAGATATCAAATGGATCCCCGGCTAAAGAAGGAGATATTAGGAAGGATGGGAAAAGCTTGAAGCAAGAGTTGAGTTTGCTGTCAGGTGTGAAAGAAGGAAAGAACTTGCATTTATTGATCGCCTTTCAAGACAAAGGCAAAGAGGAGGAGGAACTCCTGAAGTGTGTTCAAGGGAACTTTCTGTAACAGTGTGTTACCAGCCCAAAGAGGATGGAAACAGTTCTGGATCTGGCTCTGGGGAATGAAGTGGGATAAGTGGAGCATGTTTCAGCAGAAGAGCAGTTCGGGAACAGCGATCATAATGCTATTAAGTTTAGAATATTTATGGGAAAGGAAAAGGAACAATCAAATGTGAAAATGCTTAATTGGAGGAGGTCCAATTTCAGTTAGTGTAACGGGGATCTAGCCCAGGTGGATTGGAATCTAAATTGGTAGGCAAAACAGCAATTGAACAATGGAAAGCTTTCAAGGAGGAGTTGGTTCGGGTATAGAATAGAAACATCCCGATGAGGGATAATGGAAGAACATCCAAAGCTAGAACTCCCTGGATGACTAAAGATATAGAGATTAAAATGAAAAAGAAAACGGAGGCTTATGACAAATTTCAGCTTCACAACATTGTACCGAACCAGGCTGAATAGAAAATGTACAGAGGTGGTCTAAAAAGGGGAAAAAGATGGATTACCCTCCACTTGCCTGGATGAGTTTTGCTCCAACAACACTTATGAAGCTCGACACCATCCAGGATAAAGCAGCCCGCTTGATTGGTACGCCATCCAACACCCTACACATTCACTGTACATTTTCTATTCATAAGAGTGAATGTGAGAATAGATTAATGCTAACATAAATGGGAACTCAAAATCTTTAACGAAAATATAAGTAGTGAAAGGGTAGTCAAAGGCAGCGCGGGTCGGATTAGGGACAGAAAATGAGATCCTTTTATGAAATCAGAGGGCGTGGCTCAGGTACTAAATAAATTCTTCACATCGGTCTTCACGAGAGAACAGGAGGAGGAGGGAGCAGCGATTTTGGATAGGATGAAAATAGATAAAGAAGGAGTACTTAAAAGATTGGCATGAATCAAAGTAGAAAAGTTACCCGGTCAGGATGGGATGCATCTTTGGTGACTGAGGGAAGATAGAATGGAAATTGCGCAGGCTCTGGCTACAATTTCCCAAATCCTCCTTAGATTATAGAGGATAGTGCCGGAGGACGGGAGGATTGCAAATGTTACAAACTTGTTCAAAAAAGGGGAGAGGGATCAATCCAAACTTACCCGCCAGTCAGCTGAACGTCGGTGGTGGGGAAATTTTGGAGGCAATAATCCGGGAGAAAACTAATTGGCACTTGGAAAAGTCTGGGCGAATAAATGAAAGTCAGCACGGATTTGTAAAAGGAAAATTGTGTTTGGCTAACTTGATTGAGCTCTTTTTAAAATAACTGAGAGGGTTGGTGAGAGTAATGCTGTTGCTGATGTGTACATCAAGGCAGCATTTGACCGAGTGTGGCGCCAACAAGCACGAGTAAAATTGAAGTCAATGTGAATCAGGGGGGAAACTCTCCATTGGCTGGTGTCATACCTAGCATAAAGGAAGATGTTAGTGGCTGTTGGAGGCCAATCATTTCAGCCCCAGGACATTGCTACAGGAGTTCCTCCGGCCAGTGACCCAGGCCCAACCATCTTCAGCTGCTTCATCAATGACCTTCCCTCCATCATAAGGTCAGAAATGGGGATGTTCACTGATGATTGCACTTTGTTCAGTGCCATTCGCAACCCCTCAGATAATGCAGAAATCCGTGCTCACATGCGGCAAGATCTGGACAATATCCAGGCTTGGGCTGATAAATGGCAAGTAACATTCGTGCCAGACAAGTTCCAGGCAATGACCATCTAAAACAAAAGAGAGTGTAACCACCTCCCCTTGCCATTCAACGACATTAAACTTAACTGGACCAGCCACATAAACACTGTGGATACAAGAGCAGGTCAGAGGCTGCGTATTGTGCAGCGATGACTCACCTCCTGACTTCCCCAACCCTTCCCATCATCTACAAGGCACACGTCAGGAGTGTGATGGATTACCCTCCACTTGCCTGGATGAGTTTTGCTCCAACAACACTTATGAAGCTCGACACCATCCAGGACAAAGCAGCCCGCTTGATTGGTACCCCATCCAACACCCTACACATTCACTCCCTTCACGATCAGCGCACCGTTGCTGCAGTCTGTGCCATCCGCAGGATGCACTGCAGCAACTCGCCAAGGCTTCGTCGACAGCACCCCCCAAACCCGCGACCACCACCACTTAGAAGGTCAAGGGCAGCAGACACAATGGAAGAACACCAACTGCACGTTCCCCTCAAAGTCGCACACCATCCCGACTTGGAAATCTATCGCCGTTCCTTCATCGTCGCTGGTTGAAAATCCTGGAACTCCCTACCTAACAGCACTGTGGGAGAACCTTCACCACACGGACTGCAGCGGTTCAAGAAGGCGGCTCACCACCACCTTCTCAAGAGCAATTAGGGATGGGCAATAAATGTTTGCCTCGCTATCGACGCCCACATCTCATGAATGAATTATAAATAAGCCTCTGTTGGTTCCACTCACGTATCAGATCGCAGCCAGGAGAAGCTTCTTTCCAACCTATCACCGTTATCTCTGATGTTTCTAAAGTTTCAATTCTTGGCTCCCTCCCCTTCCTCATTTCATGCTGCCCTTTGGTGACATTGTCCACATACAAGGACCTTAAGTTTGTGTCCTCTGGTAACCGACCGGTCTACCGCAGGCAATAGTTCATCCTTATTTACTCTGTCAAAACCGTTCATGGTTTTGTACACCTTTAAGAAATCTCCTCTTAACGTTCTTGGTTCTCAGGGGAACAACTCCAGCTTCTCCAGTCTCTCCACATAATTGAAATCCT
Organism: Heptranchias perlo; assembly: GCF_035084215.1. Lineage (NCBI taxonomy): Eukaryota > Metazoa > Chordata > Chondrichthyes > Hexanchiformes > Hexanchidae > Heptranchias > Heptranchias perlo. Next base: position 4,041,417 of record NW_027139453.1, on the reverse strand, counting down.
TCATGCCTGGAACCATTATTGAAAATCTCTTCTGCACCCTCTCCAAGGCCTTGACATCCTTCCTAATGCGTGTTGCCCACTATTAAGCACAATAGTCCAGCTGAGGTCTAATCAGTACTTTATATTGGGATAACTTCCTTCCCTCTATTAATAAAGCCCAGGATCCCATATGCTTTTTTAACAGGCTTCTGAACTTATCCTACCACCTTCAAACATTTGTGTATGCACACCCGCAGGTCTCTCTGTTCCTCCAATCTTTTTAAAATTGTACCAGTTAGTTTATATTGGCTCTCCTCATTCTTCCTAACAAAGTGCATCACTTCACACTTCTCTACGTTAAATTTCATCTGCAATGTGTCTGCTTAATTCACCAGTCTCTCTATGTCCTCTATCTACTATCCTCCATGTTGCTTACTCCAATTCTGAGTTTAGTTTTATGTGTAAACTTTGAAATAATACCTTTATAACCAAGTCCAAGTCATTCATATATATCAAAAAGAGCAGTGGCCCTCATACTGACCCATGTGGAACACCACTGTATATATCCCTCTAGCCTGTAAAACAACTGTCCGCCACTGCTCTCTGCTTTCTCTCCCTCAGACAATTTTTTATCCACACTGCCACTGTCCCTTTAATGCTATGGGCTTGAATTTTGCGAACAAGTCTATCATATGGTACTTTAATAAACGCATTCTGAAACTTCACATTCATGTTTTATTCATTCATGTGATGTGGGCGCCGTTTGCAATTTCTGACCTTATGATGGAGGGAAGTTCATTGATGAAGCAGCTGAAGATGGTTGGGCCCAGGATACTGCCCAGAGGAACTCCTGCAGCAATATCCTGGTGCTGAGCCGATCGGCCTCAAACAACCACTACCATCTTCCTTTGTGCTAAGTATCACTCTAGCCAATGGAGAGTTTTCCCCCTGATTTCCATTGCCTTCAATTTTATTCGGGCTCTTTGGTGCCCCATTCGGTCAAATGCTACCTTGATGTCAAGGGCAGTCACTCTCACCTCACCTCTGGAATTCAGCTCTTTTGTCCATGTTTGGACCAAGGCTAAGGTCTGGAGCCGAATGGCCGGGGGATCCCAAACAGAGCATCGGTGAGCAGGTGATTGGTGAATAAGTGTCGCTTGATAGCACGGTCGACGACACCTTCCATCACTGTGCTGACGATTCTGATGGGGCGGTAATTGGCCGGATTGGATTTGTCCTGCTTTTTGTGAACAGGATATACCTGTGCAATTTTCCACATTGTCGGCTAGATAACAGTATTATAGCTGTAGTGGAAGAGTTTGACGAGAGGAGCGGCTAGTTCTGGAGCACAAGACTTCAGCACGACACCCGGGATTTTGACAGGGCCCATAGCCTTTATTGTCACCAGTTCTCTCAGCCGTTTCTTGAAATCACGTGGAGTGAATCGAATTGGCTCAAGACTGGCTTCTGTGCTGGCTGGAGGAGGCCGAGATGGATCAACCACTCGGCACTTCTGGCTGAAGATCCAAACCCGAACCCTTCAGCCTTGCCTTTAGTACTCACGTGCAGAATCTGCCATCATTGAGGATGAGGATGTTTACAGCGTCTCCTCCTCCCGTTAGTTGTTTAATTGTCCACCACGATTCACGACTGGATGTGACAGGACTGCAGAGCTTTGATCTAATCCGTGAGTTGTGGAATCGCTTAGCTCTGTCTATAGCATGTTGCTTCCGCTGTTTAGCATGCATGTTGTCATGTGTTATAGCTTCATCAGGTTGGCACCTCATTTTTAGGTACGCATGGTGCTGCTCCTGGCATGCTCTTCTACACTCCTCATTGAACCAGGGTTGATCCCCTGGCTTGTTGGTAATGGTTGAGTGAGGGATATGCCGGGCAATTAGGGTACAGATTGTGCTGGAATACAGTTCTGCTGCTGATGATGGCCCACATCGCCCCATGGATGCCAGTTTTGAGCTGCTTTATCTGTTCTCAATCGATCCAATTAAGCACGGCGGTAGTGCCACACAACACGTTGGATGGTGTCCTCAATGTGAAGACGGGACTGCGTCTCCACAAGGACTGTGCGGTGGTCACTGCTACCAATACTGTCAGAGAGAGATGCATTTGCGACCGGTGGATTGGTGAGGACGAGGTCAAGTCGGTTTTACCCTCGTGTTGGTTAACTCACCACCTGCCGCAGGCCCATGCTGGCAGCAATCTCCTTCAGGGCTCGGCCAGTCTTAGTGCTGCCGAGCCTCTCTTGGACATTGAAGTCCCCTATCCAGCGGAAATGTTGCGGCTTTGCTACCCTCACTGCTGCCTTCTGGTGGTGCTCAACATGGAGGAGGACTGATTCATCAGCTGAGGGAGGGCGGTAGGTGGTAATCAGTAGGAGGTTTCCTTGCCCATGTTTGACCTGATAATTTAAGATTTCATGGGGTGCGGAGTCAATGTTGAGGAATTCCTGGGGCACTCCCTCCTGATTGTATATTACTGTACCGCCACCTCTAGTCGGTCTGTCCTGCCGGTGAGATGGGACATACCCAAGGATGATGATGGAAGAGTCTGGGACGTTGGCTGAAAGGTATGATTCTGTGAGTAAGGCTATGGCAGGCTGTTGCTTGACTAGTCTGTGGGACAGCTCTCCCAATTTTGGTACAAATACCCAGAAGTTAGTGAGGTGGATTTGCAGAGTGTTCTGGATTTGGTTTGCCTTTTTCGTGTCCGGTGCCCAGTGCCTCCATGTCGGGTGGTCCGTCCGGTTTTTTGCTTATTATGACTTTTATGTAGCGGGATTACACGACTGAGTGGCTTTCTAGGCCACTTCAGAGAGTGATTAAGAATAGTTTCATATCCACCATTACTGATACGAGTGTTTTTTTTATTCCAGATTTTATTTAATTAATTGAAATTAAATTTCCCAGCTGTTAGTAGCGGGATTGGAACTCATGACTCCGGATTATTAATCCAGTAACATAACCACTATGCTACCGTACCATTATTTTGAAGGAGGAGGTCACGGGTCGGTTTGCTGTAGATGTGGAGATGGGGGAGGGTGGGCAATGGAGGGATGTGAGTGAATTTTAAATTTGATGGGTATGGAACTGGGAACCAGTGAGTGTTAGTGAGATCGAGCAGGACTTGGTGGTGGTTGGAAGGTGGAGGTTGTGTGGCCGGCCCGGAGTGCATTGGAGGAATGGAGCCTGGAGGGGAGAGAGGCATTGATGTGGGTTCAATGGCAATGGGCCGAGGAAGGAATGGAGGAGGCTGAGGGAATCAGAGGTTCTTTGTGATGGACGTTAAATCGGGTCCTGATCTCAGCTCTGTGTTCCATGGCGAAAATTTTACTGGAGCCGTTAACCATTGTACAATAAAAAGGTAAACATTTGCAGTAAAATAGCGGAGAGAGGAATGTCAATGGGGAACGTTCAGTGTCCGTCCCCTAATAACACCCACGGTCATTTCGAGGCTGCAATCCTCAACCTGCCCTTTAACACATTCAGTGTCGGTCCCCTAAAATCACCCACAGTTATTTCTAGACTGCAGTGATCAACCTGCCCTTTAACACGTTCTGTGTCCGTTCCGAAATATCACCCGCATTCATTTCTAGGCTGTAATCCTCAACCTGCCCTTTAACACGTTCAGTGTCCGTCCCCTAATATCACCCACATTCATTTCGATGCTGCAATAATCAACCTGCCCTTAACCACGTTCAGTTTCAGTCCACTAATATCACCCACTGACGTTTCTCGGCTGCAATCCAGCAGAGGAGACAGAGGGGCATCCTGGGAGAAGTCGGCTCAGTCACCTCCACTGAACAGTGGGTAGCAGAAGAACTGGTGTCGAGGAGCAGCTATTCCTGTGACCCTGGTTCCTTCACCTGTGGGAAGTGTGTCCAGCTGCAGCTACTGTTTGACCGCTTGACGGCTCTGGGGCTGCGGATGGACTCACTTTGGGGCATCCGCCGTGCTGAGGAAGTCGTGGATAGCACGTTCAGTGAGTTGGTCACACCGCAGATAAAAATTACTGAGGGAGCTAGTGAATGGGTGACCAATAGACGGAGGAACAGTAGGAAGGCAGTGTATACTGTTGGGGGAAGATGGCTCACCAGGGTAAGGTGACAGCGGCCAGGTTCATGGCACCGTGGCGAGCTCTGCTGCACAGGAGGGCAGGAAATAGAATGGCAGAGCTATAGTGATAGGGGACTCGATTGTAAGTGGAATAGACAGGCGATTCTGCGGACGCAACCGAGACTCCAGGATGGTATGTTGCCTCCCTGGTGCAAGGGTCAGGGATGTCTCTGAGCGGCTGAAGGACATGCTGGAGGGAGAGGGTGAACAGCCAGTTGTCGTGGTGCATATAGGTACCAACGATATAGGTAAAAAACGGGATGAGGTCCTACAAGCTGAATTTAGGGAGTTAGAAGTCAAACTAAAAAGTAGGACCTCAAAGGTAGTAATCTCAGGATTGCTACCAGTGCCACGGGCTAGTCAGAGTAGGAATGACAGGATAGCTAGGATGAATACGTGGCTTGAGAGATGGTGCAAGAGGGAGGGATTCAAATTCCTGGGCCATTGGAAACGGTTCTGGGGGAGGTGGGACCGGTACAAATTGGAGGGTCTGCATCCGGACAGGACTGGAACCAATGTCCTCGGGGGAGTGTTTGCTCGTGCTGTTGGGGAGGGTTTAAACTAACGTGGCAGGGGGATGGGAACCGATGCAGGAATTCAGTGGGAAGTAAAGTGGTGACAGAAAAAAAAGGCAGTAAGGGAGAGTGTACAAAACATGACCGGACAGATATTCTGAGAAAGCAGGGCAAAGACCAAGGGAAGTCTAGATTAAACTGCATTTATTTCAATGCAAGAAGTCTGATGGGCAAGGCAGATGAACTCAGGGCATGGATGGGTACATGGGACTGGGATGTTACAGCTATTACTGAAACATGGCTAAGGGAGGGGCAGGACTGGCAGCTCAATGTTCCAGGGTACAGATGCTATAGGAAAGATAGAGCAGGAGGTAAGAGAGGAGGAGGAGTTGCGTTCTTGATTAGGGAGAACATCACGGCAGTAGTGAGAGGGGATATGTCCGAGGGTTCGCCCACTGAGTCTAATTGGGTAGAACTGAAGAATAAGAATGATGTGGTAGAGATCACTTTGATAGGATTGTACTACAGACCCCCAAATAGCCAACGGGAAATTGAGGAGCAAATATGCATGGAAATTACAGAAAGCTGCAAGAAAAATAGGGTGGTTATAGTTGGGGACTTCAACTTTCCCAACATTGAGTGGGACAGCCATAGTATTTGGGGCGTGGATGGAGAGAAATTTGTTGACTGTATTCAGGAGGAATTTCTCATTCAGTATGTGGATGGCCCGACTAGATTGGGGGCAAAACTTGACCTCCTCTTGGGAAATAAGGAAGGGCAGGTGACAGAAGCGTTAGTGAGGGATCACTTTGGGACCAGTGATCATAATTCCATTAGTTTTAAGATAGCTATGGAGAATGATAGGTCTGGCACAAAATTTTAAATTCTAAATTGGGGAAAGGCCAATTTTGATGGTATTAGACAGGAACTTTCAGAAGTTGATTGGGAGAGTCTGTTGGCAGGCAAAGGGACGTCTGATAAGTGGGAGGCTTTCAAAAGTGTGTTAACCAGGGTTCAGGGTAAGCACATTCCTTATAAAGTGAAGGGCAAGGCTGGTAGAATTAGGGAACCTTGGATGACTCGGGAGATTGAGGCCCTAGTCAAAAAGAAGAAGGAGGCATATGACATGCACAGACAGCTGGGATCAAGTGGATCCCTTGAAGAGTATAGACATTGCCGGAGTAGAGTTAAGAGAGAAATCAGGAGGGCAAAAAGGGGACATGAGATTGCTTTGGCAGATAAGGCAAAGGAGAATCCAAACAGCTTCTAAAAATACATAAAGGGCAAAAGAGTAACTAGGGAGAAAGTAGGGCCTCTTAAGGATCAACAAGGTCATCTATGTGCGGAACCACAAGAGATGGGTGAGATCCTGAATGAATATTTCACATCGGTATTTAAGGTTGAGAAAGGCATGGATGTTAGGGAACTTGGGGAAATAAATAGTGATGTCTTGAGGAGTCTACATTTTACAGAGAGGTAGGTGCTGGAAGTCTTAACGCGCATCAAGGAAGAGAAATCTCCGGGACCTGATGAAATGTATCCCAGGACGTTATGGGAGGTTAGGGAGGAAATTGCGGGCCCCCGAGCAGAGATATTTGAATCATCGACAGCTACAGGTGAGGTGCCTGAACATTGGAGGGTAGCAAATGTTGTGCCTTTGTTTAAGAAGGGCGGCAGGGAAAAGCCTGGGAACTACAGGCCGGTGAGCCTGACACCTGTCGTGGGTAAGTTGTTAGGGGGTATTCTGAGAGACAGGATCTGCAGGCATTTGGAGAGGCAGGGACTGATTAGGAACAGTCAGCATGATTTTGTGAGAGGAAAATCATGTCTCACGAATTTGATTGAGTTTTTTGAAGGGGTACCCAAGAAGATAGATGATGGCTCTGCAGTTGACGTGGTCTACATGGACTTTAGCAAAGCCTTTGACAAGGTACCGCATGGTGGGTTGTTACATCAGGTTAAATCTCACGGGATCCAAGGTGAGGTAGCCAATTGGATACAAAATTGGATTGACGACAGAAGACAGAGGGTGATTGTAGAGGGTTGTTTTTCAAACTGGAGGTCTGTGACCAGCGGTGTGACTCAGGGATCGGTGCTGGGTCCGCTGTTATTTGTTATTTATACTAATGATTTGGATGAGAATTTAGGAGGCATGGTTAGTAAGTTTGCAGATGACACCAAGATTGGTGGCATTGTGGACAGTGAAAAAGTTTATCCAGGATTGCAACGGGATCTTGATAAATTGGACCAGTGGGCCGATGAATGGCAGATGGAGTTTAATTTAGATAAATGTGAGGTGATGCATTTTGGTAGATCGAATCGGGACAGGAACTACTCCGTTAATGGTAGGGCGTTGGGGGAGTGAGAGAACAAAGAGATCTAGGAGTACAGGTTCATAGCTCTTTGAAAGTGGAGTCACAGGTGGATAGGGTGGTGAAGATGGCAATCAGCCTGCTTGGTTTCATTGGTTAGAACAATGAATACAGGAGTTGGGATGTCTTGTTGAAGTTGTACAATACATTCGTAAGGCTACACTTGGAATACTGTGTACAGTTCTGGTCACCCTATTATAGAAAGGATATTATTAAACTAGAAAGAGTGCAGAAAAAATTGACTAGGATGCTACCGGGACTTGATGGTTTGAATTATAGGGAGAGGTTGGATAGACTGAGACTTTTTTCCCTGGAGAGTAGGAGGTTTAAGGGTGATCTTATAGAAGTCTATAAAATAATGAGGGGCATATATAAGGTAGATAGTCAAAATCTTTCCCCAAAGGTAGTGGATTCTATAACGAGGGGGCATAGATTTAAGGTGAGAGGGAGAGATACAAAGGGTCCAGAGGGGCATTTTTTTTCACTCAAAGAGTGGTGAGTTTCTGGAACGAGCTGCCAGAGGCAGTAGTAGAGGCGGGTACAATTTTGTCTTTTATAAAGCATTTGGATAGTTACATGGGTATGATGGGTATGGAGGGATATGGGCCAAGTGCAGGCAATTGGGACTAGCTTAGTGGTATAAACTGGGCGACATGGACATATTGGGCCGAAGGGCCTGTTTCCATGTTGTAAACTTCTATGATTCTATGATTCCATGATCCTCAACCTGCCCTTTAACTGTCCCCGTTTCAGAGACTTTTAACTGGGAAACTGCAGGAGCAGAATCAAACAGGTCTGCTTGTGTCCCTGGATTCAGTCAATACTGCGGGGAAGTCGGTTTAAATTATAAATGAATCACCAGGAGTGAACATGGTCAATACAACTATAGAAAAACTGTAAATGAAGCCGCTCATTATTATTGGATTCGTCGCGTATGAGAACAGCTTATAACTTTATTGCTGAGAGAGAATTGATTCAGATAATGTGCTGGACTTAGAGCTGCTTGTGTTATATCCACCACATTATTTCCATTGGAGTCAAATCTGCTGATGTAATGTGTTTGTTCCACTGACTGTAACTAATAGCAATGATCAGGAGTATAACCGTGACAGTGGAGACTTTTCCCCTGTATAAATCAGGGCTTGTGTGATTGCATCAGCTCAGAGTGTCTGCCGGAGCTGTAATTTACAGGCCAACAGAAGTCAGTGCTTCTTACAGGAATGGGATATCCAGTAATTCATCAGATACAACGGAATTACTATCCTCTTCTTGCAGCCGTTGGAATTCCGGGTAAGCCATTATCTCAGCTGTTAATGTTGTAAATCGGTGTTAACTCTGCTGCTGTATTTGGCAAATTATTTTTTCTCCCTGCATGTTTCACACAGTCGCCTATTCTGTTTTATCGGTTGAATGATGGAATGTGTTAAGTCTCTGCTCTTTCGGTATGTTGGCAGCTGCATTATGATCGTAACGAACGTTGTATATCCAACCCTGGCATTGTTACTGGTTTATTCTCTGTACTGAATGTACTGTGGAATAATAGTATGTCCTTAGCTTCTAAACGTTCGGTATTGTAGGAGTTACATTTAATCTGTAGTTACCTTTGTATATATACACACCTGACATTGCTCCTGGATTATTCTCTGTAATGAAAACAGCTGTCTGGCCTAAGGGCTGGTATCAGACCAACAGGAGCTGTTAACACTTTCATGTTGTGGAACTAAACTGTTCTAGAATATTGTTTCGTAGATGTGTTTTCAATGATTGATAAGGAGACAGCTCACGGTCTCAGTGTTACAAGGAGGCAGTACAATGTCCTTCCTCCCCATTAACATGGTTCAGTTTAATTGGGATTTCAATGTATTTATTGGTTATCACTGTTATGAAATGTTACCTCATTATGTACGTATCTGACGCCGCTTCAGATGTCTGGTCACTGAACGGAGTTTGCTGCTGATTCTTTCACATCTCCTCCTCTGCTTCACTGTGGATGCATTTACTGACTGTCACTGGACTTCATTGTAAAATGAAATGTTTTGATGTCATGTTGTCTCAGTTTGCATTGTATCTGTTGGAATCAGGAAGTCTTCTATTTATTTGTAGATTGTAATTCTGATGTTGGCGTATTGTTAATTGGACAGTCCCGCCATCTCTCCCTATACTTTATAACTACAGGGTAAGGAATCTCAATCATTGTGAGATCTGTCTGGAAGAGGCACTTGATTCTGTTTATTCAATGATTTGAAGATGAAGTGAACAGTGTAGGTGAACAGGTGGAGATTCAATGGTCTGTAGAAATATTAAACTATTCAACAGACGCTTCACTATTCAACAAACTGACACTGAAAATAGGATCGGTGGAACACGGGGCTGGTGAAGAGAATGCGGGGGCAGAATGATAGGATTTAATCGGATATGATAATGGACTTGAGAAAGAAAGTAGAGTGAGTGACAGAGAGGGCGACTGAGAGGGAAAGCGCGAGGCTGTGGTGTGAATAATTCATCAGAATGACCAGCTGAAACGTCCAGTACAACTAAATATTGAAAATGAGACTTGACGGTGTTATTATGATGTGGTCAGATTGGGTGAGTTTTTATTGTGTGACTCGCTCCTCATGTTTATATCCCTGTCAGGTCCTCAGCCTGTTTTTGTGAATGTTCCTTTTTTTCCAACTTAACACTAAACATAATAAAAATTTACTTCAAGAATAGAATCAGTAATTTCTTGATCCTGATGAATTATTCCCATATTGTATTTATAAAGCTTGGTTGAATTCAATGAACAACGAGTTTGAATTAATTAATACTTTTCAATTTAATTTTAATTGAATGTACAAAGTAAATTTATTGAACACATTTGATACCCAACATAGGTTCCCAACATCAATAACCACAGAAATGAACTGTTGAATTTATTAATTGTTTTTTGTTGGTAGGACCTAAAGATTAGATTTTCTCTCACACTCTGCTGCATTCTCTCCCTGTGGAATCCCAGCCTTTCCTCCCACTGCATTGAATCCTCTGTCTCCTCATCCCTTGCTTCAGTTTATCCGCTTTTCCAAACCATCTGCTCCTGACTCCCACTCATCTCCTTCATGTCCTTTTCCTTGTCTCCCTCCCAATTTCACTCACTGGCTCGGTCTCCAGCTGCCTTTCTCGTTTAGTTCCAGCCCCTGTCGGCTCTCTTAAACCAGCGCAAAAAAAACAGCTGCAACTCCCCCTGTCCCCTCACCTTCCCGACACTTCGCACTCTTTCCCCTTCCGTCTGCACCCCAAATCCGACTTTAATTCGCTGGATTTCCGGTGTGTAAAACCCATTCTTCCTTCCCCACCGACACTGCGCCCTCACTCAACCCTTCCAGTGGCTCCGGTGCTCACTTTATTCACTTTCTGTATCGATTTCCCAATTCATTATTGAACATTGTGTTTAAAAGCATCGCTGCCCGAAAGCGCTGCACAGGTCAATGAATCACTTTCCATCCTTCGATGCAGCAACAAAGCTGGAAATTTCACCCCAGATCCTCTCAAACTGCTGCTTTAGCTCCAGGTCTGATCAGTAATTTCTCTGCTTCTTTTGTCTCTCTTACAGTTAACTTGGTGGCGATTGTGATCCTGTCACGAGGAAAGTGCGGACTCTCTAAATGTATCAGTCGCTACCTGGTGGGAATGGCAGCGGCCGATCTCCTGGTCGTTATCTCTGATGTGATATTGAGGAGGGTTAAAGTGATTTATTTCCCAATGTCATTCCTGGACATTACACCCGTGTGTAGTTTTATTTTCTACTTGAGTGTTGCAGCCACGGGGGTTTCTGTCTGGCTCACAGTCGCTTTCACCTTTGATCGATTTGTGGCCATTTGTTGTGAGAAGCTGAAAGTTAAATATTGCACCGAAAGAACGGCGGCTGTGGCTCTGGGAACAGTCAGTGTGCTGGGCTGTTTGGAGAGTCTGCCCTGGTACTTTGTATATGAACCTCGAGATGTAATTGATAATGTTCCCTGGGGTTGTGAGATTATACAGAGCTACCGCACTTCCCCTGCATGGGCCGCATTTGACATGTTTGACCTAATTTTAACCCCTTGTGTCCCGATCTGTCTGATTTTGCTGCTCAATGTTCTAACGGCCAGACGTATTTTAGTGGCCAGTAGAGTCCGCAGGGGACTCCGGGGCCACAGCAATAGAGAGAATCACAAGGACACAGAGAGGGAGAATCGAAAGAAATCCATCGTTTTACTCTTCAGTATATCGGGCAGTTTTATATTGTTATGGGTGACAAAGATTGTCTTTTACATTTATCTGCGAATTGCAGACATTCGAGTTTATTACTCCGACGCTGACCCTATTTATATCACACAAATCATATCAAAGATGCTGCAGCTTCTCAGTTCCTGCACAAACACGTGTATTTATGTCCTGACCCAGACTAAATTCAGAGAGGAGCTGATGAACGCGGTCAAATACCCATTCAATCTAATTGTTAAGTTAGTGAAATCATAGAAAGAGCTGAAGGGTTGCAAGCACGAGAACTGAATCCCATTTCATACTCCATCCCCTACACTCCCCAGGGGACGGAACGTACATGTTATATTAGCAGCACAGAGCCATGAAATGACCTTAAATCGGATTGTGATATATTGTATTGATAACCTGACCTATTATGGACTGATTTACTCTGCAGACGGCACGTGAATTGTTGCTAAAAATGACGGCAGTAAAGAGCTCAGCTGGACTTTAAATAAATGGCAGCCGGGCAAATTGGCCAAAGCTGTTGATTAAAGTCACTGCTGTGGGTCTGAACAGAATGGGTGTACTGCACATAAATAGAGAGAGAGAGAGAGAGAGAGAGAGAGAAGCGGACAGAGGTGGAGAGAGAGGGAGAGAGAGTAATAGAAAGACAGAGAGAGTGAGAGAGAGGCAGAGAGAGGGAGAGGGAGATAAAGAGTGCAAGCGACAGAGAGAGACAGAGAGAAAGAGAGAGAGAAGGACATAAAGATAGAGGGAGAGAGAGAGATGCAGAGAGAGGGAGAGGGAGAGACAGAGAGCAAGCGACACAGAGAGAGCGAGAGAGAGAAAGAGAGAGAGGGACAGAGTCAGAGACGGAGACGAAGGGAAAGAGAAAGGGACAGAGAGAACAGCGACAAAAAAAATGGTAACGATTAAAAAAGTGTAGAATATTAAAACAGGTTCACACAAAAGGGAAGGAGTGTGTGTGTGAGAGAGACAGATCGAAACAAAGAGGGACAGAGACAGAGTTACTCGAGGTCGGAGAGAAATAAAGAGAGAAAGAAGGAGTGAACAAAAGCTTATATATATATATATATATATATATAGAGAGAGAGAGAGAGAGAGAGAGAGAGAGCCGACATGGATGGAACGAGAGACAGACACTGACAACGAATTACAAAATGATAGAAGTAGAAGTGGAAATAACGAGATCGAAAAATACACAGAAAATAAACAGATACACGATGTTCACGGAGAACAGATACAATGAAAGACGGACAAACATACAGTGAAAGGAGGGTCTAGACAGGAGTGAGAATAGAACACAGAAAGCATGAAAAAAACAAACAAACTGTAATCAGCCTGGACTGTATGAGAGTGCTGACCAGCAGAACAGCAGCAGATGAAGCTGTCAGGCAGTTCATGTTTGTTCTGGGGTAACACCCCTGTGGATTTAATTTTGACGCTTCTAAAGGTGATGCCTGGAGGCTGCACAATAAAGTCTTCTTTACCTGACACTGACCATTACTTACTGCAGATGTTTCACAGCTGCTCTGTGTCGTGAAATTCACCCGAAAAAACGAAAACCTGATCATTAATAGGCTTCAGCATGCCTGAAGGAAAAGGACTCTAAAAGGTGGAAAGATTGTTAAAAAGATTGTTAATGACACATTGTAAAAGATAACACAGCAGAGGGTAGATTACCATCGCAACAAGAACGATTCCAGTATGTGCGGAGGTAGTTTGAACACCTGCCGACTTAACTTGGTTATGTTGTGGACACTGAGCGAAAACAAGTGAAGTGTCAATCAATCGTGGGTTGTATTTGTACGAACCTATTGTTGACAAGTCACCGTCCAAAAGGTGTGGTTCTGTGTTAAAAAGGTCTTTAAACAATGGGCAGAAGTTGAGTGTGGAGAGACGCAGATCCACCACGACTGCTCCAACCTCGCCTTTCGCTTCCTTGCAGCACCACCTCACCTGGAATCTTCCTGACTACTCGCTACCCAAAGCTTGATGCCTCGATACAGGTTTACAGATAGCCTGTGAAGCAGATGACCTAGCTACACTACAGCGGTATCCATTAAAATACCTGGAATCTTCCCGGAAAGCTTGAGACAACCATGTGGATATAACTTTCGTTATTGGGTGAGACGAATGACAATTTTACTAGTGTATTACGAATAATAAATGATTGTTTTCTTTATAAAGCCACGGTTTATGCCTGAAATTTCTTTTGGAAAAAGCGTCCATTAAGTTAAATGTAAAATTAAACCTTATGCAGGTAACAAAGCGTGGCCACAAATGAAAGTATGAACTTTCTTTGCATCGTTTTGCTCCTCCATTTCTACCATGTGTAACTTTCCCAGTGAGCTGCTGGATTCTGTAATAAATCACAATGTACTCTTCCCCATTCTGCTGTGTTACCAAACTGGACAGGGTCCCTCCGCACTGTCCTGCTCTGTTACTGTTACAAATACTGTTATTGTTTCAGATTAAAGAAAATATGAATAAATGTATTTGCTTTGATTCTATTAAATGTCATGAATTTGTTTTAAGTCGTTGACTAATTGGAAATGTCACAAACTGTAAGATAACCACAAGCAAATTACAGGTTTTTTTGTCCATTGCTAATTAAAACAAGAGAAAAGACCTTCGTTAAATTTCATTCACCCTTTCCAAACTGCAACGGACTGCAGCGGTTCAAGAAGGCGGCTCATTGGCACCTTTTCAGGGGCAATTTGGGATGGGCAATAAATGCTGGCCTCGCCAGCGACGCCCACATCCCATGAAAGAATAAAAAAAACAAAAAAATGACAGAAGTAGCATCAAACTACAAGCTTTCTGTCTGTCCTCTGCTCAAGGAACAGGAGAGAAAAAAAAACAGGGGCAGTTTGTTCGCTGATGCTGACCAGGACAGACAGACAGACAGAAGCAAACTGGTGCCTTTTAGGGGGAGGGAGGAAGGGAGGGAGGAAGGGAGGGAGGGATTGGCAAATCAAGAGACATAACGTGGGCAAACTGGTCTGGTTACTATTATTGGAGCGAGAGATAAAACATTTGGCTCCCCAGTCTGTCCTCGGTGTTTGTTTCCCTCTCTCTCTCCCAACTTTTCTCTCCTCTCTTTAGATTCTCTGCTTTGTACCTGGGGAATTGTGTTTGTCGATGGTGTTTGCTGAGAGATAACCTGCCTGTGTAAGCGAGTGTGTGACTGAGTGGGTGAGGAAGTGTGTGAGTGCCATTCTCACTCCATTTTTTTCTTGAACTATAGTGTAATGGTGATTTAACAGGAACAGCAAATGAACTTACTCTATATCTCGCCGCCTAACCCCTCAGTAAGATTATCTTACTGGCGGCAATTTTGTTTGAGAGTGGCCATTTTGTTTTTGGGTAGCCAGTTTGATTCAAGTTCATGGCAGCCATTTTGTTTCATTTTCAGGGCGGGCGGCCATTTTCCAGGTTCAAGGCATCGAAGTACAGTACCATCGTATCGCAGGAGGAGACCATTCGGCCCATCATGCCTGCGCCGGCTCTTTAAAAAAGCTATCCAATTAGTGTCATCTCCCCTGCCTCCAGGTCTTTCCCCATAGCCCTTATGGGAGCCTTGTAGTGATAGTTGTAATCTGGAAAGATATATTATATTCACAAGTTGATGCTGCTATTGATGTAACATAAGGAATTCAGGAGGAACATTCTTCCCCTATTGGGCCTAATGGTCTGTTTCTGAGCTGTGCCGTATTCTATGTAAATTATAAACATATATTGTTGTTGTAATATAATATAGAAATTCATGTTGTTGACGATAAAGATTGTTTCTCAATCTTTTACTCTTTAGATCCATCTACTTTAGAAACTGGGCTTTGTTTCTGTGTCAATGAATGTCGCTGAGAGATTGTCCCCGTAACTGAGTGAGGGATCATGTGTTTTTTACATTTCTTTGCATTGGCTCTTTTAAATGTCATTAATTTGTTTTAACTATTTGGCTAATTGGAAAAAGCCACAAATTGTAAGTTGACCACAAACGACAGGCTTTTTGTCCACTGCTGATTAAAACAAGAGAAAAGAGCAAGGGGAAAGTTCGTTCACCCTTTGCAATCTGCAACAAAAAGTGGTGAAGTAGCAATAAATAATCAGACTTTTCCTCCCCTGCTCCAGGAATAGAAGGGAAACGAACACGGGGGCAGTTTGGAACCTGCAGCAAACACCGACCAGGACAGGCAAACAGACAGATGCAAACCGAAACTTTTCAGGGGGAAGGAGCGGCAAAGCAGGAGAGAAAACCCTGTAAAGTTGTACTGGACAGAGAGAAAGAAAGAGAAGCAAAATGTGCTCTTCAGTCTGTACTGATTGTCTTTCTGTCTCTCTCTCTCAATCTCCCAATTTTTCTCTCTTCTCTTTAGATTCTCTGCTTTGTAACTGGGGATTTTGTTTGCCAATGGTGTTTGCCTGGAGATTGCCTGTTTAACAGAGTGTGTGTGTGTGTGTGTGTGTTTGTTTTCAATCAATTCCTTCTCTCTCTCTCGCTCTCTCTTTATCTCCTGATGAATGTTTTTTTGTTGAAATACATGAAGATGTGGAAAGAGAAAATTTGGGAGGGGGAGGAATCCTTGAACAAGACGCTTTCTCTCCTGAGAGAACCGACCGAGACTTTCACCACATGCTGCTCCCAATGGGGCTCATGTGACTCGGTTACTGTGGGATCACTGGCTGCACTGTGGGCTCACCGGCTGCAATCTGGGGTCACTGGGTTACCGTGGGATCATTGGGACACTGTAGGATCATTGGGACACTCTGGGATCACAGGGGGAATCACTGGAACATTGTGAGATCATTGGAACACTGTGGGATCACCGTGGGATCACTGGAACTCTGCAGGATCACTGGGATACTGTGACATCATTGTGGGATCACTGGAACCCTGCGGGATCACTGGAACACTGTGGGATCAGTGGGGCATAATAGGTTCACTGGGAGCATCGTGGGATCATTGGGCAACTGTGCGATTATTTTGCGATTACTGGGTACACTGTGGGATCAATGGGTGAACCGTGGGATCACTGGGACTCTGTGGAAATACCATGGGCTACTTCAATACCCACTTGGGCTGAACGGCCCAAATTTCTCTGCTGTACGTTCTATGAAATTTTATGTAGCATCTAAAACTATATATGTGTCGTGATGTGGAAATGCCGGTTATGGACTGGGGTGGACAAATGTAAGGAATCTTACAACACCAGGTTATAGTCCAACAATTTTATTTTAAAATCACAAGCTTTCAGAGATTATCTCCTTCGTCAGGTGAACAGCGTCCACGACACAACACAACCCTGCCACGGCAACTTCTGCAAGACCTGCCAGATCATCGACACAGATACCACCATCACACGAGAGGACACCACCCATCAGGTACATGGTTCATACTCCTGTGACTCGGCCAACGTTGTCTACCTGATACGCTGCAGGAAAGGATGCCCCGGATCATGGTACATTGGCGAGACCATGCAGACACTGCGACAACGGATGAACGGACACCGCGCAACAATCGCCAGACAGGAGGGTTCCCTCCCAGTCGGGGAACACTTTTGCAGTCAAGGACATTCAGCCACCGATCTTCGGGTAAGCGTTCTCGATGGCGGCCTTCGAGACACACGACATCGCAAAATCGTCGAGCAGAAATTGATAGCCAAATTCCGCACCCATGAGGGCGGCCTCATCCGGGATCTTGGGTTCATGTCACGCTACACGTAACCCCACCAGCAGGGGAAAAAAAGTTAGCTGTTTTTAATGCAACTTGAATTTCTCTCTCTCTCTCTGCCTGTCGGGTCTCTTTCTCTCTGTATGTGTCATTTAACCCATTGTGTATTCAGTATACTGGGACCTACTGTTTTCCGTGGCTAACCTGTCTGAACACCAACGACAACTTTGATTGGTGTGATGGTGTCCCAGTCTAATATAAGATATGGGATTTGAGAACATCTCATTCATTCACTCACCTGACGAAGGAGATAATCTCCGAAAGCTTGTGATTTTAAAAAAAAATGTTGGACTATAACGTGGTGTTGTAAGATTCCTCACATTGGTACATATGTCGATGTTCTTTGTTGTTGTTGTTGTTGCTGTCGTCGTCGTCGTCGTTGTCAGGCAGGAGATCTCGGAGAAACATCTTTATCCAGATAGGCTGATTGGTCTATTTCCGTGCCGTCCTGTATTCTACGTAATAAATATAAAAATATATATTATATTATATATACAAGAATTTGTTGTTGTCAAATAAGGAATTCAGGCGAAACTTCTACATCGAAATGGGCCGAATGGCCTGTTCCTGTGCCGAACTGTATTCTATGTCATGGACAAATATATGTATATATATTGTATATAATCATAGAATCTTATAAATTTACGGCACAGAAATCCGCCATTCGGCCCCTCGTGTCTATGCTGGCCGAAAAAGGGTATTCGAGCCTAATCCGACTTTTCTGCTCTTGGTCCGGAGCCTTTCCAGTTACGGTGCATCAAGTGCTTATCCAAGTACTTTTTAAGTGTGATGAGGGTTACTGCCTCCACCACCCTTTCATGCAATGAGTTTCAGACCTCCGCCAGCCTCTGGGTGAAAAAATTCTCCTCAATTCCCATCTAATCCTTCTATCAGTTACTTTAAATCTATGCCCCTCTGGTTATTAACCTCTCTGCTAAGTGAAATAGGTCCTCCCTATCCACACTATCTAGGCCCCTCATAATTTTATGCACCTCAATTAAATCGCCCCTCAGCCTCCTCTGTTCAAAAAAAAACAACCCCAGCCTATCCAATCTTTCCTCATAGCTAAAGTTCTCCTGTCCTGGCAAACACCTTGTAAATCTCCTCTGTACCCTCTCTAGTGCAATCACACCTTTCCTGTAATGGGGTGACCAGAACTGTACGTAGTATTCAAACTGTGGCCTAACCAATATTTTATACAGTTTTAGCATAACCTCCATGTTCTTATATACTATGCGTAGGCTAATAAAGGAAGGTTTTCCATATGACTTCTTAACCATCTTTTCTACCTGTCCTGCTACCTTCAGGGAACTGTGGAGCTGCACTCCAAGGTCCCCCTCTCCTCTGCACTTTTCAGTATCTTACCATTTATTGTGTATGACCTTGCCTTGTTTGCCTTCCCCAAATGAATACCTCACACTTCTGAAGATTGTATTCCATTTGCCACTTTTCCACCCACCTGACCATTCCATTGATATCTTCCTGTAGTCTATAGCTTTCCTCCTCACTATCAACCACACAGCCAATTCTTGTAGCATCTGCAAACTTCTTAATCATGCCCCCTACACCTAAGTCCTAATCATTAATATGTATCACAAAAAGCAAGGGACCTAGTACTGAATCCTGTGGAACCCTACTGGAAACAGCCTTCCATTCACAAAAACACCCGTCAGCCATTACCCTTTGCTTCCTGCCACTTATCAAATTTTGGATCCAACTTGCCGCTTTCCCCTGGATCACATGGGCTTTTACATTTCTGACCTATCTGACATGTGCGACCTTGTCTAAAGCCTTGCTAAATTCATGTAGTCTACATCAAATGCGCTAACCTCACCGACCATCATTTTTACCTCCTCAAAAAATTCAATCAGAAACGATCTTCCTGTAACAAATCCATGCTGACTATCCTTGATTATTCCGTGCTTTTCTAAATTACGATTAATACTGTCCCTCAGATTTTTTACAGTTACGTATCCATCATCGAGGTTGGACTGACTGGCCTATAATTACTCGGTCTATCCCTTTCTACCTTTTTAAACTATGGTACAACGTTGGCAGTCCTACAATCCTCCGGCATCACGCCTGTATCTAGGGAGGATTGGAAAATGATGGTCAGAGCCTCTGTTATGTCTTCCCTTGCTTCTCTTAAGAGCATCGGATATATTTGTTCAGGGCGTGGCGATTTGTCCACTTTCAAAAATGCTAATCCCCTTAACATTTCCTCTCTCACCCCTCCACTTTTTATAGTCCTCTATTTTTTCTACAATATTGAGTTCTCGGTGCCTGACATTAATACTGCAGGATATTGCAGGACGTGTGCGGAGAGAGAGACACTGAATTAATACTGCAAGATATTCCAGTGTGTGTGTGAGAGCGATACACTGAATTAATATTACATAATATTACTGGGTGTGAGAGAGAGAGATACTAAATTAAAAATGCAGGTTATTCCAGGGTGTGTGCGAGACAGAGAGTGACTGAATTAATACTGCAGGGTATTCCACAGTGCGAGAGAGAGACACTGAATTAATATGATAGGATATTCCAGGGTGCAAGAAAGGGAAAATTAACTAATATTGCAGGGTGTGCGAGAGAGCGAGGCAACATTCAATACTGCAGTCTGCCCAGGGTGTGTGACAGAAAGAAACTGAATTAATAATGCAGGATATAATAGAGGAAGAAATAATGGGGGCTTGTGAGAAAGGAACAGCGATAATCATGGGTGATTTTAATCTACATATAGATTGGAAGAATCTGATTGGCAAAGGTAGCCTGGAAGGTGAGTTCATAGAGTGCTTTCGGGACAGTTTCTTAGAGCATCACCTTCCAGAGCCAACCAGAGAGCAGGCTGTTCTAGATTTTCTCTCTAGGAAAGAGAAGACTGAGCGGTGACCTAATAGAGGTCTTTACAATTATGAAGAGATTCCATAGAGTAGAGGTAGAGAAGATGTTTCCAGCTGTAGGGAGTCCACAACTTGGGGTGAGTATATAAAATAGTCACTCATAAATCCAGTAAGGAATTCAGGACAAACGCCTTTACCCAGCGAGGGGTTCAAATGTGGAAGTTGCTACTAAATGGGGTGGTTGAGGGGAATAGCATAGATGCATTTAAGGGGAAGCTAAATAATTACATGAGGGAGAAAGGAATACAACGATGCACTAATAAAGTTAGATGAATCGGGATGGGAGGAATCTCGTGTTGAGTTTTAGCACCTGGAGTAACTAATGCGGCGAACTGCCTGTTTCTATCCTTTAAATTCTATTTAGTTTCTATGTTAAATCCATGTATTTTTAAATCCCGGAATGTTACTATCGTATTGTTAGATATGGGGCAGTACAGAAACATGAAAGTACACTTCAGATTATCAGCGGGAACCATTGGACTCAGGAATTGGAAGTAGAAATTCAAAACTTGCAGATGACACCAAATTGAGGGGTATAGATAATCGCAGGTAGGACTGCGACAAAATGCAAGAAGACGTTAATAAACTTGCAGAATGGGCGTGTAAATGGCAATTGAATTTCAATAGAGTTAAGTCTGATATAATTCATTTTGGTATTCGGAATAAGGAGGCCACATACTGTCGAAAATAAGAGTGCAAATGGGGTAAGGGAGACAGAAGGATCTTGGGTACAGATTCACAAATCATTAAAAAAAAGCAACACACGTTAACAAGACCAAGAAAAATGCAAACCAAACACTGGGGCTCATATGTACAGGAATAGAATTGAAAAGCAGAGAAGTTATGTTAAACTTGTCCAGAACCTTGTTTAGACCAGGCTGAGAATAAAAACGGAAAATGCTGCAAATTCAGCAGGTCAGGCAGCAACTGTGGGGAGAGAACCAGAGATGACGTTTTAGGACTCTACTGTTCTGGTCTCCATATTAGGGAAACGGATATAGAGGCACTGGTGAACGAAAACAAATATTCACGAGGATGATACCAGATCTCAAAGGTTATGCCTATCAGGAAAGACTGAACAGTGTGGGACATTTTAATCTAGAAGAGAGAAGACTAAGAGGTGACCTGGTCGAGGTCTTTACAATTATGAAAGCGTTTGAAAGGTGGGGATAGATAAGATGTTCCAACTTGCGGAGAGTCGAAATTTTCGGGTGATCAGTAGAAACTGGTCACGAATACATTCAATTAGGAATTCAGGAGAAACATCTTTACTCAGAGAGTGGTGAGAATGTGGAACTTACTGCTACATGGAGTAGTTGAGGCAAATATCCCAGAAGTATGTAAGGGGACGCTCGAGAGAGAAAGGAAAATAAAGATATGCTGATAGATTTAGATTAGGTGGCGTAGGAGGAATATTGTGTGGAGCATAAACACCAGCAGAGAACAGTTGGGCCGAATGGCCCGTTTCTGTAAGTTCTATCTAGAATCCAGGTATTGTTTCATCGCAGGGTTACACTGTCGTATTGTGTAGTGTTTTGTTTTAAACACAGGTTCTGGATCTGAGACAACATAATACACAGGCGAAAGTAAAAGTTACTGCTTTATTATAACACTTATAACTGTACAAGTACTGTAACAGACAAACAAACAATCAATCACAAGCTCACGTGCGTCTGCCCGTCCGGGACCCCTGAAGTCGACGGCTGGTAATTGAGCCTGTGGTTCTCCAAGGCACCGTTTGCACTTGCAGTCCTCGGTGAAGTCCTCAGAGTCTGGAAAGTCCCCGATAGTATACTGGGGCATAAACAAGTGCATTTGTGGCGGACGGCCAGGTCAAACAGTTGGTGGCTTAAGGCGTCTTGTGCGTTGTAAACACATTTAGCTGCTGACAACACTTGTGATATGTCATAGAGTTCACCCTTATGTTACAGTGCACACATGAGAACACGAAGAAGGAGATGCTTCATGTAACAGACCAGCTGTCCCTTGACCTCCGGTGCGAAATGTTAAAAGCAAAAGGTTAAACTGCTGCAGGTGACGCTCGACCTCACAACTTCTCGAGCCTGAATACTGTTATATAAGTACCGCGTGCTAACCGATTGCACCACTGGAGTCGCGTTATATTATAGTCTCGTCAAACACACTCATTTTTGGCCTGTAAGACTGCATATTCTTTCAGGCAGGTTTCCAAGTGGACACATGCCGCCACCTGCCACTTGGGCATTGGTGTTTTAGTAATCGAATTCTTGCCTGCCACACACGAAACAAGGGTTTGATTAACGCCCAATGCAGGAGCATTTTCATTCTGCATTCATGGACATCGCATGAATTGTGATAAATTCATATTCAGCTTCAATCTGCACAACATCTTGAGACACTTTCTTTTCTCCATGCGTGTTGCTTTCACTTCACCTCGGCTTCTATACGCAAAGGGTGGGAGACGTTTTGAAACGATCTTCTGCAGATGGTAGTTGATGGTATCTCACTTGTGAATGCTAAATCTGAGATTGATAGATTTCTGTGAAACAAGGGTATTAAGGGATATGGGGCGAAGCCGGGTATATGGAGTTAGTTCACAGCTCCGCCATGATCTCCTTGAATGGTGGAACAGGCTCGACGGGCTAAGTGTCACTGCCACTTGCTGCCTCCTGATATGCGCCACCTTCACCTGCAAGAAAGCGGGATGTGTGGCTGAGTGATGTACCTGTCATGGTTAAATAGCTGCCAGTGTGTGTGACCTATGAGTTGTGGGTGGGCGGCTTGCAACAGTGGTAATGTGTAAGAGTGAGAGGAAGCCTCTGGTTACAAGAGTTGAGTACTGATAGAAAGAGTTTGTTAGGATGTGGGGGATGGGGGTTGTATTGCGTGGTGCATTTGGGCGGAGATGCCACTTGAGAGTTGCCCTCACTCACCTTGACCACTCACGTCAAAGTATTGAACTTCTTCCTGCACTGCATCCATGTTCGTGATGCTGAGCACCTGGCATTGACTTCGTCCCCCGCTGCCTCCTACTGCCTTTTGGATATATGTCTGGAGGGCCTCTTGCCCGCGCCCACCCCTGCAGATAAAGCATGCTCCTCCTTCTGTTCACCTCCTGCACCACAGTCTCTCAGTATCCGCAGAAAACCTTGGTGCATGCACCCTCCAGGCCTGGTACCAACTCAGATCGGTAGATTGGTGAGGTCTGGTGTGCAGATTGGAGGATGTGGGATTTAATAGTGCACAACTTATATTCAATGTTTTAACATAACTAATCTGTGTGCAAACATTGGGATGGAACCTGCATCTGTGTTTTAAGTGTACAATGTCTGATCTCCGTTCAGACTCCGTTTGGACAGTAGACTGCTATTTTAAGCAAATAACAGGTCCCAGCTATATTTATTCCATTTCTGAGAAACATCCTCCTTGCTGGACCATAACTTGGTGTTGTAAAATTGTTTGCAATTGTCAACCCCAGTCCATCACCGGCATCTCCACATCCTTTTAAGAGATTGAGCTCCCCAAGGCGGTGGAAAGTGCGAATTGCATAGATTCCTCGTGCAAGGCCCGAAAAAGAACGCTGATTGCATTTGAGTCCTCGGGCTAGCTGAATCTTGCGTCCGACCTGCCCAAGAGTCATTGGGCACGTGGTAACAGGGCATCACGCTGGGTGCTTGGGCAGGACAGAGTGTAAAAGTGACTTTATTTCTACTGTTTGGATTCAGAAATGGTCGTCTAATCCATTGTGCTCTGTACGTATGGGTCCGAATCCCATCCTCATCGTTATTGTATTGAACTTATGATGCGGCCCGACATAAGTTTTGTACAATCAAAATGGGCTTGAATGCTATTATTATCAATCCGACACCGGAGTTTTAAGTCTGTGTCCCTGGATTGTTCATATTTTGTTTAAATGGAGAGGGATAATTTGAATGTTTCACCTGCTGTAATGGGATAAAGGTCGAGTGGAGAGGACGGATCGGAGATAGATCTTTCTGTCATTCCTTGCTGCCTCTGGTGTTTATAGCGAATGAAAGATTAACGGGAAATGTAAATGATAAGGGAGCTGGAACATAAAGGGTTAACTTTATCCATCAGGAAGAAATCTAATTTCAAAACTTTTTAACAAGCTTGAACCAGCCCAGTTATTCGATTTGCACCAAGTCTGCACATTTTTCCATTCAATGTAATACCTCCACCCGCTCATAATCAAGAAAAATTAAATCTGGACGGAGGTCGGGTCCAGATTTGAGCCCAGGATCTCTCTCATTGTTAACAGTCTCCCGTTTTGAACTAGAATCCCACCCATGGCTCGGTTCCCAGTAACTGCTGCAGAGATTGAAGGACTTCGGTCCCTCCTGCATCTCCTGCATTTCACCATCTCCCGATTATTCGATCGGTATTTGGGAACATGGGAGAAAGCATGGGATTAAATCCTCAACATTTAAATCCCCAACAATCCGTCTGTTGATCCCACTCCACGGTGTCTTTAGTTAACAATAACCACCCGAGCGCAATTGGAATCCAGTCCGCAGTTTGTTTCCTTCTCTGTTCCTGTTCTCTCTCGGTGTCTCTGAAAGTCGCTACACTGGATCAGGAATCGAATTCTGATCAGCCATGTGAAAGACAGACAATAATCCGTCACTGAAACCCCGAGACACAGGGAATGCTGTTCATTCTGTTCCAGGGACACTTCGTGAGTCGCTGAAACATTCGAATTCCCATTCCCACAAAGGACGGAGCCAATCGGATGAGGCTCGTGTTTCTCAATTATCGGATATTGGAGCCCATCGACGTGTGAGTTCCGATGGTCGATGGGTGTCTATGGAACGCCGTGAGGGCTTTGGTTTCCTCCCTTAAACTTGGACCCTTCAGTTCGCTCTTTGTGTCCAGCTGTTTTTGTTGGTGGTACTGAGTCAGGAATGTTGGTCAAAACAGCATAGAGTTCCCTGCGCTTCGTTCAACAGCGCTGGGGAATCTTTAACATCCACCCACAGGACTCATTTAATCGTCTCTTCTGAAACCTCCCGCCAGTTATCCCTCAGGACTGCCCTGATCTGGGACACGAAGGACATTCAATTAATTAGCACTTTAAACATAAACATTAGTCTCTCCCACATCCTGATACATTGCGGTTTCTGTACTTTCATTCGTTGGTTTGTTTTCTCTCCCCTGAACCGACTCTCATTCTCTGCTCCCACTTTTGCTCCGATGCTCTTTGCTTCCAAACGTTTCTGCCGTGAAGTTCAACTGCCGACTATTTCCCATCGCGCTGCCGGTAGACTGCAAGTTCAGCCCCTAATGGGGAGCGGTGATCCTGTCCTGACAACGAATGGGGAAGTTTACCTCTGCTGCGTGCTGGTTGCTACTGGACTTTAGTTGTTTCAACTGCAGTTTCCCCCCTGTAGACACTTGGGGTCCAAAAGCATTGGTTCTTCCTAACCGGCATCAGAAGAGAGGGAGAGAGACAGAGAGAGAGAGAGAGAGAATGTTTGTCCGTGAGATTTAGAGGGAGATAGAGAATGCTCCATGTAACGGACAAACACGAACTGTAGTGTGAAGATTATTCAGCAGATTTGAGCACCCTCACTTCATAAATGCCACTTTGCTTTCGAACCGTTTTTTTTTTACCATAACGTGGCTGCTGTGGCGTATTTGGCTTCTGGATCAGAGCCGAAATAGACATTTAGAAGTTGTGAGCTCGATTCCCATTGGAGTCGAATTATAGGCCAGCTGGTTTCGGCGCTGGACAGTGATATTTTGTTGTAAAACTTCAACTGGTTTGTTCAAGTCCTTCAGGGAAGTGAAACTGCCGCCTCAACACTTCCCGTTATACAAGTGGGTCCAGTCCCACCCGTCTTTCTTGATGTTTAATTGTCTCTGAACTGGATTGGCGAGACACTCACAAGAAGAAGGTTCACCACCTGCTGAGGGCAACACGAAAAAGAACACATTTTAAAATTTGTTTCAAGAAGTCAATCCTTCCAGACCGCTTCTGTCCATCCAATTTCACTTTCTAATCCAATGTACAGCAATATCATAGAATTATCGAATCATACAGCCCAGAAGGAGGCCATTCGGCCCATCGTGCCTGTACCGGTTCTTTGGTCGAGCTATCCTGCACTCCCCTGCTCTTTCTCCGTAGCACTGCAATGTTTTTTCAAATTCCCCATTGAAAGTTATTATTGAATCTGCTTCCACCAAACGTTCAGGCCGTGCATTCGAGATCACAACAACTCGCTGCATGAAACATTCCTTCCTCAAGTCGACTTTGGTTCCTTTGCCATTCACCTTAAAGTGTAAGGCAGTCTTACTGCAATTGTACGGGGCTTTAGGGAGAACTCACTTGGAGGTCTGCAGACAGTTTTAGTCTCCTTATCTAAGGAAGGATATACTTGCCTTACAGGCGGTGCAACACATGTTCAATAGATTAATTCCTGGGAAGAAAAGGGTTGTCCTCTGAGGAGAGAATGAGTAGATTGGGCCTATACTCTCTGGAGTTTAGAAGAATGAAAGGTGATCCAATTGGATCATATGAGAATATGAAGGGGCTTGACAGGGTAGATGCTGAGAGGTTTTTTTTACCCTGGCTGACGAGTCTAGGACTTGGGGAATGTCTCAGGATATGAAGGAGGCCATTTAAGACACAGTTGAGGAGGAATCTCTTCACTTAAAGAGTTATGAGCGTTTGGAATTCTCTACCCCAGAGGGTGTAGATGCTGAGTCATTGAATATATTCAAGGCTGAGATGGATAAATTTTTGGACTCTGGGAGAATCAAGGGATATGGGGATCTGGCGGGAAAGCGGAGATAAGGCAAAAGATCAGCCATGATCTTAGTGGATAGTGGAGAGGGCTCGAGTGGCCGTCTGACCTACTCCTGCTCCTATTTCTTATCTTCTTATGTTCCGAAGGTTTGTATCAAAATGTAAGTGAGATTGTTTAATGAAACGCCGCAGTACGAATTCTGGTTGTTTTTTAGATCCTGTTCTCCGCAGGAAAAATATTAAAATTAAACCGAGACATTTAACATTTTGAGAGAACGCGCTACAAACCAGGCGGGAAACTGAGTCGGGAAACAAAAACAACTTCAACAACTTGCATTTGTACAGCGCCTGTAACCTAGTAAAACGTCCCAAGGCTCAGTGAGTGTCGAATCCAATGGCGTAACCTCTCGCCGAAACAATCGACGTGCAGGTAGCAGAGGCTGAGGCTGATCTGCGTCATGTGGGAGCAGAACACAATATTCCTGCTGTTTATATTCATTATCCTGCAGAATATTAAATACTGTTCTCAACATCTTATATTCCTGATAGGAACTTGGAAGGCGGAAGAATTTGTCGTGGGCCATGTTTGGACCAATGACATCGGGAAGAAAATGGAGGAGGTCCGGCTAAGTGAATATCAGAAGTTAGGAACTTTTTGAAAAGAGCAGAACCTCAGGGGTGGTAAACTCGGGATTGCTACCCAAGCAACATAATAATTGGCACAGGGATAGGCAGATCAGGAAGGTGAATGCGTGGCTGAAAGACTGTTGTGTGAAGGAGGGGTTCCATTTCATGTGACACTGTCATCAATACTGGGACAGTTTGGAGCTGTACCGCTAGGACGGTCTCCACCTGAACCGCAATGGGACCAGTGTCCCACTGGAAGGGATAAAAAGGTCTTTGAATACGACCGAGTAAAATGGGGAGGGATCTCTTCAAAATAACATAAGTCTGAAGATAAAAGAAATAGGATATGAGAATAATGATCAGACTAAGGTACGAAACGAGCATAACATAAACTGTCAGGGAACAAATACAGGTATGGAATATAAGTACTAAATGACTGCAAAAAGTTAAGGGACGGGTAACACATATTAAAAATATATTAAATTGCCTGTACAGCATTGCGTACAGCATCCAAAACAAAACAGAGGAAATGGTGGCAATAATTCGGAGCGAGGAGCCAGATGTTTTCAGGGTAACTGAAACATGGTTACATAAAGAACAGGACTGGCAGTTCAATATTGCAGTATATGACGTATTTAGAAAGGATAGGGAAGGAAGCGGTAGCTGCAATAATTAGAGACAATTTAATGGCAATAGAACAAAAGGGACATTATTAATATTAAGATAGAAATCGAATCCATGTGGATTGAGACAAAGAATAAGAAGTGATCGACCACGGTAATAGAGCTACATTGCAGATCAGCTAATTATGGAAGGCAAGTGGAGGAAGAAATATGTCGGCAAATCTGTGAAATGAGTAAAAAACAAAAAATAATAATAATGGGAGATTTCAACTACCCCCAAACAAACTGCCAAGAAGAGGTAGGGAAAGGGGAAAGGGAGATGTTGTTTTTGCAGTGTGTACCGGACTCCTTTCTTACCCAGTATGTGAGAAGCCCAACAAGAGAGGATTCACTGCTGGATCGAGGAATTGGAAAAGAACCGGATCATTGGGGAACATGTAGGCAATAGCGATCAGATCATAAGAAGATTTAAAAGAATGATTGAGAAAGGCATAAGTAAGACAAAGACCAAAGTAATAGATTGGGAAAAAAAGTAAATTTTGAGGGGATGAGAATGGAACTGGTGAAGATAAACTGGGAAAAAAATGTTGAAACACGAAGAGATACAACAGCAATGGGAAATATTTATACCGGTGATCAATGGAGTCCAGGAGAAATATATTCCTCTGAAAAACAAACGCAACTAGCCAATAATGAAACACCATGGATGAATAAAGAGCTAAGTGTAAAATTGAAAGGAACAAAAAAGACATCTTCTAAGTATGTAGACAATAAAAGAGAAGATGACAAAAGGGAATGAGAAGAGATTAGGAAAAATGTCAAATAATAATTCGCAAAGCAAAGAGGAACTACGAAATTAAAGTATCAAGGAATGTAAAAAGAAATAATTAAAGTATTCTACAAACACACAAATAACAAAATATAAACCAGGATAAGGGTAGGGCCACTAAGGGATGCACAAGATAAGCTCACAGATAATTTGCATCAGTATTTACTAGGGAAACTGCTAACGTGGGTATGACATTAAAGGAAACACCATGAATGAAGAGCGAGCGAATGGTTAAATTGAAACTAAAGAAAACGGATCGAAAGACATCTAAGATAGAAGGGGGTGGAGATAATTGATAAACTAATCAAACTTAGAGAGGATAAAACCATCAGTCCGTATGGATTACATCCACGCATGTTAAAAGATATTAGGGAAGAGATAGCAGAGGCACTATTGCATATATCTAAAAATTCATTAGTAAAGGGAATAGTGCCGGGGAATGACGGGCAGGTAATGTTTCTCCTGTATTTAAAAAAATGAGATGGAACAAGTTCAAGGAGCTCTTGACCAGTTAGCTTACCGTCTGTGGTAGGAAAGATAATGGAATCTTTACTCAAAGATGTAACAGAAAAAAAATCTGGAAAAAGAAAATCTAATATCAAGAAATCAGCACAGATTTCAGAAAGGAAATTCATGGTTGACCAAACTTATTGAATTCTTTGAAGAAGTAACAGAAATATTAGAAAAGGGTAATGGAGTAGATGTAATATATTTGGATTTTCAAAAGGCCTTCGATGAGGTACCACCTTGCAGACTCATGAGTAAGGTCAGTGCATGTGGAGTTAGGGTACAGGTAGCAGAATGGATCGCAAGCTGGCTGTAATACTGAAAACAGAGAGTAGTTGTTAAGGGTAGCTACTTAGACTAGCAA
The DNA here is from genome assembly GCF_035084215.1 of Heptranchias perlo. Taxonomy (NCBI): domain Eukaryota; kingdom Metazoa; phylum Chordata; class Chondrichthyes; order Hexanchiformes; family Hexanchidae; genus Heptranchias; species Heptranchias perlo. The sequence goes on along the minus strand of NW_027139453.1, from coordinate 4,011,847 downwards.
AGGGTAGGAAGAGGTATTCTACAGGGATCGGTGCTGGGATCACCGTTGTTCACAATTTATATTAACGATTTTAACTCGGGAATCGGAAGTACAATTTCAAAATTTGCGGATGAGACAAAATTGGGAGGTGTAGTTAACTGAAAGGAAGAAAGTGTCAACATGAAAAAAGACATTCATAAACTTACAGAATGGGTGTGTAATTGGCAAATTAATTTTAATATAGATAAGTGTGAGGTGATGCATTTTGGGAGGTAGATTAAGGAGGCCACATATTGTTTGGATAATAAGAGTCGAAATGGAACAGTGGAGCAAAGTGATCTATGGGTACAGGTAAAAAAATAACTGAAAGCAGCGACGCAGCTTAATAGGGCGATAAAAAAGGCAAACCGAGCATTGGGTTTCATTTCTAGACGGATTGAACTGTAAAGCAAAGAAGTTATGTTAAATCTGTATGGAACCTTGGTTAGGCCACACTTGGAGTACTGTGCATAGTTCTAGTCTAAATATTATTAAAGGGTGTAGAGACAATGGAGAGTGAGAAAAAAAGTTTCAAGAATGATCCCAAGACTGAGGGTATATAATTATCAGGAAAGACTAAACAGGCTGGGCCTCTTTTCACGAGAAAAGAGAAGGCTGAGGGGTGACCTAATAGAGGTCTTTAAGATAATGAAAGGATTTGGTCGGGTAGACGTGGAGAAAATGTTTCCATTTGTGGTGGAGTCCAAAACTAGAGGTCATCAATAAAAGACAGTCACAAATAAATCCACTTCTTCACCCAAAGAGTGGTGTAATGTGGAACGTGCTACCACAAGGAGTAATTGAGGCAAATAGCATAGGTGCATTTAAGAGGAAGCTAGATCAGCACACCAGTGAGAAAGGAATAGAAGGGTATGCTGATAGGGTCAGAAAAAATAGGGGGGGACAGGTTCGTGTGGAACAGTAAACGCCGAATGGCCTGTTTCTCTGCTGGGCACTCGATGTGACTCGATATAAGTATTGGAGGAGTTTAGAATATTTTAATGATTGCTCAGATTTTTCCTCAATTTTATTAATTGCCTGCAAATTGAATATAACTAAACCCGCGATACATTCTCTGCCGAGATTATATATATAATACAGGGCATGTGTCGAGAATATAGCAAGTTTATTTATTGAGCGGCGAGAGGTCAGTTATTCGCACTGAGCTCGATCTGTATCGCACCTGTTAGCCGATGGTATGGGTCCCTGTCCGCCTTCATATTGAACATAAAGTAAAAATCAGAAAATAATAATCTCAGCCATCAGAATTAGAAAATGTTCATATTTTACAGGACAGGAAGAGGCCGCTCGGCCTGTTAGGATTGGACAGTAAATTCTGTTCACTCTCTGAGCTCTGTGCTGTTCCAAGTGTGGAATTTAATGTGACTAATTTGTCTTTTATTTTATTCCTTCCTTCTCTATTTTCCGGACGGAGTGTGAAAGAGGTACGGTTTGGCGGCTAATCATTTAAATGAATGATCTGGACATTGTTTATTCTGATTGTCGATTTCGCGGAGAAACAGCGGGAGTTCATTTATCAGTGAACTGATCATTCGGAAGCTGAAGAGGCAACTTACGAAATGATGAGAGAAGGCAATAAATGAACAACATCAACAAATTGAAAGCAAGAGAGATAGAATCGGAGTGTTTAATCACTGCTCCGGGTTTAAGATTATTTACTGACCACTGGTGAAAAGTGAACGCGTGGCCTAATAGATCAGGAGTCTAATTTCGGTTTGATTGCTTGATGTTATCAGACGATTGCAGGTTCGAGTTTCGCCGTGGCTGTTTCACACATTGGGTGAAAACGTGTCTTTCATGGCCTGGAACTTTTTCACACCCGACCATTTCTAACAGTCCCAGACCTGATGCAACGAAAATACATTAAAATATCGACCGAAAAAACACAGCAATGACATTTATGGAACTCCACGGCCCGACCCGAATCGCTTCACATACAATGAATTATATCTTAACTATCATAGAAGGTACAGCACAGACAGAGGTCATTTGGACCATCGTACCTGTGCCGCCTCTTTGAAAGAGCGATCCAATTAATCCCATTCTATTCCCCTTCTCTTTCCCCAGAGCTCTGCAAATGTTCAGTGACGGAATTGTTCAATCGTCTCTGTGACGCAATCCGTCAGCGCGTTGGGCTATTAATTAAAAATGTTGTTGGTGATTCGAGCCCATCCAAGGACGGGTGTTTCGAGTTTATTTATATCGTTCACAATCTGACAATTTCACCTTTTCAATGTGCCTTTTGGCTGCAACATTGTGCTGAGCACAGGTGCACACCTTAAGTTCCTGCACCTCCCGTCCCATTAACACACTGGTGAACAGCACCTACAGTCCCGGGATCTCCTCTACCTCCCTCCCCATTAACACACTGATCACCAGGACCTACAGTCCAGGGAGATCCTCTACCTCCCGTCCCATTAACACACTGGTGACCAGCACCTACAGTCCCGGGATCTCCTCTACCTCCCTCCCCATTAACACACTGATCACCAGGACCTACAGTCCCGGGATCTCCTCGACCTCCCGCCCCATTAACACACTGGTCACCAGCACCTTCAGACCCGGGATCTCCTCCACCTCCTTCCCCATTAACACACTGATCACCGGCGCCTGCAGTCCCGGGATCGCCTTTCCATCCCGCCGCATTAACACACCGGTCACCAGCACCTACAATCTCGGGATCTCTTCATCTTTCCTCCCCATTAACACACTCGTCACCGGAACCTACAGTCCCGGGACCTCATCTAACTTCCGCCCAATTAACACACTGGTTACCGGCACCTGCACTCCCGGGCCCTGTTCTATCTCCGGCCCATTAACACGCTGGTCATTGGCACCTGCAGTGCCAGGATCTCCTTTGCTTCCCGCCCCATTTCCACACTATTCTCTGGAACTTACAGTCTTGTTACCTCCCCAACCTGCGGCTCTTTTAACACACTGTTTGCCGGCAACTTGTATTGTTTATTTTATAGCCTTTTAATTGTTTCAATATTGTCAAACATTTGGTTCAATTAGTAGCCAAATATTATTTTACAACTTGAAATACAAAATTTGTCAAACGCTGTAAAATAATTTCATAAATACCCTCAGGTTTTAAGGGTTCAGTGATTGCAGAATGCACACATTCTGTTTGTAGAATTGCGGCCTGGTGGAGAGCGAATCAGACACCGTATGACACAGAAAGGCTCTGCTCTTTGAAAATCTTCATATCGTCTCATTATTTGATGAATTTAACAATTAGAATGAAGGGGTGTTTCACCACATTCTTAAACTGCTTTCTGAATTTAGACTGTGTCACCGCATAAATACAAGTGTTTGTGCAGCAACTCAGGAGCTGGAGCATGAATCCCAGTTCTTGTACAAACAAAGGTAGAAATATAGACCGAAAACCCAAAAACCACATCCTGTGCCATATAGTAAACACCATAAACACCGCCCATAACAGGATAAAGTTGCCTGATATAACAAACAGTAAAATGATGGATTGCCTTCTGCTCTCCATCTCTGGGTCTCTGGGACTCTCCCCACTGCTGTGACTCCGGAGTCTCCTGCGGGCTCTGCTGGCAAATAAAATGTGTCTGACGGTGAAAGCATTGAACAGCATAACCAGAATAAATGGGACTCCAGGAGTGAGAATATTATGAATAAATTCAATTGCTCCCCACACCGGGGAAGTTAGAACATTGTCTGTTATATCGCAAAACCAGGGGGAATTACCCGGAACATATTGACCAGTGAACATAAAGTACCAGGATATGTTCTTTAAACAGCTCAACACAGTCACTGTTCCGAGAACCACAGATGCCGTTTTCTCGGTGCAATATTTAGTTTTCAGCTTCTGACAACAAATGGCCACAAATCGATCAAAGGTGAAAGTGACCGTGAACCAGACAGAACAGTCTGTGGCTGCGAAAAGCAGGACGGCGTGGATATTACACACGGGAATGAAGAACCTGAAATCAAACTGTGCAGGATAAACAATTGGAATGTGTCTGAGTATCAGATCGATGATAACGACCAGTAGATCCGCCGCTGCCATGGCTACCAGGTAGCGAGTGACACATTTGGAGAGACCGCAATTTCGCAGAGACAGGACCACAATTGTCAATAAGTTAACTGTATGGAAGGGAAATAAAGAGGGAAAATATACATCAGACTGGGGCGCCCTGTGTGTATTAGTACCGTCTCTAAGTCCACTGTAAATAATAATTACGTCTCTGGATTCGCTTTAAATGTTTGTACCGTCTCTCGATCGACTGCAAATATTAGTGCAGTCTCTGGATCCCCCATAAATATATGTAACGTCTCTGGAAACCCGATAAATATTAGTACCGACTCTGGGTCCCGTTGTAAATATTAGTACTGTCTCTGGTTCCCCTTTCAATATTAGTACCGACCCTGGATCATCTTTAAATATTAGTACCGTCTCTGGGTCCCACAGCAAAATTTAGTACTGTCTCTGGTTCCCCTTTCAAAATTGGTACCGACCCTGTATCATCTATAAATATTGGTACCGTCTCTGCTTCCCACTGCAAATAATAGTACTGTCTCTGGTTCCACTTTCAATATTAGTACCGGCCCTGGATTCTCTATAAATATTAGTACCGTCTATGGTTCGCCTATAATAATAATACTGTCCCTGATCGCCCTGTAAATATTAGTACTGTCTCTGGTTCCACTTTCAATATTAGTACCGTCCCTGGATCCTCTATAAATATTAGTACCGTCTCTGCATCCTTTGTAGATATTAGTACCGTCTCTGGAAATCACGTAGATATTAGTACCGTCTCTGGATCCCTTTGTAAATACTAATACCGACTCTGGTTCCCCTTTAAATATTAATACCGTCTCCGGATCAACATGAAAATATTAGTATCATCCCTGGATAACCTGTCAATATTAGTACTGTCTCTGGTTACCCCAATAATTATTACTACCGTCTCTGCATCCCATCTAACTATTAGTACCTGCTATGCATCTCTTGTAAATATTCGTGCCATCTCGGGATTCCCTGTTGATATTATATCGTCATTTAATCGCCTTGAAATTATCAGTACTATCTCTTGTTCCCCATTAAATATCAGTACTGTGTCTGGTTCCCCGTTAAATATTAGAACAGTTTCTGGAGCCCCCGTAAATATTAATACCGACTCTGGATTCCCCTGAAAATATTTATACTGACTCTGGTACCCCTGAATATAATAGTACTGTCTCTGGTCCCCTTTCAATATTAATACCGACCATGGATCCTCTATAAATACTAGTACCATCTCTGGTTTCCCAGTAAATATTAGTACCGTCTTTGCATCCCATCCAAATATTCGTACCGTCTCTGGATTCCTTATAAATATTTGCCGTTATTGTATCGCCTTGAAAATATCAGGACTGTCTCTGGTTCCCCTTTAAGTATCAGAACAGTCTCTGGGTCCCCTATAAATATTAGTACCGACTCTGGAACCCCCGTAAAAATTAATACCGATTCTGGATCCGCCTGAAAATATTAGTACTGTGCCTGATCCACCTGAAAATATTAATACAGTCTCTGATCCTCCTGAAAATATCAGTACTGTCTCTGGTCCCCTTTCAATATTACTACCGTCCCTGTATCCCCTGTAAATATTACCATATCTGGGTCATCTGCAATTAGTAGAACCGTCTGTGGATCCTCTGTACATATTAGTACAATATCTGGATCATCTGTAAATACCAGAACCGTCTCTGGATTGATGTAAAGAGAGTAATAGTCTCTGGATGCCACTGTAAATACTAAAACCGTCTCTGGAATCCGTGTAAATATTGCAGCGTCTCTGTATCTCTCTGAAAATATTAGTACTGTCTTTCATTCCCCTTCAAATATTATTTACTGCTCCTCTGGATCCACAGTGAATATTAGTACCTTCTCTTGATCACCCTTTAATTAATAGTACCGCCTCAGGAGCCCCTCTAAATATTAGTACCTTCTCTGCATCCCCCCTCGATATGAGTTCCGTCTCTGGATCCCCCTGTAAATATTAGTTCCGTCTCTGCATCCCCTGTAATTATTTGCAACACCGATGGGTCTCCCTGTAAATATTAATACTGCCAATGGTTCCCCTTTAATATTTGTACCCACTGAAGATATTAGGACAACCTTTGGAACCCTATGAATATTAATGCCTTCACCGGATTCCCCTGTAAATATTAGCACCTTCACTGTGTTCCCCTATAAATATTGACAGAGTGCCTGGTTCCACTTTAAATATTAGTACCTCGTCTGTCTCTAGTTCTCCAATAAATATTACTACCACCTCTGAATCCTTGTAAATAATAGCACCGGCTCTGCACCCTCTGTAAATATTAGTACCGTCACTGGATTCAATGTAAAGAGTGGTACAGTCCCTGGAACCCCAGTAATTATTCATACTACCTCTGGATCCCACTGTAAATATTAGAACAGTGACTGGATCCCCTGTAAATATACATACCCGTCTCTGCATCCCATGTAAATATTCCTACTGCTTCTGGTTCCACTATAATTATTAGTAGCGTCTCTGCTTTCCCTGCAAATTTAAGTACTGCCTCAGGTTCCAATATAAATATTAGTACCGTCTCCAGATCTCCCTGAAAATATTAGTACTGTCTCTGGTTCCACTATAAATATTAATACCGTCTCCGCATCCGCTCTAAATATTAGTACTGCCTCTGGTTCCTCTGTAATTATTAGTACCGTCTCTGGATCCACTGTTAATACTTTAACAACTCTTCGATTCCCTGTGAATATTAGTACCTTACCTGGATCCTACTGTAAATCATAATAGCGTCTCTGGACACCGAGTAAATGTTAGTACAGTCTCTGGATCCCTTGTAAATATTAGCACTTTCTCTGGTTCCCCTGCAAATATTAGTAATGTCTCTGCATCCCACTGTGAATATTAATGCCGTCTCTCGATCCCCTGTAAATATTAGCGACTTCACTGGATACCACTGTAAATTTTAGTACCGCCTCTGGATCCCCTATAAATATTATTGCCATCTCTGGATCCCCTGTAAATATTAGAACCGTCTCTGGATCGTCTTTAATTATTAGTGTAAACGGATTGTCAGAGCTTCAACTGGTATGTAAAAAGGAAGAGAGTGGTAAAAGTAAACGTTGGTCCCATTGAGGCTACGACAGGAAAAATTATAATTGCAATCAGGAAATGGCAGATGCGTTTAACAAATATTTTGTATCTATCTTCACTGTAGAAGACAATAAAGGTATACAAGAAATAATAGTGGGCTAAGGGGCTAATGAGAGTGAGGAACATCGACCATAAGAACATAAGAGATAGGAGCAGGAGTAGGCCATTCGGACCCTAGAGCCTGCTCTGCCATTCAATGAGTTCATGGCTGATCTGATTTTTACCTCAACTCCACTTTCCCGCCTTTTCTCCATATCCTTTGACTCCCTTGTTGATCAAAATTTTGTCGAACTCAACCTTGAATGTATTCAATGACTCAGCCTCCACAGCTTTTTGGGTTAATGAATTCCAAAGATTCACAACCCTCTAGGAGAAGAAATTTCTCCTCATTTCCGTCTTAAACGGGCGACCACTTATTCTGAGACTATGCCCCCTCGTTTTAGATTCCCCCTTGAGGGGTAATATCCTCTCAGCATCTACCCTATTGAGTCCCCTCAGAATCTTGTATGTTTCAATCAGGTCTCCTCTCATTCTTCTAAACTCCAATGAGTGTAGACCCAACCTGTTAAATCTTTCCTCATAAGACAACCCTTCCATACGTGGAATCAACATGGTGAACCTTCTCTAAACTACCTCCAATGCAAGTATGTCCTTCCTTAAATATGGGCACCAGAACTGTATGCAGTACTCCAGGTGTGGTCTCACCAGCACCCTGTACATTTGTAGCATGACTTCCCTGCTTTGATACTCCATCCCCCAAGAAATAAAGTCCAATATTCCGTTTGTCTTACGGATTACCTGCTGCACCTGTATGTTGACTTCTTGTGTTTCATGTACGAGGACACCCAGATCCATCTGTACCGCAGCATTTTGTAGTATTTCTCCATTCAAGTAATATTTTGCTTTTTAATTTTTTCTCCCAAAGTGGATGACTTCACTTTTTCCCACGTAATATTCCATCTGCCAATTTTTTGCCCAATCAGTAATCTGTCAATTTCCCTTTGCAGACACTTTGTGTCCTCATCGTAACTTGCTTTTCCACCTATCTATGTATCATCAGCAAATTTGGCCACAAGACACTTTATTCCTTCATCAAAGTCATTGATATATTTTAAATAGTTGAGGCCCCAGCACTGAGCCCTGCGTCACCCCACTAGGTAAACTTGCCATTTTGAAAATGACCCTTTTATCCCGACTCTTTGTTTTCTGTTAGTTAGCCAATCCTCTATCTATGCCACTATATTACCCCCAACACCATGAGCTCTTATCTTGTGCAGTAATCTTTTATGTGGCACCTTATCGAATGCCTTTTGGAAATCCAAATATATTGCATCCATTGGTTCCCCTTTATCCACCCTGCCCGTTACTTCCTCAAAGAACTCTAATAAATTTATCAGACACGATTTCCCCTTCATAAAACCATGTTGACTCTCCTTGGTTGTATTATGAGTCTCCAAATGTCCTGCTACTCCTTCCTTAACAATGGATTCTCGCATTTTCCCAATGACAAATGTTAGTCTAACTGGTCTATAGTTACCTGCTTTCTGTCTCACTCCCTTCTTGAATAGGTGTGTTACGTTTGCGGTTTTCCAATTCGCTGGGACCTTTCCAGAATCTAGTGAATTCTGGAAGATTACAATCAATGCATCCACTATCTCAGTAGCCACTTCCTTTAAGACCCTCGGATGCAAGCCATCAGTTCCATGGGACTTGTCAGCCTTTAGACCCATTAGTTTACCTAATACTTTTTCTCTAGTGATTGTGATTGTTTTGAGTTCCTCCCTCCCCTTTGTCCCTTGATCTTCTACTCTTATTGATATGTTATTAGTGTCTTCTGCTGTGAAGACAGATACAAAATATCTGTTCAATTCCTCTACCATTTCCTTTTTTTCAATTATGATTTCCCCAATCTCATCCTCTAAGTGACCAATGTTTATTTTAGCTACCCTCTTCCTTTTATATACTTGAAGAAACTTTTACTGTCAGTTTTTATGTTTCTTGCCAGTTTACTCTCATCATTTATTTCCTCCCTTTATTATTCTTTCGGTCATCCTTTGCTGGTTTTTAAAGTTTTCCCAATCTTCGGGCTTACCAGTAATCTTTGCCGTTTTTATTTTTTTTTCTATTAATCCTTTACTTCCTTCGTTAGCCTTGGTTGGTTCATTCCTTTTGTGGAGTCTTTCCTCCTAACAGGGATATATTTTTGTTGCGAGTCATAAAATATATTTGAAATGTTTGCCACTTCTTATCAACCATCATACCATCTAATCTGTTTGCCCAGCCCACTTTAGCAAATTCCGCCCTCATTCCTTTATAATTGCCCTTATTTAAGTTCAATACACTCGTTTCAGACCCAAGATCCTCGCTCTCAAACTGGATGTGAAATTCTATTATGTTATGATCACTGCTTCTCAAGGGATCTTTTACTTTGAGATCATCCATTTTTCCGGTTTCGTTACCCATTACCAGATTCAAACTGACCTGCTCTCTCGTTGGTTCCCCGACGCATTGGTCTCAGAAACAGTCCCTAATGCACTCTATGAACACCTCCTCAGGGCAAATTTGATATGTCCAATCTATGTGAAAGTTAAAATCGCCCATAATTATTGCATTACCTTTTTTTACTAGCCCCCCTTATTTCCTGATTAATATTTTGCCCTGCTATTAGGGGCCTATATACTGTTCCCACCAGTGATTTCTTTCCCTTGATATTTCTTACCTCCACCCAAATTGATTCAAAATCTTGGTCTTCTGAGCCCGGATGATTTCTCACTATTATAAAAAAAATAATACTTTATTAACAGAGCTACCCGACCACGTTTACTTTTTTTCCGATCCTCCCGAAATGTTAAATAACCCTGAATATTTAGCTCCCAACGTTGGTCACTTTGCAACCACTTCTCTGTAATGGCCACGAGATCATACTCATTTGTTTATGTATGTTCCGTCAATTCATCTATCTCATTACGAATGCTGCAGGCATTCAGAAAGAGAACCTTTAATTTTGTCGTTTTTATCATTCTTTCCTACCCAAGCCCCATGTGTTAGTGCACACTTATGTTTGTACGCTCTGTCCCTTCCCGGCACACTCGGTTTATCATTACCCCAATCACATTCCTGTATTACTTCCTTGTCTTTTCTCTTTATCAATCTAATATTCGCCCCACCTGAGCCTCCCCCCCCCCCCCCCCCGCCACCAACCTCTCTACTTAGTTTATAGCCTTCTCTACCGCCGCAGTTATTCGGTTTGCCAGAACACTGGTCCCAGCATGGTTCAGGCGAAGCCCGTCCCAACGGAACAGCTCCCTCTTTCTGGTGCCAGTACTGGTGCCAGTACTGGTGCCAATGCCCCAGGAATATAAACCCACTTCTCCCACACCAATCTTTGAACCACGCATTCATTTCTCTGATCTGATTTAACCTGTGCCAATTTGCTCGTGGCTCAGGTAATAATCCGGAGATTATCACCTTTGTGGTTCTGCTTTGTAATTTATTCCCTAGCTGCTCAAACTCCCTCGGCAGATCCTCTTTCTTAGTCCTACATATGTCGTTGGTACCTACGTGGACCACGACAACTGGATCTTTCCCCTCCCACTCCAAGTTTCTCTCCAGCCCTGAAGAGATGTCCTTAACCCTGGCACCGCATAGGCTGCAGAGAACAGTGTATTTCCCTCAAACTATACTGTCGCCTACTACAACCATATTGTTTTTACTTCCCCCACTTGAATGGCCCCCAGTTCCACGGTTCCGTGGCCAGTTTGCTCATCCTCCCTGCAGTCCCTTCACTCGTCCACAAGGGCTGCAAGAACGTCTTATCTATTGGACAAGTGCAGAGGCTGAGGCTCCTGCAGTGCTACCTCCTGGATCCCCATACCTGCCTCACTCGCAGTAACACCCTCCTGTACCTGACCACGTGTCAATTCTCCAATATTTAGTCTAAGGGGCGTGACTGCCCCCTGGATCAAATTATCCAGCTAACTTTCTCCCTCCCTGATGCCTCGCATTGTCTGCAGCTCGGACTCCAGCCACTCAACTCAGAGCCGAAGTTCCTCGAGCTGCAGACGCTTACCGCAGATGTAGTCGCCCTGGACAAAACTGTCCATTAGCTCCCACATACAGCAGCTGCAACATATCTCCTGCCCTGTCCTAACTATTTGATTTATTTAATTGATTACTACAATGCCAATCAAATTATTTTTAGGTTGAATCAAGTACTGACCTTGTTTAATTTATTGAATTAAGTTTTTTTTAAAATGTTTATGCTGTAATTCACTTAACCCACAGTCCGAAAAAAGAAGAAAACAGAAGAGATACTCACCACCAACCACCGACCTGCCTTACCTGTGACGTCACACTGCAGTTTGGTTTTGTTCTTGCTGTGACCCGCTCCTCTCCGCTGTCCAAACAAATGCCCCTCACCCCTTACTGCACCGAATCCTCTCACTCACCAAATTGCCAATTACAGACTCTGTCGAAACCGGACTCAGTCGCTAGCTGCTATTCCGTGCTCCCTCACTACCTAGTAAAGTAATTAATATCAAACGAGAAAAAGTACAGGATAAACTAATGGGACTAAAAGCCGAAAAATCCCCTGGAACTGATGGCCAAAATCCTATGGTTCCAAAAGAGGTGGCTTCAGAGATAGTTATGACCTTCCAAATTGCCCTACATTCTAGATCGGTCCCAGCGGATTGGAAGGTAGCAAATGTAACCACGCTCTTCAAGAAAGCGGGGAGAGAGAAAACAGGGAACGACAGGGTAATTAGCATTACATCAGTCGTTGGAAAAATGCTGGAATCCATTAGTAAGGAAGGGACAACATGGCACTGAGAACATCATAGTATGATTAAGCAGAGTCAAATGCTTTTATGAGAGGGAAATCGTTTTTTGACAAATTTATTCGAGTTTTTCTGAAAATGTAACTAGCAGCGTAAATACAGGGAAACCAGGGGATGTCGTATATTTGGATTTTCAAAAGGCATTCGATAAGGTGCCAAAAAACGGTTGTTACGCAAGATAAGGGCTCATGGAGTTGGCGGCAACATATTAACATTGACTGAGTTATGATTAACGAAGAGAAAACAGGGGATAGTAATAAACGGCTCATTTTCAGGTTAGCAGGCTGTAAGTAATGGGGTACTAAAATGATCGGTGCTTGGGCCTCGGCTATTTGCAGAATATCGTAATGACTTAGATGATTGGACCGAGTGTAATATGTCCAAGTTTGCTGACGATATAAAGTTAGGTGGGAAAGTAAGCTGTGAGGAGGACACAGAGAGTCTGCAAAGGGATATAGACAGGTTAAGTGAGTGGGCAAGAAGATTGCAGATCGAGTATAATATGCGGAAATATGAGGGTATTCACTGCTAGGAAGAATAGTGGAACAGCATATTTTTTAAATGGTGAGAAACTAGTAAATGTTGGTGTTCAGAGAGACATGGGTGTCCCTGAACAAGAAACACAAAAAGTTAGCATGCAGGTTCAGCAAACAATTTGGAAAGGATATAGCATGTTGGCCTTTATTGCTAGGGGTTTGAGTACAACAGAAAGTAAGTCTTATTACAATTGCACACGGCTTTGATGAGATTGCACCTGGAGTACTGTGTACAGTTTTGGCCTCCATATCCAAGGAAGGATATACTTGCCTTGGAGGCGGTGCAACGTAGGTTCACGAGATTAATTCCTGGGATGAGATGGTTGTCGTATGAGGAGAGGTTGAGTAGAATGGGCCTATACTCTCTGAAGTGCATAAGAATGAGAGGTGAGTTCATTGAAACATGTACAATTGTGAGGGGACTCCACAGGGTAGATGCTGAGAAGTTGTTTATCCTGGCTGGAGATTTTGAACTAAGGGATAGGGGGGGATAAGAGAACGGCCATTTAAGGCTGAGATGAGAAGGAATTTCTTCACGCAGAGGGCCCTGAATCTTTGGAATTCTCTCTCCCAGAGGGCTGTAGATGATGAGTCGTTGAGTATATTCAAGGGTGAGATGGATAGATTTTTGGACTCTAGGGGAATGAAGGGATTTGGGGATCGGGCAATAAAGTGGAGTTGAGGTCGAAGATCAGCCATGGTCTGGTTGAATGGAGGAGCAGGCTCGAGGGGCCATATGGCCAACTCCTGCTCCCATTTCTTATTTTCCTATTTTCTTCGTACCGTCTTTGCATCCCCTATAAATATTACTACTCTCTTCGGCGCACGCCCAGGCACAGTTAAATGGAGCCTCACTCCCAGGGACCCATTGTAAATTAAATCTCAAATCCTGATGCCCGACGTAAATATATCTGCCATCCCTGTTACCATTTCAATATATCTCCCATCCCTGGTCCGACTTCAAAATATCTCCCATTCCTGTTAACACTTCAATACATCGCCCATCGTTGGAGCGGAGGGAGCGTCCGATAAAAGGCAGGATTTCAGAGCGCTGAGTACAGCTGAGAGGAGCCGAGCGGAGGGAGCGTCCGATAAAAGGCGGGATTTCAGAGCGCTGAGAACAGCTGAGAGGAGCCGAGCGGAGGGAGCGTCCGATAAAAGGCGGGATTTCAGAGCGCTGAGAGGAGCCGAGCCGAGCGGAGGGAGCGTCCGATAAAAGGCGGGATTTCAGAGCGCTGAGAACAACTGAGAGGAGCCGAGCGGAGCGGAGGGAGCGTCCGATAAAAGGCGGGATTTCAGAGCGCTGAGAACAGCTGAGAGGAGCCGAGCCGAGCGGAGGGTGCGTCCGATAATAGGCGGGATTTCAGAGCGCTGAGAACAGCTGAGAGCAGCCGAGCCGAGCGGAGGGAGCGTCCGATAAAAGGCGGGATTTCAGAGCGCTGAGAGGAGCGGAGGGAGCGTCCGATAAAAGGTGGGATTTCAGAGCGCTGAGAACAGCTGAGAGGAGCCGAGCGGAGTGGAGGGAGCGTCCGATAAAAGGCGGGATTTCAGAGCGCTGAGAGGAGCCGAGCGGAGGGAGCGTCCGATAAAAGGCGGGATTTCAGAGCGCTGAGAGGAGCCGAGCGGAGGGAGCGTCCGATAAAAGGCGGGATTTCAGAGCGCTGAGAGGAGCCGAGCGGAGGGAGCGTCCGATAAAAGGCGGGATTTCAGAGCGCTGAGAACAGCTGAGCGGAGCCGAGCCGAGCGGAGGGAGCGTCCGATAATAGGCGGGATTTCAGAGCGCTGAGAGGAGCCGAGCCGAGCGGAGGGAGCGTCCGATAAAAGGCGGGATTTCAGAGCGCTGAGAGGAGCGGAGGGAGCGTCCGAAAAAAGGCGGGATTTCAGAGCGCTGAGAACAGCTGAGAGGAGCCGAGCGGAGTGGAGGGAGCGTCCGATAAAAGGCGGGATTTCAGAGCGCTGAGAGGAGCCGAGCGGAGGGAGCGTCCGATAAAAGGCGGGATTTCAGAGCGCTGAGAGGAGCCGAGCGGAGGGAGCGTCCGATAAAAGGCGGGATTTCAGAGCGCTGAGAACAGCTGAGCGGAGCCGAGCCGAGCGGAGGGAGCGTCCGATAATAGGCGGGATTTCAGAGCGCTGAGAGGAGCCGAGCGGAGGGAGCGTCCGATAAAAGGCGGGATTTCAGAGCGCTGAGAGGAGCGGAGGGAGCGTCCGATAAAAGGCTGGATTTCAGAGCGCTGAGAACAGCTGAGAGGAGCCGAGCGGAGTGGAGGGAGCGTCCGATAAAAGGCGGGATTTCAGAGCGCTGAGAGGAGCCGAGCGGAGGGAGCGTCCGATAAAAGGCGGGATTTCAGAGCGCTGAGAGGAGCCGAGCGGAGGGAGCGTCCGATAAAAGGCGGGATTTCAGAGCGCTGAGAGGAGCCGAGCGGAGGGAGCGTCCGATAATAGGCGGGATTTCAGAGCGCTGAGAACAGCTGAGCGGAGCGAAGGGAGCGTCCGATAAAAGGCAGGATTTCAGAGCGCTGAGTACAGCTGAGAGGAGACGAGTGGAGGGAGCGTCCGATAAAAGGCGGGATTTCAGAGCGCTGAGAACAGCTGAGAGGAGCCGAGCGGAGGGAGCGTCCGATAAAAGGCGGGATTTCAGAGCGCTGAGAGGAGCCGAGCGGAGGGAGCGTCCGATAAAAGGCGGGATTTCAGAGCGCTGAGAACAGCTGAGAGGAGCCGAGCGGAGCGGAGGGAGCGTCCGGTAAAAGGCGGGATTTCAGAGCGCTGAGAACAGCTGAGAGGAGCCGAGCCGAGCGGAGAGAGCGTCCGATAATAGGCGGGATTTCAGAGCGCTGAGAACAGCTGAGAGGAGCCGAGCCGAGCGGAGGGAGCGTCCGATAAAAGGCGGGATTTCAGAGCGCTGAGAGGAGCCGAGCCGAGTTCGAAGTGACGTCAGGAATCAGATCGGGACGCGACACAGGGGAGGCACCTGATTGGTGAGTAGTTTCAGGTGAGTATTTCCACTTATCGACAGGAACTGAAGTAAAAGGAAAGGGAAGGTCTGTAGGTCTTATAGGAAGTAGCGTTTATTTTTTAGTGAATCAAGGTCCCTAGTGTAGTTAACATTCTCTAAATTGAGAACAATTTAAAGGAGTAAACTCCTTAAAGGGAGTGGTAAGTAGTTTTTCTTTCCTTTTTTTTTCTCTTGACATTGTAGTTGTTCTTAAGCTAATTTAAGGGTTAAGTCATGGCAGGAGATCCCAGGGCCGTGTCATGTTCCTCTTGTGGGATGTGGGAATTCAGGGCTCCTTCCTGTATCCCTGATTCCTTCACCTGCGGGAAATGTGTCCAGCTGCAGCTATTGTTTGACCGCTTGACGGCTCTGGAGCTGCGGATGGACTCACTTTGGAGCATCCGCGATGCTGAGAAAGTCGTGGATAGCACGTTCAGTGAGTTGGTCACACCGCAGATAAAAATTACTGAGGGAGATAGTGAATGGGTGACCAACAGACAGAGGAAGAGTAGGAAGGCAGTGCAGGGGTCCCATGCGGTCATCTCCCTCCAAAACAGGTATACCGTTTTGGATACTGTTGGGGGAGATGGCTCACCAGGCGAAGGTGGCAGTGGCCAGGTTCATGGCACCGTGGCTGGCTCTGCTGCACAGGAGGGCAGGAAAAAGAGTGGCATAGCTATAGTGATAGGGGACTCGATTGTAAGGGGAATAGACAGGCGTTTCTGCGGACGCAACCGAGACTCCAGGATGGTATGTTGCCTCCCTGTTGCAAGGGTCAAGGATGTCTCGGAGCGGCTGCAGGACATTCTGGAGGGGGAGGGTGAACAGCCAGTTGTCGTGGTGCATATAGGCACCAACGATATAGGTAAAAAACAGGATGAGGTCCTACAAGCTGAATTTAGGGAGTTAGGAGTTAAACAAAAAGTAGGACCTCAAAGGTAGTAATCTCAGGATTGCTACCAGTGCCACGGGCTATTCAGAGTAGGAATGACAGGATAGCTAAGATGAATACGTGGCTTGAGAGATGGTGCAAGAGGGAGGGATTCAAATTCCTGGGCCATTGGAACCGGTTCTGGGGGAGGTGGGACCAGTACAAATTGGACGGTCTGCATCTGGGCAGGACTGGAACCAATGTCCTAGGGGGAGTGTTTGCCAGTGCTGTTGGGGAGGGTTTAAACTAATGTGGCAGGGGGATGGGAACCGATGCAGGAAGTCAGTGGGAAATAAAGTGGTGACAGAAACAAAAGGCAGGAAGGGAGAATGTACAGAACATGACCGGACAGATGGTCTGAGAAAGCAGGGCAAAGACCAAGGGAAGTCTAGATTAAACTGCATTTATTTCAATGCAAGAAGTCTGATGGGCAAGGCAGATGAACTCAGGGCATGGATGGGTACATGGGACTGGGATGTTATAGCTATTACTGAAACATGGCTAAGGGAGGGGCAGGACTGGCAGCTCAATGTTCCAGGGTACAGATGCTATAGGAAAGATAGAGCAGGAGGTAAGAGAGGAGGGGGAGTTGCGTTCTTGATTAGGGAGAACATCACGGCAGTAGTGAGAGGGGATATATCCGAGGGTTCGCCCACTGAGTCTATATGGGTAGAACTGAAAAATAAGAAGGGAGAGATCACTTTGATAGGATTGTACTACAGACCCCCAAATAGTCAACGGGAAATTGAGGAGCAAATATGTAAGGAGATTACAGACAGCTGCAAGAAAAATAGGGTGGTAATAGTAGGGGACTTTAACTTTCCCAACATTGAC
Source organism: Heptranchias perlo (assembly GCF_035084215.1). NCBI lineage: Eukaryota > Metazoa > Chordata > Chondrichthyes > Hexanchiformes > Hexanchidae > Heptranchias > Heptranchias perlo. The sequence continues at coordinate 3,994,517 of NW_027139453.1, read as the reverse complement.
TGGGACAGCCATAGCATTAGGGGCTTGGATGGAGAGAAATTTGTTGAGTGTATTCAGGAGGAATTTCTCATTCAGTATGTGGATGGCCCGACTAGAGAGGGGGCAAAACTTGACCTCCTCTTGGGAAATAAGGAAGGGCAGGTGACAGAAGTGTTAGTGAGGGATCACTTTGGGACCAGTGATCATAATTCCATTAGTTTTAAGATAGCTATGGAGAAGGATAGGTCTGGCCCAAAAGTTAAAATTCTAAATTGGGGAAAGGCCAATTTTGATGGTATTAGACAGGAACTTTCAGAAGTTGATTGGGAGAGTCTGTTGGCAGGCAACGGGACGTCTGGTAAGTGGGAGGCTTTCAAAAGTGTGTTAACCAGGGTTCAGGGTAAGCACATTCCTTATAAAGTGAAGGGCAAGGCTTGTAGAAGTAGGGAACCTTGGATGACTCGGGAGATTGAGGCACTAGTCAAAAAGAAGAAGGAGGCATATGACATGTATAGGCAGCTGGGATCAAATGGATCCCTTGAAGAGTATAGAGATTGCCGGAGTAGAGTTAAGAGAGAAATCAGGAGGGCAAAAAGGGGATATGAGATTGCTTTGGCAGATCAGGCAAAGGTGAATCCAAAGAGCTTCTACAAATACATAAAGGGCAAAAGGGTAACTAGGGAGAGAATAGGGCCTCTTAAGGTTCAACAAGGTCATCTATGTGCGGAACCACAAGAGATGGGTGAGATCCTGAATGAATATTTCACATCGGTATTTACGGTTGAGAAAGGCATGGATGTTAGGGAACTTGGGGAAATAAATAGTGATGTCTTGAGGAGTGTACATATTACAGAGAGGGAGGTGCTGGAAGTCTTAACGCGCATCAAGGTAGATAAATCTCCGGGACCTGATGAAATGTATCCCAGGACGTTATGGGAGGTTAGGGAGGAAATTGCGGGTCCCCTAGCAGAGATATTTGAATCATCCACCGCTACAGGTGAGGTGCCTGAAGATTGGAGGGTAGCAAATGTTGTGCCTTTGTTTAAGAAGGGCGGCAAGGAAAAGCCTGGGAATTACAGACCAGTGAGCCTGACATCTGTAGTGGGTAAGTTGTTAGAGGGTATTCTGAGGGACAGGATCTACAGGCATTTGGAGAGGCAGGGACTAATTAGGAACAGTCAGCATGGTTTTGTGAGAGGAAAATCATGTCTCACGAATTTGATTGAGTTTTTTGAAGGGGTAACCAAGAAGATAGATGAGGGCTGTGCAGTAGACGTGGTCTACATGGACTTCAGCAAAGCATTTGACAAGGTACCGCATGGTAGGTTGTTACATAAGGTTAAATCTCATGGGATCCAAGGTGAGGTAGCCAATTGGATACAAAATTGGCTTGACGACAGAAGACAGAGGGTGGTTGTAGAGGGTTGTTTTTCAAACTGGATGCCTGTGTCCAGCGGTGTGCCTCAGGGATCGGTGCTGGGTCCGCTTTTATTTGTTATTTATATTAATGATTTGGATGAGAATTTAGGAGGCATGGTTAGTAAGTTTGCAGATGATACCAAGATTGGTGGCATTGTGGACAGTGAAGAAGGTTATCTAGGATTGCAACGGGATCTTGATAAATTGGGCCAGTGGGCCGATGAATGGCAGATGGAGTTTAATTTAGATAAATGTGAGGTGATGCATTTTGGTAGATCGAATCGGGCCAGGACCTACTCCGTTAATGGTAGGGCGTTGGAGAGAGTTATGGAACAAAGAGATCTGGGAGTATAGATTCATAGCTCCTTGAAAGTGGAGTCACAGGTGGATAGGGTAGTGAAGAAGGCATTCAGTATGCTTGGTTTCATTGGTCAGAACATTGAATGCAGGAGTTGGGATGTCTTGTTGAAGTTGTACAGGGCATTGGTGAGGCCACACTTGGAGTACTGTGTACAGTTCTGGTCACCCTATTATAGAAAGGATATTATTAAACTAGAAAGAGTGCAGAAAAGATTTACTAGGATGCTACCGGGACTTGATGGTTTGACTTACAGGGAGAGGTTAGACAGACTGGGACTTTTTTCCCTGGAGAGCAGGAGGTTAAGGGGTGATCTTATCGAAGTCTATATAATAATGAGGGGCATAGATAAGTTCGATAGTCAAAATCTTTTCCCAAAGGTAGGGGAGTCTATAACGAGGGGGCATAGATTTCAGGTGAGCGGGGAGAGATACAAAAGGGTCCAGAGGGGCAATTTTTTTCACTCAAAGGGTGGTGAGTGTCTGGAACGAGCTGCCAGAGGCAGTAGTAGAGGCGGGTACAATTTTGTCTTTTAAAAAGCATTTGGACAGTTACATGGGTAAGATGGGTATGGAGGGATATGGGCCAAGTGCAGGCAATTGGGACTAGCTTAGTGGTATAAACTGGGCGACATGGACATGTTGGGCCGAAGGGCCTGTTTCCATGTTGTAACTTCTATGATTCTATAATATATCTCCCATCCCTGGTACGAATTCAATACATCTCCCATCCATGTTACCATTTCAATACATCGCCCATCCCTGGTGCCATTTCAAAATATCTCCCATCCCTGGTACCACTTCAATACATCTCCCGTCCCTGGTGCCACTTCAATACATCTCCCATCCCTGGTACCACTTCAGTACATCTCCCATCCCTGTTACCACTTCAATCCATCTCCCATCCCTGGTATCACTTCAATACATCTCCCATCTCTGTTACCACTTCAATACATCTCCCATCCCTGGTACAACTTCAAAACATCGCCCATCCCTGATACCACTTCAATACATCTCCCATCCCTGTTTCCACTTCAATAAATCTCCCATCACTGGCACCACTTCAATACATCTCCCATTTGTGGTACCACTTCAATCCATCTCCCATTCCTGGTACCATTTCAATACATCTCCTATCCCTGGTACCACTTCAATACATCTTCCATCCCTCGTACCACTTCAATACGTCTCTCATCCGTGTTACCACTTCAATACTTCTCCCATCCCTGGTACCACTTCAATACATCTGCCATCCGTGTGACCACATCAATAAATCTCCCATTCCTGGTACCACATTATTACATCTCCCATCCCTGGTATCACTTCAATAAATCTCCCATCCCTGTTACCACTTCAATGCATCTCCCATCCCTGATACCGCTTCAATAAATCTCCCATCCCTGGTACCACGTCAATGCATCTCTCATCCCTGGTACCACTTCAATACATCTCCCATCCCTGGTACAACTTGAATACATCTCCCATCCCTGGTACCACTTCAATACATCTCCCATCCCTGGTACAACTTGAATACATCTCCCATCCCTGGTACCACTTCAATACATCTCCCATCCCTGGTACCACTTCAATACATCTCCCATCCCTGGTATCACTTCAATACATCTCCCATCCCTGGTACCACTTCAATACATCTCCCATCCCTGGTACCACTTCAATACATCTCCCATCCCTGGTACCACTTCAATACGTCTCTCATCCCTGGTATCACTTCAATACATCGACCATTCCTGGTACCACTTCCATACATCTCCCATCCCTGGTTCCACTTCAATACATCTCCCATCCCTGGTACCCCTCCAATTGTTAAGCTAGATTTGACAGCTTACCAGCAACTCGAACACAGAGAGTGTGGAGCAGAGAATGATAAGAACAGTAATACAGTGAATCATGGTTTATAGAATCAGTAGCTGGATATGGAACCTTACCAGAGACACCGATAGCAGCGAGGACGGGGTAGTAAATTACCTCTATACCCAAAAGCGAATAATATATCCGATCATGTAATGATAGTGAATCATAATGTTCATACAGATATTGTATAACCCAGAATGGATTGCTCCAATCGAGAAGATTCCGACCCATTGTTGTAACATTCCAATCCATTTTTCTCAGATTTGGAGCCATTGTTGTAACATTCCAATCTATTGATCGCATATTCTGACCTATTGCTGTAACATTCCAATCTATTGCTCTCAGATTTCGATCTATGCTTTCCCTCTGTGTAAAGCCACTGATCCCTGTTAATGCCGAAGGTGATGGTTCCACTCACACTATGGTGTAACACGTTGACAGTTCGCTTATTTATAGCAGAAAGAAACACTACAGTGACACAATTAGGGCCCTCGGAGACTGAGAGCAATTACAGTCACTGAACAAACAGATTCAGTTATCAACTTTAAATCCAACAATTCTAATATCACAACATATCTCACAACCAAATATCTCACAGATGGAAACCCAAAGTCCAGTGTGTTATGTAATTGATATTTGTAAGAACACAAACTAAGAGACCCAGTTTGACAGCATTGACGTGAAGGGAGAGCAGCTTCATTTACAGATTGCAGATTTTTTTCTGAGTGAAATCCTTTAATTTCAAGAGTTTGGTTTAAACTCAAAGATGGAAACTGGTCAGTTTGGAGACCATTCTGTCAATATTGGTGCAAACTCTGGATTCCTCATTAATATTGGCAAGGCTATGGAACTCCTTGTAATTATTGGCGCAGTCTCTCGATCGACCTGAAAATAATGGAACAGTCTTGGATTCTCCCGTAAAAATTCACGCATTCTATGGATTGACCAGTGAATAATTCTAAAGACTAAAATAAAGGCTGTGGATAATTACACGCATATTGGTCCGCTTCCGAATTTCCTGACACAATCTGTAGACTCCCAACATGTGTGCACCACTTAGTACCCCTGTAAATATCGAATCACCCTCCCACAGGAACAGAGGAAAATAGGAACAGATACAGACGATTCAGCCCCTCAAGCCCCCTCCTCCATTGCATAAGATCATGGCTGTTCTGTGACCGAACTCCATATACCTGCCTTTGGCACAGATCCCTTAATACATTTGGTTGCCAAAAAGCTATCTATCTCAGATTTAAAATTGGCCATTGAGCTCGCATCAATTGCTATTTGCGGAAGAGAGTTCCAAACTTGTACCACCCTTTGTGTGTAGAAGTGTTGTCTAATCTCATTCCTGAAAGGTCTGGCTCTAATTTTTAGACTGTGCCCCCTTGTCCTAGAATCCCCAACCCGCGGAAATAGTTTATCTCTATCCACCCTATCTGTTCACCTTAATATCTTATAAACTTCGATCAGATCACCCCTTAACCTTCGAAACTCCAGAGAATACAACGCCAATTTGTGTAATTTCTCTTCGGAACTGAACCCTTGAAGTCCTGGTAACATTCTGGTAAACCTACGCTGTACTCCCTCCAAGGTCAATATGTTCTTCCGAAGGTGCGGTACCCAGAAGATTTTTTTTAAAAAATCGTTCATGGGATGTGGGCGTCGCTGACGAGGCCAGTATTTATTGCCCATCGCTAATTGCCCTTAAGAAGGTCGTGGTGAGCCGCCTTCTTGAACAGCTGCAGTCCGTGTGATGAAGGTTCTCCCACCGTGCTGTTAAGAAGGGAGTTTCAGGATTTTGACCCAGCGACGATGACGGAAGGATGATATATTTCCAAGTCGGGATGGTGTGTGACTTGGAGGCGAACGTGCAGATGGTGTTGTTCCCACGTGCCTGCTGCCCTTGTCCTTCAAGGTGGTAGAGGTGGTACTGGCAACTTCAAAAGCCTCTTTCTTTGATTTAATACTATCAGTAATTTCTCTTGTTAGCCACGGTTGGACACTTTTCCTGTTGGGTTTTTGTGCCTTAACGGAATATATATTTTTTGCAAATCATGTATTAATTATTTAAATGCTAGACATTGGCTGTCTACCGTCATACCTTTTAATTTCGCTCCCCAATCAACGACAGCCAACTTGCAACTCATACCATCGTAATTTCCTTTGTTTAAATTTAAGACCATACTTTCGGATTGAACTACGTCACTTTCAAACTTAATAAAGAATTCTATCATATTATGATCACGCTTCCCTAAGGGCTCCTTTACAACCGGATAATTAATTAACCATTTCTCATTGCACACTGCTAGCTCTGAAATAGCCTGTTCCTTTTATTGGTTCTTCAACATACTGGTCGAGAAAACCATCTAGAATACATTCCAGACATTCGTCCTCCACAGTTCTACTGTTAATTTGGTTTTCCCAATCTATATGTAAATTGAAGTACCCCATGATTACTGTATAACCCTTGATACATGCACTTCTGATTTCCTGCTTGATATGGTGCCCTACATTACCACTACTCTTTGGTGACCTATAAACAACTCCCACCAATGTTTTTTTCCCCTTGCAGTTTCTTAACTCCAACCAAAGTGATTCTCTCTCTTGATCTTCTGAGACAAGATCCTTTCTCATTATTGTACTCCTCTCATCCTTTATTAACAGCGCTATGCCACCTCATTTTCCTTTTTACCTATGCTTCCTAAATGTCGAATATCCTTGAATATTCAGTTCCCAGCCTTGGTCATCCTGCAGCCACGCCACCGTAGTGGGAATTAAATCATACCCAATTACCTCTATCGGTGCCGTCAATTCATCTACCTTGTTGTGAATGCTGCGTGCATTCAGATAAAGTGCATTTAATTTTGCCTTTTTACATGTTTTCCCATGTTGACCTTATTTGCTGCTGGCCTTTGTTTCCGCTGCCTTCCAATTTCACTTACGACATTTCTGCCTTCCACTTCCAGCTTTGTTAATCTCGCTCCTGAATCTCCTCTCGGGTTCCCATCGCCCTCCAGAAACATTACAGAAATATGACTGCAGGCTGAAAACGACTGGGAATTAAATGTGCCAGGTTATTTAACAATCAGGAAGGACAGGCAGGAAGGAAAGGGAGGTGGGGTGGCTATGTTAATAAAGGAAGGAATCACTGTAATACAGATAAATGATATTGGGACAAAGCATCAAGATCATGAAACAGTTTGGGTAGAGATAAGGAATAATAAGGGGAAAAAACACTAGTGGGCGCAGTATATAGGCCTCCTAATAGTTGCAACTCTGCTGGAAGATGTATTAATCAGGAAATAGTCGGGGCATGTAATAGGGGAACAGCTATAATTATGGGGGATTTTAACTATCATCTTAACTGGACAAATCAATTGGGCAGAGCAGCCTTGAGGAAGAGTTCATTGAGTGCATCAGGGATGGATTTCTTGAGCAGTATGTAACTGATCCTACAAGGGGGGAGGCAACCTTGGACCTGGTCCTGTGTAATGAGTCAGGATTAAATAATAATGTCCTAGTTAAGGATCCCCTTGGAACGAGCGACCACAACATCGTTGAATTCCATATCCAATTCGAGGGTGAGAAGGTTGATTCTCAAACAAGCGTACTGAGCTTGAATAAAGGAGACTATGATGGTATGAGAGCGGAATTGATTAAAGTGGACTGGGAAAATAGATTAAAGCGTAAGACGGTACATGAGCAGTGGTGTTCATTTAGGGAGTTATTTTACAACTTTAAAAATAAATAAATTCCACTGAGGAAAAAAGGATGTAAAATAAATGACAGCCATCCGTGGCTAAGTAAAGAAATCAAGGATAGTATCCGACTAAAAACACGGACATATAAGGTAGCCAAACTTAGTGGGAGGATAGAAGATTTGCTGTCTTCAAAAGACAGCAAAAAGTAACGAAAGTATTGATTAAGAAAGGGAAGTTAGATTATGAAAAGAAATTAGCAAAAAATATAAAAACAGATAGCAAGAGTTTCTATAGTTATATAAAAAGAAAAAGGGTGGCTAAGGCAAACGTAGGTCCGTTAGAGGATGAGACCGGGAAATTAATGGTGTTGAAATATGGAGATGGCAAAAATGCTGAACAAATATTTTGTTTCAGTCTTTACAGTAGAGGACACTAAGAATATTCCAACACTGGACAAACAGGGGGCTCTATGGGGGGAGGAGCTAAATACGATTAAAATCACTCAGGAGATGGTACTCAGTAAAATAATGAGACTCAAAGCGGATAAATCCCCTGGACCTGATGGCTTATATCCTAGGGTCTTGAGGGAAGTGGCAGTCGGGATTGTGGATGCTTTGGTGATAGTTTTCCAAAATTCCCTGGACTCAGGAGAGGTCCCGGCAGATTGGAAAACTGCTAATGTAACACCGTTATTTAAAAAGGGTAGTAGGCAGAAGGCTGGAAATGGTAGGCCAGTTAGCCTAACATCTGTGGTGGGTAAAATTTTGGAGTCTATTATGAAGGAGACAGTAACGGAACATTTAGATAAGCATAATTTAAAAGGACAAAGTCAGCATGGCTTTATGAAGGGGAAGTCATGTCTAACAAATTTGCTTGAGTTCTTTGAGGATATAACGTACAGGGTGGATAAAGGGGAACCAGTGGAGGTAGTGTATTTAGACTTCCAGAAGGCATTCGACAAGGTGCCACATAAAAGATTATTAATTAAGATAAAAAATCACGGGATTGGGGGTAATATTCTGGCATGGGTGGAGGATTGGTTATCGAACAGGAGGCAGAGAGTTGGGATAAATGGTTCATTCTCGGACCGGCAACCGGTAACCAGTGGTGTTCCACAGGGGTCGGTGCTGGGTCCCCAACACTTTCCAATCTATATTAACGATTTGGAGGAGGGGACCGATTGCAACATATCAAAATTTGCTGATGATACAAAGATGGGAGGGAAAGTAGAGAGTGAGGAGGACATAAAAAAACTGCAATGGGATATAGACAGGTTGGGTGAGTGGGCGGAGATTTGGCAGATGCAATATAATATTGGAAAATGTGAGGTTATGCACTTTGGCAGGAAAAATCAGAGAGCAAGTTATTTTCTTAATGGCGAGAGATTGAAAGTACTGCAGTACAAAGGGATATGGGGGTCCTAGTGCAAGAAAATCAAAAAGTTGGTATGCAGGTGCAGCAGGTGATCAAGAAAGCCAACGGAATGTTGACTTTTATTGCGAGGGGGATAGAATATAAAAACAGGGAGGTATTGGGGCAGTTATATAAGGTATTGGTGAGACCGCACCTGGAATACTGCATACAGTTTTGGTGTCCACAATTAAGAAAAGACATACTTGCACTCGAGGCAGTACAAAGAAGGTTCACTCGGTTAATCCCGGGGATGAGAGGGCGGACATATAAGGAGAGGTTGAGTAGATTGGGACTCTACTCATTGGAGTTCAGAAGAATGAGAGGCGATCTTATTGAAACATATAAGATTGTGAAGGGACTTGATCGGGTGGATGCAGTAAGGATGTTCCCAAAGATGGGAGAAACTAGATCTAGGGGGCATAATCTTAGAATAAGGGGCTTCTCTTTCAAAACTGAGATGAGGAGAAACTTCTTCACTCAGAGGGTGGTAGGTCTGTTGAATTTGCTGCCCCAGGAAGCTGTGGAAGCTACATCATTAGATAAATTTAAAACAGAAATAGACAGTTTTCTAGAAGTAAAGGGAATTAGGGGTTCTAGGGATCGGGCAGGAAATTGGACATGAAGCTGAGTTCGGATCGGTCAATGCCCTGTGGGTGGCGGAGAGGACTCAGGGGCTTAGTGGCCGGGTCCTGCTCCTACTTCTTGTGTTCTTTATATTTGTGGTTGGGATCAGATCAGCCATGATCTTATTGAATGGCGGAGCAGGGTCGAGGGGCCGATTGGCCTACTCCTGCTCCTATTTCTTATGTTCTTACGTTCTTATGCCAAGTTTAAACCCTCCCCAACAACACTAGCAAACCTCTCCGCAAGGATATTGGTCCTGGCACTGATGAAGTGCAACCCTTCCTGATTGTAAAGGTTCCAACTCCCCCAGAACCAGTCCCAATGCCCCAGGAATGTAAAGCCTTCGCTCCTGCAACATTTCTCCAGCCATTTATTCACCTGCTCTATCCTCCTATTTCGACACTCACTAGCGCGTGGCACTGGGAGAAAGCCGGAGATTACTACCCTTGAGGTCCTACTTGTTAATCTCTTTCCAAACTCCTTAAACTCTGCCTCAGCACCACATCCCTCTTTCTACCTATACCATTGCTACCGATATGGGCCACGACATTGGGCTGTTCACCCTGCCCCCCGCCCCTGAATGATCTGCAGCCCCTCAGCGACATCCATGGCCCTGGCATCAGGGAGGCAGCGTACCATCCTGGATCACGTCTGCGGTCGCAGAAAGGCCTAACTATGGGACCCCCTCTCACTATTGCTCTCCTGACCTTTCTCCTCCCTTACTCTATCAAAACCGTTCATGATTTTAAGCACGGCTATGAAGCCTTCCCTTAACCTTCTCTGTTCGAAGGAGAACAACAACAGCTTCTCCAATAACTACACATAACTGAAGTGCTTCATCCCGAGTACCTATTAAATCTCCTCTGAACCCTCTCGAAGGGGTTAACATCCTTCCCAAAGTGGGGTTCCCAGAATTGTAAACAATATTCCAGTTGAGGCATGAATGGTGTTTTATAAAGGTTTGGTGTAATTTCCTTACCTATGTACTCGATGCCTCTATCAATACAACCTAGGATCCCATCTGCTTTTTCACAGCCTTCTCAACTTGTCCTGCCACTTTCAAAGATTTGTGTACATGCACTTCCAGCTCTCTCTGTTCCTGCACCAATTTAAAATTGTACCATTCAGTTAAAATTACCTCTCCTCATTCTTCCTACCAAAATAGATCTCTTCACACTTCTCTGTGTTAAATTTAATCTCCCATGCGCCTGCCCATTTCACCAATCTGTCTCTGTCCTCCTAAAGTCTGCTGCTATCCTCCAGAACAGCTTCCTTCCTCTTTGGGCTGGAAACACACTGATCAAGGAAGTTCTCTTGCACACAGTTCAGGTATTCCTCCCTCTCTTTAATGTTTATAATGTTATACCCGCAGTCTCAATTGGAATAATTGAAATCTTCCATTATCACGACTCCATAGTTCTTCCATCTTTTTTAATTTGCTGAAAATATGTTCCTCTATCTCCTTCCCATTATTTGGTGGCGACATTATTGGCTTACATCCAATAACGTAATAGCTCCTCTGTTGTACCTTAAATCTAACCAAATCGATTCTGTCTTTTACCTCTCAACTACATTATCACTTTCAAATACTTTAATAGTTTATTCGATCAATATTGGCTCTCTTCCTTTCCTGAATACTTTTAGCCAGGAATATTAAGTACCCAATCCTTTCATTCCAAGAGCTGAGTCTCTGTTATTTCCGTTGCAAATTTCTGCCCCATCTTCACTAGTTACTCTCCGTCCTAACTTAGTCACAACAGCAAACTTGGATTTCCAACCTTGAATTCCTTCATCCAAGTCTTTACTAATTACAGTGGATAGTTGAAGCCCCAGAACAGATCCCTGGGGAACACCACGTGTCACATCCCGCCAATCCGAATACCTAAACTTTATCCCCACTCTCTGCCTCCGACATCCCAACTAATGTTCAACCCAAGTCAAATGGCTCCCTTCAATTCCGTGCCCTCTTCTTTTCGAAAAAAATTGTTCTTTCCCATTTTATTAATTTCCTGCAAATTGAATATTACTAAACGCACGAAACATTCCCTACAGAAATTAAACACAAATTACAGGGCATGTGTTGAGTTTATAGCAAGAAACCCGCGTTTTAATTATTAAACAGCGAGCATACACATATTAACACTGAGCTCCAGATCTAGATCGAACCCATTACCCCGAGGTTCCGGGACCCCCCTCTGCGTTCATTTTTACGACAAAATGAAAATCGGAAATTATAATCAAACCCGGTGGAATTAGAGAATGTCCGTATTTTACAGAACAGGAAGAGGCCATTCGGCCCATCGGAGTCAGTAGTTGAATTCTGTTCCCTCTCTTTGCTCTGTGTATAGATTTTCAATTAACGAAATTTGTCGAAATTGTCTTTTCCTCTCACTATTTTATGGACTGAGTGTTGAAGAAGTTCGTTTTGGCCGCTGAACTTCTACATCAAGGGGGTTTGACCAAGGTTCTGTATCAATGAGGTAACCATTGATCAGAATCGTAAATGGACCAGCCATTTCAACACTTTGACTACAAGAGCAGGTCAGAGGCTGGGAATTCTGTGGTGAGTGACTCAACTCCTGGTTCAACAAAGTCTTTCCACCATCTACAAGGCACAAGTCAGGACTGTGATGGAACGCTCTCCACTTGCCTGGATGAGTGCAGCTCCAACAACATTCAAGAAGCTCCACACCATCCGGCGCACAGTAGCTGAAGTGTGTACCATCCACAGGATGCACTGCAGCAACTCGACAAGGCTTCTTCGACAGCATTTCCCAAACCCACTCGACTTTCTTGATACTTAATTCCCTCTGATCTTGTCTCATGGGATTCATGGAGAAGAAATAAAAACATGGCCAGACCAAAGTGAATCTGCTGGGCTCCCATTCCAATCTCTGCACTCAGTCCCCATTCAGTCTCACTGCCCGTCTGGACATTATAATCTCTAGGAAGTAAAGATCACCTCACCATATTTAAACACCTCTTGATGAAACTCTTTGAACGGGATCCAGTGTCCGAGCAAGCCTCAGTCACACACTGAAATCCTCCGGGATTATACGACACTTCACCCAGTTTGTTTGTCTGAACACAGAGACGGATGGAGCGTGGGCGGGGTCGTAACATGTGAGGAAAACACGTTAGATACAGACAGAGGGGAGAGAAAGTAACAAGTCGATGTGATTAAACTGAGTTTTAAAAGCCTGAGAGGTATCGGAGGAAGGGAAGAGTGATGCATGAGTGTCACAGATAAGAACACACGGGAGACCGCTGGCCCCGAATCTGCGGTTAATTCACTCCCTGCAGTTTGAAACACTCCGTTTTTCTTATATTGATAAGAATCTTGTTGCTGAAACTGCTGAAACAATTTGAAATTTCACTTCCTGTCTGGTCTCGAGAATGAGGGGATGAAACTTTTGAAATTGTCGAATGTTTTCCTATTGAAGTGAAGTGAACCGTGTAAATCCGGTTAAACCGGCGCGTTGGAATTCCCTTCGATTTAGAATCCAGCTCTTCAAAATCTTCACTAAAACAGCTCTGGTTTTAGAATTAAAGTCATTGACCAGAAGCGGTCCCGCGGTGTTGGTCTGTGTTTAATCTCCACCATGAATGTTTAGCTCCACCCTAGAATCAGTTTGTCCAACGTCCTCAGAGAAAGATTCGTTCCCTCCTGTCCATTTGATTGGGGAAAATACAGAATATCAGCGAACAGCTGAGTTTTTATTTTAATTGATTGATGTTATTTAATGGAAGTATGAAGGAGCAGGGGGCACTTTAACCTCACGAAATGATTCGTTGCAATTGTAAACCCGTGAGTGGGAATCTCTGGAACGAATTTAACTCGGCATTCAACACAGAGAGGCTGGGAAGCAAATCAAGGGATTCTGCAAGTAGCAAATGAGGAGAAGGAAACGTTGCTCTCGCTGCTCTCTGAAGAAAAACGGGTGGGAAAATGGGAGCAAAGAAACATGGAGACAAACAACATGAGCTAAAAAAAGGCACCGCTGTTTTGTGAACCTGGGACCCGCTGTTTATAAGACAGGTACTTTAACCACTAAGCCACAGCGCCTACACGAATACAGTCTTATCCCAACATTATGGTATTTATACTTTTGCCAAGCGAATTTGTTGACTCTTCTCCCTCAATGCGTCTGCGCAATAACATCTATCTTTTTCTCTGCATGAGAAACCATATATCAGTCATGACCTTCTTTTCCTTTTCACTGTCAGTACATCTTATATCTAGCCCTATTCATTCTGTTGTATTCCCAGACTCTCTCCAGACTATCTGGTCTTATCCTAGTACATTTCTCATCTCTTCCCACGAAAAGTAGTTGAATAATGTCTGTGATAAACCAGGCCCTGACCTCCTCCTGTGGGTGACCTCCTACAACTACTGCAGAATACTTTAATGTGTTTGTGTTTTACATTAGGAAATGTGTATTAGCGCTAGTCTACCTGGTGTAGCTATTCTCACACAAACGGCAATGCGGCTTCAGAGCATTTATATTTTAGAAAGTCTTACCTGATAAGACAAGTTGTACATTCAAAATTTGGTGAAGAGAGGCTGATATTGTTCATTTGAAATAATCAGTATGCAACTCGATGGTGCTGAACATCGGAATAGAAAGCGAGATTGGATGAACAAGAATCGTCTGAAAGGATGGCTGGTCGGCTGTGGATGGCAGCGATATTTTACAGTGGCTGCAGAGCTAAATTACCAGCGGTTCGTTGGTTTACGGGTGCGCTTTGAGGCTCTCACTGGGTTCACATTGCAGACAAGCCCCATTATATTTTAATTTTAGTCAAAAGTCAGCTTGTTTCAGAGTTGCAGAAGGCAGGATCGCCTTTTTCCATGACAGAAGGCAGTGATGGATAGAAGGAAGGAAGACAGGCGGGAGAAGAAACAAAAACGACTGAAAAAGAACAAAAGACTGAGCCTGAGAGAAAGAGAGCGAGAAGGCAGGAGAGAAGCTGAGAGGCTGAAGACTGTGACTTTTGTCAGTCATTTCTTGCTGCCTCATACTTCATTTGCCGTTATTTTCCAATCGTAAGTGTCTGCGGCGGGATTAATGACGTAAATACCTCGAATTTGCGATCGCCGTTGACGGCAACGGACTGAGCGATGAAAACAACTTTTATCGTTTCATCGAGCCTTTCGGAGGAGCGGCGCAAATGTTCCAGAAATTATGGGCGAATCACCACATACCGTATCTCAGTTCCACACCGTGAATGCATCATTATGGCTTGAGGTCCCAGCAATTGCAGGATTATAATGATCGTGAAATAATTCTGGTCCAACAACAGTTAAACATTGTTCCACTCCGGGATCCAACAACCTTCTCTGTCCCTGCTCTGTCCACTTTTCCCAATTATTCACACAGAAAATGAGGCCGGTCCAGTATTGTAAAAACTTGGTGAAAGAGAAAATCTGTCTCCATCGCCCGACGAGAAGAAGCGTCGAACACGGAACCAAACCAAATGGTGGCCGAGCACAGGCCTGGAGATTTCAGTGACGAACCGTCGGTGACATTAACCTCCGGAGCATGTCAATAAACACCAGACAATTGTTTCTATCTTTCTGCCTGGTGCTGAATCCAGATATAAACGGTGGTTCGTGGGGCAATTGGTGAAAGTGGAGGGAAACCGATCAGTGAGAAAACAGTGTCGGCGACCGAGACCAGAAAGGGATCCCGAGACACACGGGCTGAATCCAATCACTGAGCACATTCGCTCTTCACCATCGGATCAGTTTGACCAAAACCGCTGCCTTTTTCTGTGTCAAATTCAATCTGATCGAGCGGATCAAAAACAAAAATCGAATTCATATTTCTCCAGTAGCGCAGTCGGCAAGATATGGTTCCAGATCCTATTCCTGATTCTTGGAACACTATTCCCTGACTCGCCAGCACGGGATACAATGACAATTCTGATTGAACAGGAAAAACTGAGGGTTTTCAATTAAGTCCCGAGGAAGAGCGCTCACTGAAACCTTTGTGGGGAAACATCATGGGATTTCAAGGATTACTCAAAATATTAAGGAACCGGATTTCAGTGAACACTCGGCAATGTGCTCCCAATATTTCTCAGTGACTTGGATGAAGGAATAGAGAGTTTTATATCCAAGTTTGCAGATGACAGTTAGATCGGAGGCACAGTTACCAGTGTGGATGGGATCAGGAAGTTGCAAAGGGACAGAGACAGATTAAGTGACTCGCAAAACTGTGTTAAATGCAGTTCAATGTGGGGAAGTGTGAAGTAATTCACTTTGGATCCAAACAATCGGAAAATGTTATCAATGTCGAGAGATTAGGAACAGTGGAGGAGCAAAGGGATTTGTGTGTCCATGTACACAAATCACTAAAAACTAGTGGACAATACAAAAGGTAATCAAAAAGGTTAAAGGATAAACGGGTCAGATCCAAACCTGGCGCTCATTTTTAATGTTGCGATTGAGCACGGTATTCTATCCTTGTAATGATAAAATCACGGGTTTCTTGCTATATATTCGACACATCCCCTTGCTGTGTGTTTAATCAGGGCAGCGAATGTTTTGCTAGTTTGGTGAGATTCATTTTACAGGAAATTAGTAATCTCATCTCGAAACATGAATTTTCCAGTTTCTATATCGCTAAATGGAGTTGAGGTGCAGATCAGCGATGAGCTGCTGTGACTCCGCCGCGCCGGTTTAACCGGAATTAGACGTTTCAGTGAAGTGAAGTGAACCGTCTCAATCCGGTTTATTTCTTTATTTATAACATTGTTTATTTTAAGTGACAGATTTATAGAAAATTCATTGTGAGTTCAGTTGTCAGTTTTCTGAAGAAGATAAAAATAAGGAAAGAAAAACATTATAAAGGTCAAAACTGGAACTGATACAATCATCTTTTCTTCACCTTTAAGGGTGATTATTTCTTCCTGCTGCTCTGTTCAATAGTCATCTCTCCAGCAACATCATTACAATTCATTATCTGGTCATTGACACGTCGCTGTGCCTCCTTTCTTAAATGTCAGCGGTGATTACACTTCAAAAAGTGCTTCATTGACTCTGAAGCGCTTTGGGACGTCTTAACGTGGTGAAGGGCGTGATCTGAATTCATTCTTTCTTTCGGTGGCCCCATATTCCCTGTCTTATATCAGAATCCTGTCAACTAATTCAGGCAGCAACCGTTCGGTGGTAATTTGAGCAGGTGATCCAGTTATAATTCACTGTTTTCAGTGTTGTGCATTGGGTTCGATTCCCGGTTGAATCTTTACTTTTTTAAAAAAATAGCTGAGAAGCAATACTCTTAAAGATAACCAATGAAAGCCTAAAAACAATTCTTAAAATTTGTGCAGCGTGTGATTTTCAATGATCGGATGATACTGAGGGTGGATCTCACGATTGTTTGTTGAGTTTTCATTTACAATGTTTATTTTTATTTATTTATTTGAATTGATTTCATACCGAAATCGTAAACAGTCTGTTCCGATCCTTGTTTATCCGAATCAGTATTTACAATCTTATTACACGAGCTCTATAATCTGGTACAGAAACAGTCATAAAATTGAAAAGGACGACTTCAAATGTACACCCTGTGATCAGGCAATGATGCAGCCGAAAAACGCATTGAAAATGTCACACTTTAAATCTTACAGACAAATAAAATAATTCTCACTTCCTGTCACTGGGTGGGATTAAACCACCAACTTCTCAACAAACAGCTCAACGCGTTGACTGATCGCCTCACAAAGACGGTTAAATATTTGAGACACTAAACTATTAATTGACGGAGAAAATGCAGCGACCGCAGTAACAGCGGTCTGCAGTGAGTCTCCAACTTATTTGAAAATACCAGAATTAACTGACATTTCTTTTACTCCGCATTTCGTTTAGCGACTTTTCATTAACTTGTTTCTGCGAAAATGGAATAACATTTGTGATTCGAAATTTGGCGTTTGACCGACATTGATCCCGAGGATCTGGCGTGGCCGGTGAAGAAGTCAAAGAATGAACCGCCAATGACCAACATTGACCCCACTCAACACTGAATATCAGTGGTCAGCAGCTGAACCCACAATGACCAACACTGACCCCTCTCTACACTGAATATCAATGGTCAGCAGCTGAACCCCCAATGACCAACACTGACCCCTCTCTACACTGAATATCAGTGGTCAGCAGCTGAACCCCCAATGACCAACACTGACCCCTCTCTACACTGAATATCAGTGGTCAGCAGCTGAACCCCCAATGACCAATACTGACCCCTCTCTACACTGAATATCAGTGGTCAGCGGCTGATCCCCCAATGACCAACACTGACCACTCTCTACACTGAATATCAGTGGTCAGCGGCTGATCCCCCAATGACCAACACTGACCCCTCTCTGCACTGAATATCAGTTGTAAGCGGCTGATCCCCCAATGACCAACACTGGACCCTCTCTACACTGAATATCAGTGGTCAGCGGCTGATCCCCCAATGAACAACACTGACCCCTCTCTACACTGAATATCATTGGTCAGCAGCTGAACCCCCAATGACCAATACTGACCCCTCTCTACACTGAATATCAGTGGTCAGCAGCTGAACCCCCAATGACCAATACTGACCCCTCTCTACACTGAATATCAGTGGTCAGCGGCTGATCCGCCAATGACCAACACTGACCCCTCTCTACACTGAATATCAGTGGTCAGCGGCTGATCCCCCAATGACCAACACTGACCCCTCTCTACACTGAATATCAGTGGTCAGCAGCTGAACCCCCAATGACCAACACTGACCCCTCTCTGCACTGAATATCAGTGGTAAGCGGCTGATCCCCCAATGACCAACACTGACCCCTCTTTACAGTGAAAATCAGTGGTCAGCGGCTGATCCTCCAATGACCAACACTGACCCCTCTCTACAATGAATATCAATGGTCAGCGGCTGATTTCCCACTGACCAACAGTCTCCCCTCTCTACACTGAATATCAGTGGTCAGCGGCTGATCCTCCAATGACGAACACTGACCCCTCTCTAAAATGAATATCAATGGTCAGCGGCTGATTTCCCAATGACCAACACTGACCCCTCTCTGCACTGAATGGATGGAGGTGTTTGAATCATGAACGGTTTTGATAGAGTAAATGAGGTGAAACTGTTCCCAGTGGCAGAAGGATCGGTCGCCAAAGGACACAGATTTAAGGTGATTGGCAAAAGAGGTGACATGAGGAAAGATTTTTAAACCCACAGAGTTGTAATAATCTGGAATTCACTGCCTGAAAGTGCGGTGTAAGTTGAATTCACAGCAAACTTTAAATAGGGAATTAAATATACACTTGAAGGGACAACATTGACAGGACTATAGCGAAAGAGGATTGGGAATGGGACGAAATGGAAAGCTCTTTCGAAGAGCTGGCAGAGGAACGATGGGACGAATGGCGTCCTCCTTTGATGCACCTGCTATGATGCAATGTCATGAAACTCGGAAATGTAGTCAAGGATGCGGAGAAATTTGTCAGGATTCAGGAGTGCATAGACAGTCTGATGAAAAGGGCAAGCACATGGCAGATGAAATTTAACACAAAGTAGTGTGAAGTGAAACATGTTGGTCGGAAGAATGAGGAGAAGCAATATAAATTAAATGGTACAATTTAAATGAACTGCTGGAACAGAGAGACCCGGGTGTATGTACACAGATCTTTGAATTAGGTGGCAGAACAATTTGAGAAGGCGTTTTTAATAGAGGCATAGAGTAAATACCAAGGATTTCAGGCTAGAGCTTAATAAAACCCTTGTGAGGCCGTAGCTGGAGTATTGTGCTCATTTCTGGGCTCCTCACTTTTGGAAGAATGCAATGCCTTAGAGAGGGTGCAGAAGAAATTTACTGGAATGGTACCAGGGATGAGCGGCTTCAGTTTCGTAGAGTGGTTGGCGAAGCTGGGATTGTTCTACTTAGAACAGCGAAGTTAAAAGGAGATTTGACCAACGTGTTCAAAATCATGAAGGGTTTCGATAAGTAAAGACACACTGTTTCCAGTGGCAGAAAGACAGAGATTTAAGGTGATCTGCAAAAGAACTAGAGACGATATTAAGATTTTTTTTTTAACGCAGCGCTTTGTAATTGTCTGGAATGCACTGCCTGAAATGGTGGTGGGAGCAGATTCGACAGTAACTTTCAAAAGAGAACTGGATAAATACTTAAAGAAAAACATTTACAGGGCTGTGGGAAAAGAGCAGAGGAAAGGGACCAATTGGATCATTCTTTCAAAGGGACGGCAAAGGCACGATGGGCCAAATGGCCTCCTCCTGTGCTGTACCTGTTTGATAGTATGATACATGATACGTAACACAATTCTGTACTGATTCAAAGTCTCAAGCTCACTGTCTGTGTCCTCATCCAAGCCCGGTGTAGCGAAGGTCCCGGAAATTCATTCTGGACTGTTAATTTCCAGCACTTCTTCTCAACTCTTTCGATAGTCTTGGCGTGTGTAACTATTGGATTTTTACGTACCCCGTTTGACTGCAATGAAAGGGCTCGTATTAACTCGTTATCCACCTGCACAATTTCTTTCTTTCTTCTCTATTGGTCAGATGGAGGGTGTAATGACATAGAGTACAGGGGGAAAGGGGCGCTGAGGATGATAGAGGTGTTCCATATCCTGGTGATATTGATACCGCAGGTGAAGGTAATACTAAAATAACTAAAGTAGTTGCAGTAGGGGTGACAATAAGAAACATATTAAGTTAAACGGTGTGAGAGAGCTTCAGGGCACAAGGACAGGCGAGGGTCTCTTGCCCAAACAAGAGTTTTATATTCTTACATACGGAGCATAAGAAATGAATTGAATGAATTATGGGCTCAAATACAGCTTCGATGGTAAAACATGGTGCCCATTAACGAGACATGGGTACAAGATTATCGTAATTGGGAGTTACATATTCCAGGATATAAGTTCTTTAGAAAGGACAGGGAAACTGGAATATGAGGAGGGGTAGTCTCATTGATTATTGACAGTATTACAACGTTAGTAATAGGGGATATTGCTAAGCGAAAGCAATCAGTGGGGACTCTATTGTTAGGGCTGAGGTGTAATTCAAGTTGTCTACAGGTCTGCAGACAACAGCAGTGAAGTGGCACAGGGGTATGGGGGTACTGATACACAAATCACTTAAAGTAGCGATGCTTGGCTGAGTGGCAGGAGACAGAGAGTAAGGATAATGTGCAGTTACTCAAATTGGCAGGATATGACAAGTGGTGTCCCTCAGGGATCTGTGTTGGGGCGTCAAATATTCACTGTATTTATTAACGACTTAGATGACAGGACAGAGAGCCACATATCGAATTTTGCCGATGAAAAAACGATAGGCAGCATTGTAAACAGTGTAGATTATAGAATCATGGAATGGTTACAGCATAGAATGAGGCCATTCGGCCCATCGATCCAGTTCTGGCTCTTTGTAAGGGTCTTCCAGTTAGACCCATTCCCACACTCTTACCCTGGAGCCCAGCATTTATTTTTCCTTCAAGTATTTATCCAATCCGTTTTTAAAGCCACAATAGAATCTTCTACCTCCACCCTTTCAGGCAGCGCAATCCAGATCACAACTGTGCAGTGCATAAAAAATATTTTCCTCATGTCACATTTGGTTCTTTTGCCAATCTCCTTAAATCGGCGTCGTCTCGATCTCGATCCTATTGCCAATGGGAACAGATTCTCTTTATGTATTTCATCGAACTTGTTCATGATTTTGAACAATTCTATCAAATCTTCTCTTCATGTTCTCTGCTCTAAACTGAACAACACAGCTTCTCCAGGCTATTCATGTTGATGGAAGTGTAACATTACAGAGAAAAATTAATAGATTAATTGAATGGACAAAACTGTTGCAAATGGATTTCATTGTCAGCAATTGTGAGGTCATCCAATTTGGACAAAAAAGAATAGATCGCAGTACTTTCTAAACGGTGAAAAGCCCAAAACAGTGGAGGTCCAAAGAGACTTAGGGGTCCATGTACATGAATCATTAAAATGTCATGGACGGGTACAGAAAACAATTAAAAAGGCGAATGGAATTCTGGCCTTTATATCGAGAAGACTAGAATACAAGGGGGCAGAGGTTATGGAACAACTATTCAAAGCCCTGGTTAGACCACAACTGTAGTTCTGTCTTCAGTGCTGGGCACCGCACGTTATCAAGGATATATTGGCCTTGAAGGGAGTGCAGCGTCGATTTATTAGAATGATACCTGGACACTAAGGGTTAAATTACAAGGAGAGATTGCCAAGATTGCCAAGCTTATATTCCCAAGAATTTACAAATTAATGAGTGAATTGATCGAAGATATATTAGGGGGGCAATAAAGGATCAATGAGGGGAACTGATACGGTTCATGGAGGGTAATAATTTCCGCTAATTGTGGATTCCTTGACCAGGGGACATAACCTAAAATTATAGCCAAGAATTTCAGGAGTGAAGTTAGGAAACACTATAAATGGCAGTTAATGCGAGCTCACTTGTGAATTTTAAATATGAGATTGATAGATTTTTGTTAACCAAATGTAATAAGACATGGATTGAGGCGGCTATGTGTTGATAGGTCACAGAACAGCCATGGTCTTATTTAAGGTCAGAACAGGCTCGAGGGGCTAAATGGCCGACTTCTCGTGCTATCTTCCTATGTTCCTACCTTCATTTCCAAAAGGATAGAATTGAAAATCAGGGAAGTTGTGTTAA
Organism: Heptranchias perlo; assembly: GCF_035084215.1. Taxonomy (NCBI): domain Eukaryota; kingdom Metazoa; phylum Chordata; class Chondrichthyes; order Hexanchiformes; family Hexanchidae; genus Heptranchias; species Heptranchias perlo. The sequence continues at coordinate 3,972,442 of NW_027139453.1, read as the reverse complement.
ACTTGTATAAAACCTCCGTTAGATCAAACTCGAAGTAATGTGAATAGATCTAGTCTTCATAGTATAAACAAGATATGGAGTCACTGAAGAAGGTGGAAAAACAATGACTAGGATGAAACAGGAACTGAGGCCTTACACCTATCAGGAAAGATTAAACAGGCTGGAATATTTTCTTTTCAAAAGAAAAGACTGTAGGTGACCTGTACAGGTCTGTAAGATTATGAAAATGTTTGATAGGGTAGACGTAGAGAAGATGCTTCCAATTGCGGGGGAGAACAGAAACCCTGGCCATCAAAATAAGACATTCACTAATAAATACAATCGGAAATTCAAGAGAAACTTATTTACCTAGAGAGTGGTAAGAATGTGGAACTCTCAGCCACAAAGAGTAGTTGAGGAGACTAGCATTGATGCATTGAAGGGGAAGTTAGATGAACACATGATGGATAAAGGAATATTAGGATATGTTGATGGGGTTAAATGAAGAAGAGTGGGAGGAGGCTTGTGTGGCGCAAAAACACCGGCATAGATGTGTTGGGACGAATGGCCAGTTTCTGTGCTGTACATTCTGCCTAATTCTATGCAATTCAGCGATTGGAGAGGCTTGCACGAAAAGCAGAGCTATTATAGTGGGAAACATTAATGTTCATTTAGATTGGGTGAGCAGAGTAAACAAGTTAGAAAGATAGTGAATTTCCTGAGTGTATTCAATATATTTTTCCAGAGCAACATGTTCTATTACCAACAAAAGGACAGGCCACACGAGATTAATAATGAGTAAAGTGCCAGATATAGTTAATAATCTAACAGCAAGTCAACATTTATCTAACATTGGTCATAATGTGATCGAATTCAATATTAGGATTGAAAAGGAGAAACTTAACTGCAACTAAGATTCTAGATTATGGTGAGGTAACTTTAACTGGATGAGACAGGGAATGAAGACAGCAAACTGGTCATAACTGCTTTTGGGTAAAACTACAGATGAGCAGTGGAAGGTGTTAAAAATAATTTAGCTCATTACAGGCCAGTAAATAACCCTAAGGAGCAAGCGCTGCAACAAAAAAAACACCCATGGTCACCACAATAGATGAGCGATAACATAGGCCGACAGGAAAAAGCAAGCAAAGAGTATTAGACAAAATAATGGCACTAAAGGTTGATAAATCCCAGGGACTTGATGGGTTCCACCCCAAGGCATTCAAGGAATTGGTGAGGAAATTGCAGATGATGTCGCCATAATCTTCCAAAGTTCCCTCCATTCAGGAATTGTCTCTTTAAATTGGAAAATTGCAAATGGAACTAATTTTTTAAAGACGATTTTGAGGAAGAAACCAGGAAATTATAGACCCGTTGGTCTAACATCTAATGTGAGGAAGGTATTGGAATATATAATTAAGGACAGTGTGGCTGAACACTCAGAGACATTTAAGTTGATTAGAGAGAGCCAACCTGGAATTGTAAACGGTAGGTCATGTCTACCAAAGCTAACTGAATATCTTGAGGAATCATCTGAAGTAGTTGACAGAGGAATGGGTATGGATGTAGCTTATGTGGACGTTCCAGAAGGCATTTGATATGGTTCCCCATCAGAGACTATTAGCTGAAATTAAAGCTCATGGAATTGAAGCTAATCAGTGACCTGCTTAGGCGATTGGTGAGGCGGTAGAAGACAGAGCGGAGGGATAATGAGTATGTACTCTTATTGGAATGAAGTGACTCGTGCTCTCCCACAGGGATTTGTGCCGGGGCCTGAACTATTCAATATGTTTATTAATGAGTTTGATAACAAAAAAGACAGTCATATATCCAAGATTTCCGACGAAACAAGGATGGATGGCCTAGGAGGTACTGTGTACGGGAGGATAACATTACAAAGAGACATTGATGGAGCAAGTGCGTGGGCAAATCTGTGACAGGTGGATTTCAACACAGGTATGTGCGTGGTCATCCATTTTGGACCAAAAAATGGATCCAAATATTGTTTTCTTCGTGAAAAGTTAGGATCAGTGGAGCTCCAAAGAGATCTTGGTGTGACTGTGCACAGATCACTAAAATGTAGTAGTCAGGTCCAACAAAATAATCAAAAAGGCGAATGCGATGTGATCCCTTATGTCTGGCGGGCTAGAATATAAAGACAGGGGACGGAGTTTTGCTACATTTATAAAAAGCCCTCGTTAGATCACATCTAGAGTACTCTGTACAGTACTGTGCACTGCACCTAAGAAAGGACATGTTGGCTTTAGAAGGAGTGCAGCGCAGAATCACTAAAATGTTACCAGGGATTCAAAGGTTAAATTATGAGGAGAGACATGCTATGCATGCGTGGGTTCGAATCCCATCCGCATTGTTACCATGTAAACGTTTGATGCATCATTGCAACGATTTTTACATGATATAAGCCTTGTGCCCTTTTCTTGTCAATGCTTTCTGTCCTGTCTCCCCGCATTGTTTATATTTTATTGAAATTAAGACGGACAATTGGAATTGTTCCCGCAATTTTATTGGACTGAAGATTGAATGAAGATCACGTTGGGGAGAGAGATCTTTCCATCCCATCTATCCTTCTTTCTTTCCTTCCTCTGGGCTTTACACCGAATGAAAGAGGAGCGGGAAAGTAAAACACGAGGGAGCAGAAACACAGCTTTATCCTTAGGGAAGAAATTTTTAATTCAAATCTTCTAGCGAAGGAACATTGATCTAGTAAGTAAATGAGCAAAACAGCGATAGATGGAGTTCAATGTGTGAAGCCATCCACTTTGACCCGAAGAACGATAGGTTAGAGTGTTTTCTAAATGGTGACAAATTGGAACCGTGCAGCAGCAGAGAGTTAGGGGTCCAAGTACAGAATTCACGAAAACCTAGTGGACAGGAACAACAAATAACTTAAAAGGCCAATGGAAAATCGGGCTTTATCTCAGGGCATCTGGAATACAATGGATTCGAATTTGTGTTCGTGTTATATAATGCTCTGCGTATACCCCATTTAGAATACTGTATTCAGTTCCGGGCACGGCACCTCAGGAAGGATATATTGGCCTTGGAGGGAGTGCAGCTCAGAATGATCACCAGAATTATATTGGTCGAAAAGAGTTAAATTGTGAGGACATTTTGCAAAGGCTAGTTTTGTATTCCCATGAATATAGAAGATTAAGGGCTGATCTAATCGTGGCGTTTAAGGTGATTGAAGGAGTTGAGAGGGTAGACAAGGGAAATTATTTCCTTTGTTGGGGAAGTCCGGAACAAGAAGGAAGAACTGACAATTAGAGCCTGACCATTCAGGGGTGATGTCAGAAATCACTGCTTCATGCAATGGAAAATGCAAATCTGGAACTCTCTCCCGCCAAAAGCTGTTGAGGAGAGGTCCATTGAAAATGCCATAACTCAGATGGATAGATTTTTGATAAGCATGGGTATTAAAGGTTACGGAACCAAGTCGGGTTGATGGAGATAAGATACAGATCAGCCATGATCAAATTGAATGGCGGAACAGCCTGGAGAGGTTGAATGGGCCACTCTTGATCCTATGTTCCCAAGGATTTAGTGAAGTGAACGGACGACCTTGTAATGCATGAGGAAACAGTCAATTCTCGCCGTTTTTTCAAAGGAGAAGGAATTCGCTCCTGGAGGTTAATCTAAAACATGTTCAAAAATTTATTTCCGCTTGGGATTGAATGGGTAACTCCCGTGTGTAAGGAGAACGTGAAAACCGCAACACTACTGAAACCTGAAGGGAGATTTGAGCAGGTGAACAGAAGGACGTCTTCTGGAAGAAATTTGCGCTGAGTTTTTGCTGTGATTGAGATTGTCACGCTGCTCCATTCGACAACATCAATTCTGTTCTACACAATCCTCCTCCTCCATTTGTCTTTCACTGAAAAAAGTAGTCTCGACACGCGGAACAGTTTTTTGTTTCAAAGTAACTAATCTCATGGAGGAGCTTCTTAATTTCCATCTTAGAATCTTCCCAAACAGATTACTTCGAAATTACTAAATTAGTTGGTTTTATATCCTTCTCGCTGGTGCAAAAGAGGCAACTGGTACTTTCCCATGGTGTATTACAGCATCTGATGTTCACAACAGCTCATCACAGATTTTCAGATCCTCGTAGCTGTCTTATCTTTAACCTACCAGACTGTCTGTTGAATAAGGCTTTTCGAATGGGGACACCCTTCCCAGCAAAATCTTTCACAGACTTGGCCCTGGAGTGTGACACTTCCGACAATGCAGCACACCCTCAGCACTGCACTGAAGTGTCAGCCTAGATTAACTGCTCGAATCTCTGGATTGCGTTTTGACAAAATAACCGTCTGGCTCAGAATCGAGAATTCAACCGCTGAGCCAAGGCTGACACTTTAAAGGAATAAATGTTAAAAGGAGCGAACGGTAGAATAGCACTACAATCGATAGCGGAATGGGAGAAACACACCGGCAGAGATTTGCTGACAAAAGTGAAATGTAATACCCAATGATGCCACCTTTCTTTATAAAGAAAGGGGGCTTTTAAGATAATGATACTGTACAGGAAATGACCCGCCTGAAATTAGAACTGGCCCCATTTAATCGGCTGGAATGAAGGGAAATTCAACGGGTCCAGCTGTGGGGCCGGCTAAATACCAAATGGATAAAGAACAGGTTAAAGGCTGAATGGGTGACATCACTGACAGAGGTTCCAGTTATAAACATGGAGGTTGTAACAAAATAAGATTAAAGAAAAGGTTATAAACTCTGGAGTGACATTTCCAGGAGATAAATGTGCACAGAGAGTGGCAAAAATTAAGACATGAGTGAAGTACAACTTAAACATTCTCCAATAGGAAATAATTGGGTATTGCATAAAAAGAGATCCGTGAATAAACAGAGAGGTCTGATCTAATAACATGTTATAAAGGGCCAAGTGGTCAATGTTACTGGGTGACAATATGGAACAAAATGCGAGTTATGAAAAGAACAGAATGCAAGGGATTTGTTTGGAGACAAAGGGAAGATAATTGATCAACGTAAAGGAACGCAGCAAGCGTTATTAGGAGCATTTAAGAAATTAAACGATAATGAGTCTAAGGGAGGTTGTGCATACAGAGTAAAGCAACATCAGAACGTTTATATAGGGAGGGGGAACTGGGACTCTCGCACAGGCGCGATGTTGGCAGATGTTGGCAGATCCTCTTTGAGCTCTCACACAGGCGCAGAAGGTTAAGTGGTGATTTGATTGAGATTTTTTTCGGATTTTGAATGGAATTGATGCAGTAGATCGAGATAAACATTTTTCGCTGGTGGAAGAGTCTATGACAGGGGGGCAAAATAATTGAATCAGAGCCAATTCATTCAGGATATCAGTTAGGAAAGGAGCGGTAGAAGTGTGGAACTAGCTCGCACAAAAAGCAATAGTTGTTTGCTAAATTAACAGCTTTAAACCTGAGATTTGTGCAGCAAAGGGTATTAAAGGATATTGAGCCAAGGTGGATCAATGGAGTTAGGATACAGATCAGCCCTGATTTCATTTAATGAAGGAACAGGCTCGAGGGGCTGAATGACCTCCTCCTGTTCCTATGTTCCAATGTATGGAACATGCGGTCTGTGTCACATATTTCCCAGTGTTGTGTTTGGGAAACGTCCGGAAGCAGAGCCCGCCTGTTTGGACCCACGAAACCAATCGAGGAGCACAGGATGGGATATGAGACGGAATACAGTTCTAATGCTGGGAATTCTGCCGCTATTGTCCTAGTTTAACGAATATAAATATTAATTTGAGAGGGTATTTCACACCATTCTTCAGCTCCTCTCTGAATTTAGTCTGGGTCACTGCATAAATACACGTGTTTGTGCAGCAGCTCAAAAGCAGGAGCATGTAGCTGGTTTGATCTGCGATAAACATCGGGTCATTGAAACCTGTGGAATAATAACTGTTCGTAATTTGCATTGATAGGAAATATAAAACATACGTCATCCATAGCAGTATGAAATTGCCGGATATCGCAAAGAGTAAGATGATGGATTTTCTTCGGTTCTCCATCTCCGGATCATTGTGATTCGCATCACTCTTGCTGCCCCTGAGCCTCCTGCGGACTCTACTGGCAACCAAAATGTTTCCTACAGTCAGAGAATTGAGCAGCAATATCAGGAATATTGGGAGCAGTGGAGTCAAACAGCGGTGAATCCATGTAAATGCGACCCATGCAGCTGAAGGATAAAAGTCTGGTTTTACAATACAGCCCCAGGGTACGTTCTCCAATATAAAGTATGGTTCAAATGCAAAGTACCAAGGGATGTTTTTTAAACAGAACAGCGGGCACAAAGTTCCTATAACCACGGCTGCAGTTTTCTCGGTGCAATATTTAGTCCTCAGCTTCTGGCAACAAATGGTTATGAAACGATCAAAAGTGAAAGCGACTGTTAACCAGACAGAAATGTCTGAGACAGCATGGTTAAGGGCAGTTTGGAAAGAGCACACAGGGGTGAGGAACAGGAAGTTAGTCGGGAAATAATACTCCTTAATCCGAAACAATATTACGTCATTGATAATGACCAATAGATCCGCCGCTGCCATGGCCACCAGGTAGCGAGTGACACATTTCGAGAGACCGCACTTTCCTCGGGACAGGATCACAATCGTCATCACGTTAGCTGTGAAAGGGAAAGAAACAGAAACAGTGAATCACACAACAGGTTACAGCAAAAGAGCCAATTTCACAGTATTTTGTGTGAAACATACATCTTATGAGAGTATATGAGAGTGCTGAGTAAATAATAACAAATAAACATTCCCAGTAAAGAGGAAGGAATGAATCGAAGATATTCTCTGTGAATTTACTCGGAACTGCACCCTCTCTGACACCGTAAGTTCGCCAGAGGAGCAGTGTAAACCCGGCGCAGCACCAAGGATTTTTAATTCCATTGATGAACATTAGCCAAAACAAAGCGAGATAATATGTTATAAATAATTACAATCAGTTGTAAGTCAGAAGGGCAAATGACATAATGGAAAGAAAACGTAAGAATATAGATTGCAAGTAAGTAATAAATTGTCAACTATAAATTGGGAGATACTTATTCAGTGCGGAGCAGTGAAAATTAAGCCAGCTCAAAATGCGTCAATGCAAAATGGGGACCCCGAAGGGTGATCTCAACTGGCTGGGTTTGGACCCGTGAGCAGGAGAGGGGAGTGGACCAGGTGGTGGTCGGAAATCGTTCGGAGTTGTCAGATTTTATTCTCAGACTGGAGGTCGTGACAACAGATTGCAGCAAAACTCTGCTGTCAAACATCATCACACAAGGGAACTTGGCAGGTTTGAACTCGACCAAGTTGCAGCAATTTCGTTTCACAAACCCCAGCTGAACCGATCACATGGTCAACAGACTTTCCATCGCTGCAAAACCCATGTCTGTCATCGACAACTTCCACAGTCCAACACCATTTGGGGAAACTCCAACAATGTCCGCAAGGGGCAAAGGGTTAGAAATGAGCAGCAACGGACAACTTTATCTTGTTCGATTATGCCTAAAAAACAAATGTACCTTCCAAGTACAGGATGCAACAAGGGACACAATCCGACCTCAAAGGGAAGTGATGGCAGCGATCCCGAGATCGAATAATAGACCAGTGCAAGTGACAATAGAGGCTGTCGTTCAACCCGGTCCCCGGATTACAGTACAGACCAGTGCAATTGATAATAGAGTCTCTCGTTCGACCAGGTCCACGGATCGCAGAACAGACCAGTGAAAGTGACAATTGAGGCTGTGGTTCCACCAAGGGTAACAAAGTACCTGCCGAGATTCAACTTCAGAAAGATTGTCTGGGACATTCATACCTCTGAATTGAATCCATCTGTAATATCACTCCGACAAAAAATCGTTATGAAGAATTTGTCTCCATGGTCTGGAATGAAGTAATTGAGGAAATTGCAGCTGTTTTCGTAAATAGTCTTCAAAATCTCATTATTCATTAATTGTGCTGTTGGATTGGAAAATTACAATGGACTCTCCAATATTTGAGAAGGGTGGGAGATAGAAACTATATCACGATATACCTGCCGCTCTAAAGTCAGTTGTGGGAAAATTACCAGAATCTGTTAATAGGGACAGAGTGACTGAGCACTTGGACAAATTTGAGCCACGTGCTAGTGCAGAGAAACACAGGGTAATTCGGCACCAACGCGTGGCGAAGGCTCTGGGGTCGGGACTCAGGCTTTCGTTTCCTCAAACAGTGGCACTCCAACGACATAGGTAGGACTAAGAAAGAGGTTATGCTGAGGGAGTTTGAGCAGCTATAGACTGAATTATAAAGCAGAACTACAAAGGTGATAATCTCTGGATTATGACATGAGCCACGAACAAATTGGCACAGATTAAATCAGATCAGAGAGAAGAATGCGTGGCTCAAAGATTGGTGTGGGAGAAGTGGGTTTAGGTTCCTGGAGCACTGGCACCAATACTGGGGAAAGAGGGAGCTGTTCCGTTAGGACGGGCTTCACCTGGACCAAGCTGGGACCAATGTTCTGGCAAACCGAATAAAAAGGGCGGTAGAGAAGGCTTTAAACTAAATAGAGTGGCGGAGGGCTCAGGTGGGATGAAGTTTAGATTAATAAAAAGAAAAGACAAGGAAGTAGTACAGGAAAGCGATGGGGGTAAAGATAAACAGAGTGTGTCAGGAAGGGACAGAGCATACAAACATAAGAGTGCACTAGCAAATGGGGCCTGGGTAGGAAAGAATGGTAAAAAAGACAAATTGAAAGTTTCTTTATCTGAATGCATGCAGCATTCGTAATAAGATCGAAGAATTGACGGCACAAATAGAAACAAATGGGTATGATCTCGTGGTCATTTTCGCGACGTGGTTGCAAGGTGACCTCGGTTGGGAGCTAAATATTCAGGGTTATTTAACATTTAGGAAGGATAGGAAAAAAGGTAAAGGTGGTGGGCAGGCTCTGTTAATAAAGGATGAATTTGGTATAATATTGAGAAATGATCTTCGCTCAGAAGATCAAGGTTTCGAAACTATTTGGGTGGAGGTAAGAAATTACAAGGGAAAGAAATCGCTGGTGTGAGTAGTATATAGGCCCGCTAACAGTAACGACACTGCAGGGCACAATACTAATCAGGAACTAAGGGGGGCTTCTAAAAAAATGTAATGCAAAAATCATGGGCGATTTCATGTTTCACATAGATTGGACAAATCAAATTGGCAAAATAGCCCTGAGCAGCAGTTGACAGAGTGTATTCGCGACTGGTTCTTAGACCAATACGTCGGGGTACCAATCAGGGAGCAGACCATTTTGGATCTGGCAATGGCTAACGAAACAGGATAAATTAACGATCTCAAAGTGAAAGATCCCTTGGGAAGCAGTGATCACAACATGATAGAATTTCACATCCAGTTTGAGAGCGAGGATCTTGGGTCCTGCTTTCAACTGGTTAAGTTCAATTTTAAAGTGTACATTTTTAAGTTTCTGTCAGGCTTCAGCAGAGAGAGCTGCTGTAGTAAGTAAATTGGTTAGCTAGATTAAACTGGAACCTGAAGGTGGGGCAGGGCTGACTCATCTGAGTCACAAACTGTAGAAATACAGGGGCATGTCAGTGCGACAGCAAGGAGTGCGGCAGGACAGAGTGGCTTGCTGAGCGTTTGGTAAGGGTGGGAGTTCGGTGAAGTGGGGGAAGGAGGTGCTGCTTTGCCTTGCTTTTCCTAACTTTTTCCACAGAGCGACAGTGGACCTGAGCTTTGAAGACTGAGATTAGGGAATAAAAGCAGCAACAGACCTGCAACAAGAGAAAGGAACTGTGCAACGTCACAGGTGAGACAGGAGAGTCCGAGAGGTGAGCACAGTATAAAAGGAGAGACCGAAAGCGGAAGGAGAGTCTGAGAGTCTAAGGCAAGTCATGGCAGCACAGCTCGCACTCGTGATATGCTCCACCTGCACTATGTGGGAAGTCATGGACACTACCAGTGTCCCTGGCGACCATGTGTGCAGGAAGTGTGTCCAGCTGCAGCTACTGGCTAACCGTATTTCGGAGCTGGAGCTGCGGGTGGGTTCACTGTAGAGCATCCGCGATGCTGAAACTATCGTGGATAGCACGTTCAGTGAGGTGGTCACACCGCAGTTAAAGATTTCACAGGCAGAAAGGCAATGGATGACCACCAGGCAGAGTAAAAGGACTAGGCAGGTAGAGCAGCAGTCCTCTGGGGCCATCTCCCTCTCAAATAGATATTCTGCTTTGGATACTGTTGGGGGAGATGGCTTATCAGGGGAAAGCAGCAAGCGCCAAGTTCGGGGCACCACGGGTGGCTCTGCTGCACAGGAGGGGAGGAAGAAGTGTGGCAGGGCTATAGTGATAGGGGATTCAATTGTAAGGGCAACAGAGAGGCGTTTCTGCGGCCGGAAACGTGATTCCAGGAAGGTATGTTGCCTCCCTGGGTCTCGGGTCAAGGATGTCACGGAGCGGCTGCAGGGCATTCTGGAGGGGGAGGGTGAACAGCCAATAGTCGTGGTCCATATTGGTACGAACGACATAGGTAAATAAAGGGATGAGGTTCTGCAAGGTGAATTTAATGAGTTAGGAGATAAATTAAAAGCAGGACTTCAAAGGTAACGATCTCAGGATTACTACCAGTGCCACGTGCTAGTGAGTATAGGAACAGGAGAATAGACAGGATGAATGCGTGGCTGCAGGGATGGTGTAGGAGGGAGGCATTTAGATTCATGGGACATTTGGTCCGGTTCTGGCGAAGTTGGGAACTGTACAAACGGGACGGATAAACCCGAGCAGGAACGGGACCAATATCCTCGCGGGGGTGTTTGCTGGTGCTGTTGGGGAAGGTTTAAACTCGAGTGGCAGGGGGATGGGAACCTGAACGGGGAGTCAGAAGGGAATAAAGTTGAGAGCAGCAAGAGAGGGGAAGATCCAGGGGAAATTTACAATAGAAATAGTACAAACAGTTGTTCAAGAACAAGTGAAAGGGAAAAGCGTAGAGCAGCAGAAAGAAAGTGTACTTGAGGCACGACAGATAAAATAAGAACTAGAAGGCGTAAGGCAGCAAAGCTGAAGGTCAGGCTAGGGTGTGTGGCCCAACTAAGAGTTCTATTTACAAATGCACGGAGTATAAGGAATAAATTTAATTAACTACAGGTTCAAATTCAAATTGGAGGGTATGACATGATAGATATTACTGAGACTTGGCTGCAGGATGGTCAGGATTGGGACTAATTATACCAGGTTATAAGGTCTACATGAGAGATAGGGTAAATGGATGATGGGGAGGAGTAGCCTTAATGATTAGAGATGAAATCACTTCAATGATAAAGGGGGATATAACGACAGGTAAGCAGCCAACATAGACCTTATGGGTTGAATGGAGAAATAGGATATGATCTAAGACTATAGTTGCAGTTGTACACAGGGGCCCTGGCAGCAGCTCTGAAGTGCTAGATTGTATAAATGCAGAGATTCGACAAGCGTGTAAGAAAGGCATAGTGGTCTTAATGGGGGACTTCAACCTTCACATAGATTGGGAAAAGCAGACTAGCAACTGTCAGAAAGGTAGTGAATTTCTTGAGAGTGTCCGGGATAGTTTTCAACAGCAGTATGTCCTAAAGGCAACAAGGGGGCAAGCCATACTCGATTTAGTAATGAGTAATGAACCAGATTTAGTTAACGGCTTAACTGTGCGTGAACATCTATCCAATAGTGATCATGACATGATGGAGTTCAATGTAGTGTTTGAAAGGGAAAAAGTGAGTCAGCTGCTAAGATTTTAGACTTGGGCAAGGCCGACTTCAATGGGATGAGACAGAGACTTTTCACAGTAAACTGGGCAAATCTGTTCATGGGTAAAACGTCTGATGATCAGTGGGAAATGTTTAAAGAAACATTTAACGTGATACAGAATTGGTTTATACGCCTGAGGTGAAAGAACTCTACTTGCCAAAAAAAACAGCCATGGACAACAAAAGAGGTAAGGGACAGTATAAGGCATAAGGAAAGTTCAGACAAAAAGACATAAAATGGTACAGATCCTGGCGAATGGGACAGATACCAAGATCAACAAAGGGTCACAAAGCAGATAGTAAGGGCTGCAAAAAGAAAGTATGACATGAAACTTGCAAGGCATATCAAAAGCAATACGAAGAACGTTAATAGTTATATTAGGAATAAGAGGGTGGTCAGGAGCAGTGTTGGCCCCTTGAAAACTGAAAGTGGGGATATTGTCATTGACAATGGGGAAATGGCGGGCATGTTGAACAATTACTTTGCGTCGATATTGACAGTTGAAAAAGAGGATAGCCTGCCGGAAATCCCAAGAAAACTGATATTGAATCGGGGACAGGAACTCGATAAAATTAACATAAGTAAAGCAACAATAATGAAGAAAATAAAAACACTAAAGAGTGACATTATGACAAGTGGAGTCCCGCAGGCATCTGCCTTGTGGCCTTAATTATTCACAATATTTATTAACGACTGAGATGAAGGCATAGAAAGTCTCATATCTAAATTTGCCGATGACACAAAGATTGGTTGCATTGTAATCAGTGTAGATGAAAACATAAAATTACAAAGTGATATTGATAGATTAGGTGAATGGGCAAAACTGTGGCAAATGGAATTCAGTGCAGACAAATGCGAGGTCATCCACTTTGGATCAAAAAAGGATAGAACAGGGTACTTTCTAAATGGTAAAAAGTGAAAAAAACAGTGGATGTCCAAAGGGACTTCGGGGTTCAGGGACATCGATCATTGAAGTGACATGAACAGGTGCAGAAAATAATCAAGAAGTCAAATGGAATGTTGGCCTTTATATCTAGAGGACTAGAGTACAAGGGGGCAGAAGTTATGCTGCAGCTATAAAAAAAAACCTGGTTAGACCGCATCTGGAGTACTGTGAGCAGTTCTGGGAACCGCACCTTCGGTAGGACATATTGGCCTTGGAGGGAGTGCAGCGTAGGTTTACTAGAATGATACCCGGACTTCAAGGGTTAAGTTACGAGGAGGGATGACACAAATTTGGGTTGTATTCTCCAGAGTTTCAAAGGTTAAGGGGTGATCTGATCGAAGTTTATAAGATATTAAGGGGAACGGATAGGGTGGATAGAGAGAAACTATTTCCGCTGGTTGGGGATTTTAGGAGTCGGGAGCACTGTCTATAAATTAGAGTCAGACCTTTCAGGAGCGAGATTAGAAAACATTTCTGCACAGAAAGTCTTGTAGAAGTTTGGAACTCACTTTCGAAAACGGCAATTGATACTATCTCAATTGCTAAATTTAAATCTGATATAGATAGCTTTTTGTCAAACAAATGTATTTAGGGATATGGGCCAAAGGCAGGTATATGGTGTTCGATCACAGATCAGCCATGATCTTATCAAATGGCGGAGCAGGCACGAGGGGCTGAATGGCCTACTCGTGTTCCGATGTTCCTATGTTCCTATGTCTGAAACTATTGTATTGAACTTAAAGAAGGGCAATTATAAAGGAATGAGGGCGGAATTGGCTGAAGTGGATTGGGTAAATAGATTTGATGGTAGGATGGTGGAAAAGCAGTGGCAAACATTTAAAAAAGATACTTTGAGACTCGCAACAAAAATATATCCCTGTTAGGACGAAAGACTCCACAAAAATGGTGAACCAACCAAGGCTAATGAAGGAAGTTATAGATGGTATCAGTTTAAAAGAAAAAGCATACAGCATGGCAAAGATTACTGGTAAGCCAGAAGATTGGGAAAACTTTAAAAACCAGCAAAGGATGACTAAAGGAATAATAAAGAGGGAGAAAATAAATTATGAGAGTAAACTATCAAGACATAAAAACTGACAGTAAAAGCTTCCACAAGTAAATAAAAAGGAAGAGGGTAGCTAAATTAAACATTGGTCCCTTCGAGGATGAGACTGGCGAAGAAATAATGGAAAACAAGCAAATGGCAGAGGAATTGAACAGAAATGTTGGATCTGTTTTCACAGTAGAAGATACTAATATTACAACAATAGTAGTTGAAAATCAAGGGGCAAAGGAGAGGGAGGAACTAAAAACAATCACTATCACTGGAGAAAAAGTATTAGGTAAACTAATGGGTCTAAAGGCTGACAAGTCCGCTAGACTTGATGGCTTGTATCCTAGGATGTTAAAGGAAGTGGCTACAGAGATAGTGGATGCATTGGTTGTAATCTTCCAGAATTCAGGAGATTCTGGAAAGGTCCCAGCGGAATGGAAAACCGCAAACGTAACACCCCTATTCAAGAAGGAAGTGAGAAAGAAAATTGTAACGAAAGACCAGTTAGCCTTACATCTGTAATTGAGAAAATGCTAGAATCCATTATTAAGGAAGTAGTAGCAGGACTTTTGGAGACTCATAATACAATCAAGAAGAGTCAACATGGTTTTATGAAGGGGAAATCGTGCCTGACAAATTTATTAGAGTTCCTAGAGGAAGTAACGGGCAGGGTGGATAAAGGGCAAGCAATGGATGCAGTGTATTTGGATTTCCAAAAGGCATTCGATAAGGTGCGATATAAAAGATTGCTGCACAAGATAAGAGCTCATGGTGTTGGAGGTAATATATTGGCATCGATAGAGGATTGGCTAACTAACAGAAAACAAAGAGTCGGGATCAAAAGGGTCATTTTGAAAATGTCAATCTGTACCTTTTGGGTGCCGCAGGGCTCAGTGCTGGGGCCTTAACTATTTGCAAAATATATCAATGACTTGGATGAAGGAACAGAGTGTCTTGTAGGGAAATTTGCTGATGATACAAAGATAGGTGGAAAATCAAGTTGCGATGAGAACACAAAGTGTCTGCAAAGGGATATTGACAGGTTAAGTGAATGGGCAAAAAATTGGCAGATGGAATATAATGTCGGAAAACGTGAAGTCATCCACTTTGGGAGGAAAAGTCAAATAGCAAAATATTATTTGAATGGAGAAATCCTACAAAATGCTGCGCTACAGAGGGTTCTGTGTGTCCTCGCCCATGAAACAGAAAAAATCAACATACACGTGCAGCAGGTAATCCGGAAGGCAAACGGAATGTTGGCCTTTATTTCGAGGGGGATGGAGTGTAAAAGCAGGGAGATCATGCTACAACTGTACAGGGTGCTGGTGAGATAACACCTGGAGTAGTGCGAACAGTTCTGGTGCCCTTATTTAAGGAAGGACATACTTACATTGGAGGCAGTTCAGAGAAGGTTCACTAGGTTGATTCGGGATATGGAAGGGTTGTCCTATGAGGAAAGATTGAACAGGTGGGGTGTGAACTCATTAGGGTTTAGAAGAATGAGAGGAGATCTTATTGAAACCTACAAGTTTCTGAGGGGACTCGAAAGGGTAGATGCTGAGAGGATGTTACCCCTCATGGGGGAATCTAAAATTAGGGGGCATAGTCTCAGAATAAGGGGTCGCCCGTTTAAGACGGAAATGAGCAGTGATTTCTTCTCCCCGAGGGTCGTGAATCTTTGGAATTTTTTACCCCAAAAAGCTGTGAAGGCCGAGTCATTGAACCTATTCAAGGCTGAGTGAGACAAATTTTTGATCAGCAAGGGATTCAAAGGATATGGACAATAGGCAGGAAAGTGGAGTTGAGGTAAAAATCAGATCAGCCATGATCTGATAGAATGGCGGAGCATGGTCGAGGGGACGAATGGCCTACTCCTGATCCTATCTCTTATGGTCTTATGGTCTTGTGGTCTTTTGCAATAGGGGGAGCCTTTACAAACCGGATGGCCTCTACCTGTATAACGGTGGTGCGAGGTGGTTGGGGTGAGAGGTGTTGGCAGGCAAGATAGCTGGAATGATGGGGGAGGGTTTAACCTGGATGCGGGGGCGTTTGCGGTCAGTGTAAGAGAACACCAGTTAAATTGGAGCAACTTTTATGTGTACCAGTGAAAACACAAATCAAAGCTTAATGAGTCTAATTCCAATAGTGGGAGGTCAACAAACTAAAATTATTGATAAAGTAAATGAGAAAGACAAAAATCAGAAAGCTAAAAAAGCTGCGCTTGCATTAATAGAAGAAGTCTGATAACTAAGATGGGTGATCTGGAAGGTATTGCAGCGGTTCATAGATTGGACATTAGTTTCATTACAGAGACATGGTGGAATGATTCCAATCAATGGTATACCTATCTGGTAGGGTGTAAATTGTTTACAGCAGACCGTGTCAAGAGAGAGGGCGATGGTGTTGCAGCATATGTAAACTCCAGTATTGAGGCACAAGTCAGAGAGGATATATAAAAGGAAAGTGCTCCTCTACTTTTCCGAGTTGCTCACCATTTAGAATATCCCCCGATTTATCTTTCTTAGTTCCAACATGGATGACCTCACACTTGCCCACATTAATCTCCACCTGCCATAATTTTGCAGCGCGTTTCCCGCCGAATATCCTTCTCTGCTCAACCGACAAGTTCTGTGAGCGGAGCGTCGGTGGAATAGCGCCACCCGGTGGGAGGGTATCTAACTGATCACCAAGCCAGTTGAATCGCAGAATGTCCGTGCCGTGGACAAGGTGAAACCCGAACTCAGGCCAGCCAAGATGACTTTAAAACTTGCTCAATTACGGAGCTGTAGTTGTCGAACTTTCAGCTGCTTACCTCACAGTGAAACGTCGTGTAATTATTTTGAAACTGGTAAGAATATTGTTAAATATGAGGCGGTCGTAATGGATGGTCAGAAAGTTCGGTGGCATATTCAATGTAATGGATTGTCCTCGGTCTCAGTGCGAGCACCCCATACCAATCAATGTGTACACACATGGCCGCCTGAATTGCCTGAGATGCAAAGATGTAGATGAAAGATTCAGTTCAGTCCTCTCCACTGATCAACTTGAGCAGCTTTTATTGATTTACTCGGGGAGAGAATTCCAAAGATCCACTGCCCTCTGAATGAAGAAATTCCTCCTCATTTCAGTCATAAATGGCCGTCCGCTTATTCTGTAAGTATGCCCCCTAGTTCTAGGCTGTCTAGCCAGGAGAATCAACTTCTCAGCATCTACCCCGTCAAGCGCCCTCAGAATATTATGTTTTTCAATGAGATCACCTCTCATGCTTCTAATCTACAGAGAGTACAGCCCCATTCAACTCAATCTCTCCTCAGCGGAACATCTCTCATCGCAGGAATCAATGAAGTGAAAATTCTGGCACCGCCTTCAAGAATATCCTTCCTCAGCTATGGAGACCAAAACTGTACACATTGCTCCAGGTGAAGACTCACTAAAGCCCTGCACAACTTCAGTAAGATTTCCTTACTCTTGTAATCCAACCCCCTTGCAATAAAGGCCAACATGCTTATTGTTTGCTGGACCAACATGTTTATTTTCGAGTTCCTTGTACGAGGACATCCAAATCTCTGTGAACACCAACATCTAATAAATTCTCATCATTTAAAAAATAATCTGTTTTTCTATTCTTCCTACCAAAGTGAGTAACCTCACATTTCCCTACATTGTACTCCTTCTAACACCTTCTTTCCCACTCACTTAACCGGTGTATATCCCTTTGCAGACTTTTTGTATTCTCCTCACAGCTTACATTCCCAACTAGCTTTGCATCATCAGCAGACTTGGATGCATTACACTCGGCCCCTTCATCTAAGTCATTAATAGAGATTGTAAATAGCTGAGGCCCAAACACCGACCTTTCGACACCCCACTAGTTACAGCCTGCCAACCTGTAAATGTCCCGTTCATCTCTGCACTCTGTTTTCTGTCCGTTAAGCAATCCTCTATCCATCGAAACACAAACATAGAAACATAGAAAATAGGAGCAAGAGTAGGCCATTCGGCCCTTCGGGCCTGCTCCGCCATTCAAAATGATCATGGCTGATCGTCGAACTCAGTCCCCTGCTCCCGCATTTTCCCCATATCCCGTGATCCATTTAGCATGAAGAAATATACCGATCTCCTTCTTGAATACATTTAATAACTTAGTCTCCACTGCCTTCTGTGGTAGAGAATTCCACAGGTTCACCACACTCTGAGTGAAGCAATTTCACGTCATCCCGGTTCTAAGTGGCATACCCCGTATACTGAGACTGTGACCCCTGGTTCTGGACTCCCCAGCCATCGGGAACATCCTCCCTACATCTAGTCTGTCTAGTTCTGTTAGAATTTCATATGTTTCGATGATATCACCTCTCATTATTCTAAACTCTAGTGAATATAGGCCTAGTCGACCTAATCTCTCCTCATACGTCAGTCCTGCCATCCCAGGAATCAGTCTGGTAAGCCTTCGTTGCACTCCCTCCATGGCAAGGACATCCGTCCTCAGATAAGGAGACCAAAACTGCACACAATACTCCAGATGTGGTCTCACCAACTCCCTGTATAACAGCAGTAAGACATCCCTGCTCCTGGACTCGAATCCTCCTACTCCCACCAGTGTTTTCTACTCCTTGTTAAATCTTTCTTCCACCCAAACTGATTCTACTTCCTGTTCTTCTGAACCAAGATCCATTCTCTCCACTGTCCTCATGTCATCCTTTATTATCAGATCGACACCCCTTCATTTGCTACTCTGCTTTCGGAACGTCAAGTTCCATGGAATATTTCATTCCGAACCTTGGTCACCTTGAATCATGTTTCTCCAATGGCGATTAGGTCAAACCATTTTATCTTTATTTTTGCAACTAATTCGTCTCTCTTATTAAGAAGCTCCGTGCATTCAGATAAAGAGCCTTTAATTTTAACTTTTTATCATTTCCTAAACTTTGAACTTATTTTTTGATGCGTTAATGGAACAGCTCCCTCTTTCAATCGTACAGTTGCCAATGTTCAATGAATTGAAACCCTTGTCTCCCACATCACTCTTTGAGCCACGCATTTAACTCTTTGACCTGTTTGTCCCTATTCCAATCTGCACGTGGCTCAGGTAGTATTACAGAGATTATCACCTTTGAGATTCTGTTTGTTAATTCAAACCCTAACTCCTCAAATTGCCTCAGCAGAACCTCATTCTTCTTTCTACCTGTGTCGTTGGCTCCTACATGGACCACGGCAAATGAATCCTCCCCCTCATGCCCTAAGTTATTCTCCAGCCGCGAGGAGATATCCATAACCTTGGCAAACGGTTGGCAACGCATCCCACGGGAATCTCGGTCGCGGCTGCAGAGAACTGTGTCTATCCCCCTGAATATAATATCCCCGACCACGACAACATTCATTTACTCCCCCGACTTGAATGGCCTCCTGTGCCACAGTGCCGTGGTATCTTTGCCCATCCTACCTGCAATTTTTGCTTTCAACCTTAAAGGTAGCAAGTGCCTTGTACCTGTAGGACAAGGTCAAATGCTGTGGCTCCTCCAACATTACATCCAGGGTCCCCATAACAGCCTGACTCGCAATCACACCCTCCTGTTTTTGACCACTGAACGAATCTAAACTACAACCTAATCTAAGGGGTGTGAATGTCTCCTGGATGAAAGTGTCCAGTTAACTCTACCCTTTCCGGATGCATTGCAGTGTCTGCACCTCGGACTTCAGCTGAACAACTTTGAGCTGAATCGCCTTGAACTGTGGACACTTACCACATATGTGGTTGCCTGGGATCTCTCTGATCTCCACAAACTCCCACATGCTGCTTTTCCATTCACTTAACAGAAATACAGTGTTCATAACCTGACAACAGCCCACTGGCTGAATATTGCTCACATTCTCACTTACAGCCGCATCAACTTGAAACATTCAATGTATTTCGTTGGAGAATAAAAACACATTATAACATCAATTAACATATCACACAAGAAAGTTGGAGGAAAGGGAGGTCGTGATATTCTCTGAATTTCTGACACTCACCCGAAATCAGCAAAAGAATCACTTCAGGACAAATACAGCAAATGACAAGTCCCGCAAGAGCAGCAGTGACACAGTGAGACCCGGATTTATACGAACAGGAACCGGTTTCTATGATTTACCGGGAACTCGAAGGGTTCCAAGATTAACACAGGAATTAATTTGCACCTCTGAAGGTTTCAGTTACTCTGGAAATGGACATACGATGAATGCAACTCTCATTTCAGAAATTATGGCTCATGGTCCTAGATACGGGATATAAGGACATAGGAACAGGAGGAGATCATTCAGCCCTACGAGCCTGTACCTCCATTGAATTAGATCATGGCGGATTTGTAACCGAACTCCATTTACCCACCTTTGCTCCATATCCACTGATATTCTGACCCAACAATGATCTATCGATCTCAGTGCTCATTTCTAGATTTCCAGAATCCTTACTGTGAAAAAAATGTTACCTTATTTCACTCAAAAATGGCCGAGCTCTAATGTTAAATTTAACCTCTTCTTCAGGACCCCACCATAGTAAATTGTTTCTCTGCATCTACCTCATCGAATCCCTTTACCATTTTAAATAACGAGATCAGATCATCCTTCAACCATCTAAACTCACGGAAATACAACCACGCTCATGCAACCCGGCTTCATAATTGAACCCTGTCAGCCCCGGTATCATTTTGATGAATCTGTGCTGCATCCCCTCCAAGGCCAATATATCCTTCCTGAGATTCTGTGCCCAAATCTAAAAAGAGTGCTCCAGATCGGGTCTGACCAAAGCTCTGTACAACTGAAGTAGCACTTCCACACTTTTCAATTAAACCCCCTGGCGATAAAAGACAACATTCCATTAACATCGACCCCTACTTTCTGTCTCCTATCTCACAACCAATGACCGACTCATGTCACAATTTAACTCCAATTCTAGACGTTCGCAATTTTGCTAATGTTCTCTTGAGCGAAAACTATCAAAAGCACGGAAATAATTGACATTGTAGCATAACTTGAGAATGTGGAGTTAGGGGTATATAACATTTCGCACAGTACTGAAGATATTCTCAGATAAAATTACACCAGCTGACAGCACGTTCAATGATTGTAACAGATTGGAGCTTTTGCTGGACATTACAAGTACATTATGATCCCAATGAAAATATCACAAAAGGAAGGTGGGGGGAAACGCAGATTTGATATTCAATGAAATTTTGACATTGAGAGAGAAACAGTAACACAAATGCTTCAGAATAAACAACAACTTATCGGACACATAACAAGAACATTGATTTATTTAAACCCTGATTCATAAAGTAAGTAATTGTTCTGAATCAAACATCAAACACCACCTGGAGAACAGGAACACGGCGAACGGATATACAATCAATTAAACTTTATTTGTGTCTGAGAATTGATGGTGACTCTGGGTGCGGAACACCGAGCTACAACTGACCCTGTAAGTTGATATATTCAGAGAAACCCTCATTAATAGAGGCGCGAATTTTCCAGTGGGAGTATTAGGCTGCATTGACATTGAGACTGGTGACAGTCAGAGGGACAGTCAGGCAACTCACTTCACTCGGTTCTTACTGAGCAACATCTTTAAACAGACTTCACAGTTTTATAATCAAACGGCCGAAATATTGATGGTTTATCCGATCACAGGTGGATGGAGGAAGAGGTGATGAAGGGATATGGGGACAGGGCGGCAAAATGCGATCAGAACAATCTTCTCACTCTAAGGATCTGAGTGATATTAAAGGTGAATTTGTATCGAGCAGCGTTTTGACCGGGCGGACAGACTTGCTAAAAGTGCAGCAGGTGTATCAATCTGCAAGTGAGTGATCTAACTGATAAAAGTGTCCGGTTAGTATAAAGGGGCCATAACCCGGCATCTAATCGATGCTATGGGTAAAATACAGGTGGTGGAGGATGAAACGGGTTTCTCAAATCGGGTCAAACCCAGGACAGTTTCATGGAGCGCCGCTCCGCGGTTTCAATCGCTCTATCACTGCATTGGATTCCCAATCTCACCTGCATCGTGACAGAAAGGGGTCTGACATAAACTAGCTGCTTCCCACCGGCAGAGGGCAGCAAAATGCCGGCCCGTTGGTTGAAGAGGTGGCTGATTTCAGGCTGACAACCGTTCATGGGAGAAGATCAGAGTGAGAATCAGTGTTCTACGTGGAGCACAAACCCACCCTGGGAATGGATTGTGATCACCAGGAATAATATCAACACTTTGGTGGGAAAAGACCGAAAACAGTCTGAAAGTTCTGATTAATGGGATTGAACAAATCCCACTCCTGATTGTTCGGATTCACAGTTATATGTCCAGGTTTAGAACGGATATGAACGAGCGTTAGATCAGCGGAAGGAGGGGAGGAGAGGGAGTCTGTTATATGTCCAGTTCTTGAACGTATATTACCTAGTGTTAGATGAGGGGAAGGAGCAGAGGAGAAGAAATCTGTTATATGTCCAGGTATTGAACGGATATTGCCGAGTGTTAGATGAGGGGAAGGAGGAGAGGAGAGGGAGTCTTTTGGGACCACGGGAAATAACTTTAAATCTAAATATATCCACTGTATCACAAACTGCAAGGATTCTCAGTTAAAAATGCACCAATTTGAAACTCATTTGATGATCAAAATAAGCTGCAGCTTTTGATGGAGATGAACAATAACATTATACTGTCAATAGAATGATCAGTCAAGGAACAAGATAGAGCGGGAAATACAGTCACTGAATTTCTGCCTTTGATTTAACTTGGAAAAAACACAGTGAAATAAGGACAGTTACCGAGATAAGAGTCGTAATACGGTTAAATTCTGAATCATACATTTAGGAAATGAATATAATAACTTACCGGGGACTCCAATGGCTGCTATAATCGGATAGTAAATCATTACTGTCTGTATAATTGGCGGCAACACGGTAAATGGATACACGGCGAATGGAACTCTCATTCTGTCAGAGAAGTGATGGTGAATCTTGACGCTGGACACACGGCTCCAACTGACTCTGTGAGATGAGAGATTAAGAGAAAATCATTATTTATAATCGAGGGAAACATCCAGTGGGATCAGGGAACAGCAGCATTGACATTACTTCCAGTCATTCGGACAGCCCGCAATTCCCTTCACTGTGATGTTTGTGCTGCACTAATTAATTCCAAAGGATATTGCAAGTATTTTCAAATGGAACAGCCCAACGATTGGTGCAATATTATGTTCATATTTCTATCTAACAATATACAGTAAGCCGGACTCTGACAGCATCACTGCAACACGTTAAACAGAAGGAGGTTCAATTTCCCTCCTGTTTTGTGACACGGTTCACTCCTGTCGATGCACCGACTCAATACCAATAATTCTCAAACATGCTTCACGGGTTTGCATTGCTCCCCGCGATGAAAACACGTGGTATCATATTGTCATATTATGTTTCAGCACTGGAGGAGGCCATTCGGCCCATTGTTCCTTTGCCGGTTCTTTGAAAAAGCTATCCATTTCGTCCCATTCCCCTATTCTTTCCCCGTACATTTCTATATGTTTTCATTTCAAGTATTCATCCAATTCCCCTTTTTATAGTTACGATTGAACTTGCTTCCACCACCCTTTCAAGCACTGCTGTTAAGACCACTAAAACTCGCTGTGTAAAAAAAAATATTTCCTCATGACCGTTCATGATTTTGAACACCTTTATGATATCTCCCCTTATCCTTTTTTGTTCAAAGGAGAAAAACCCCGGCTTCTCCAATCTCTCCACATAACTGAAATGCATCATCCCTAGTATCTATGAAATCTCTTCAGAGCCCTCTCGAAAGCATTAACATCTTTCCTAAAGTGTGGTTCCCAGAATTGAAAACAATATTGCAGTTGCGGCATTACGGGAGTTTTCTAATGGTTTGGTATAACTTCCTTAATTTTGAACTTGATGCCTCTAATAATAAAGCTCAGGATCCCCTATGCCTTTTAATAGCCTTCTTAACTTGTCCTGCCACTTTCAAATATTTGTGTATGTGCACATCTAGCTCTCTCTGTTCCTGCACCTCTTTGAAATTGTACCATTTAGTTTTGATTACCTCTCCTCATTCTTCCAACCAAAATATATCCCCTTGCACTTCTCTGTGTTAAATTTAATCTGCCATGAGTCTGCCCATTTCACCAGTCTGTCTATGTCCTCCTGAAGTCTGCTGCTATCCTCCACATTGTTTGCTACATTTCCCTGTCATCTGCAAACTTTAAAATTATAACATCCATACCGATGTCCAGGTCATTAACATATATCAAAAAGAACTGTGGTCCTAATACTGACCACTGGGGAACACCACTGTATTCTTCCCACCAGTCTGACAAACTAGCGTTCACCACTACTTTTTGCTTTCTGTCTCTTAGCCAATTTTGTATTCACGCTGCAAGTGTCCCATTAATCGCACGGGCTTTAATTTTGGTAATAAGTATATTATGTGTTACTTTATCAAATTCCCTTTGAAAGTCCATTTACACAACAACAATTGCACCAACCTCGTCAACCCTCTCCACTATTTCATGAAAGAACTTAATCAAGTTAGTCAAACACGATTTCCTTCAACAAATCCGTGCTGACTTTATCTTATTAACCTTTTCCAAGTGATAATTAAGTTTGTCCCAGATTATTGGCCCTAAATGTTGCCCCATCGCCGACGTTAGGCTGACTGACCTGCAATTGCCTTCTTTTCCCCCTTTGTGATCAGACGTGTGACAGATGTAACGTTTTCCTTTCGTTCCTCAGCCATGCTATCTGCCTCCACAAGAACATCTCCTTTTATTGTCCCTGATCGGTCCCACCCTTCCTTTGACTTCTCATATTTATACAATTATGAGACTTTTGTCTTCCCTTTTATGTGAGCCACTAATCTATTCTCATATTCTCTTTACCCCTCTTATTCCCTTTTTTAGATCTCCTCTGTACTTTCTGTATTCAGCCTAGTTCTCTACTGTTTTATGATCCTTACATTTGTCATAAGCCTTCTTTTTCTGTTTCATTTTAGTCTCCGTATCTTTAGTCATGCGTGGATCTCTCGCTTTCCATGCCCTTCCTTTCTACCTCTCAGTGATGTGTCCAGTCTGTACCGGAAAGGAACTCCTGCTTGACCTTCCCCGTAATTATTGTAAACCTAATGATATTATGATCAGTGTTCGCCAAATTCTGCCCCACTGTAACATGCTCCACCTGCCCAACTTCATTCCCCAGAACTAGACCCTGCATTGTATTCTTACTCGGTGGGCTGGAAACACCCTGTCCCATAACGTTATCTTGTACACATTTCAGGAACTCCTTCCCCACTTTGCCCTTTACACTCTTTACTGTCCCATTCTATATTGGGACAATTGAATCCCCCCGTTATCAGAACTCTATAATTCTTGCATCGTTCTGTAATTTGCCCCCAAATTTGCTCCTCTCTCTCCTACCCACTATTTGGTGGTCTACAGTTTGCATCCAGTTGCGTAATAGCTTCTCTATTGTATCTTAATTTTAAACAAATAGTTTCTGTCTTTGAACTCTTGTCTACATCATCCCTTTCCAGTGCTATATTAGTGCATTCGATCAATACTGCCTCTCTTTCCTTCACTTCCCCATCTTTCCTGAATGCCTTGTGGCCGGGAATATTAAGTACACTGTCCTCCCCTTCATTGAGCAAGGTGTCTGTTATTCCCACAAAATCATAGAACCATTAAGCGACTTGAGTCTGCCGCTCACCAACCTGTTTTGCCACGCTACGTACATTTAGGCACATGCACTCCGAACTCATCTTAGACTGCTTTTGATTTGACCCTGTCTGATATCTCCTGTTTCTGAACTCTCTTTTAAACTAGTGTTATTTGACCTTCCCAATCCTCTGTGTTCTTTGCTTCTCCCCTCCATTGTTTCCTTCTGATGCTCATGCCCCTGCCAATTTGGTTCAAACGCTCCACCACTTCACTAGTTAGCCTCCCCGCGAGGACATTAGTCCCAGCTCTGTTGAGGTGCAACACGTCCATTTTGAAAAAATCCCTCCTGCCCCAGAACTGATCCCAATGTCCCAGGAATCTGAAGCCCTCCCTCTTGCACCATTTATCCATCTGTTTGAATGTGGCCGTTCAGGCTCTTTATTCAATTAGGAATTTATGTCTTTCGGGCGGGAAGACATAAGGCTTTGCCCGAACACTTCAGGTGGACTAATGTAACCATAGACAAGGGCTTGAAATAACGTCGATTTCATTGAAATGAAGAACTTTAACGGTTACAGATGATGATGAAACTGACACCTTTCTATTTGAAGAGCGCTACCCGAGGTATCGGGACCTGGACGATATTGGAATAGGTTGTGACAAGTATGAAGCAGAAGCTCTACGGAAATCCACATCCCCAGGAGTCTGTGGGCTGCGGTGGGGATTCCAGTTTCTGCTCCGTTCATTAATTTCAATTATTATCCATTCCAGAGAGTTTCACTTTGATGTTTTCTGTGGTATTATAATAGTTCACGCCAAGGACAACATGAACATTAGGAACAGTAGGAGGCCATTCAACCCGTCGGGCCTGTTCTACCATTCGGTTAGATCATGGCTGATCTTCGCCTTAAATCCATTTTCCCAACTTTGCTCCCGATCCCTTGATACCCTTAACTAACAGAAATCTATCTATCTCAGTGTTGATAACTGCAATTGACCCTCGGACTCGACAGTCTACATGGGCCGGAACTGTTTTACACCCGACCATTTCTAACAGACTCAGGACAGACCTGACGTAAATACACACATTCATTGTCTTACTGACTGTACGATTTCAACATTGTCGTTCTGGGTGCACGGGCAGGACATGTTGTAACGTTGACTTTATTTCTACTGTTTGGATTCAGAAAGAAGGAAATAAAACGGCTTTTGAAGCTACCGGTGCGACGAGGTGGCCGAAATCATGAGGCGATGCTAATGCAGTGCGCTCGCAGGGTCCGAATCCCATTCTCCTCGCTATTGTATTACAAGTTGGATGCAGCCCTACCGATAAATGTTCTATTGTTTTTTACATTATGTAATTGGCTTGAAATCTATTCCTATCACTCCGGTGTTTTTTGTCTGTGTTTTCACATTTTGCATTCTGCATCAATGAGATCAACTGAATTTGGATAAATAAACATTCAGCTTCTATCTGCACATCATCTTGAAACATTCCAACATTTTCTCCACGTGCGTTGCGTCAATAAACCGTGTACATTCTGTCCTCTGGTGCTCACACATGCTCTGAATGTAAGTCAATCCTGATAAGAATCTTTGTTGCTATTTCTGCAAGAAACAATTTGAAGTTTCACTTTCTTTCCGGTCTCGAGAATGAGGGTATGAATCTTTTGAAATTGTCGAATGTTTTCCTATTGAAGTGAAGTGAACCGTGTAAATCCGGTTAAACCGGCGGGTCGGAATCACTTTAGATTGAGAATCCAGCTCTTCAACCTCTTCGCTAAAACAGCTCTGGTTTAAGAATTAAAGTCGTTGACCAGAAGCGGTCCCGCGGTGTTGGTCTGTGTTTAATCTCCACCATGAATGTTTAGCTTTACCCTAGAATCAGTTTGTCCAACGTCCTCACAGAAAGATTCATTCCCTCCTGTCTACTCGATTGGGGAAAATACAGAATATCAGCGAACAGCTGAATTTTTATTCGGCAATTGATTGATATTATTTAATGGAAATATAAAAGTAGCAGGGGGCGCTTTAACCTCATTTGTAAACCCGTGGACGGGAACCTCTGGAACTAATTTAACTCTGCAGTCAACACAGAGAGGCTGTGAAGCAAACCAAGGGCTTCTGCAAGCAGCAAATGAGGAAGAGGAAACGTTGCTCTCGCTGCTCTCTGGAACACAACGGTTGGAAAATGGGAGCAAAGAAACAAAACGAGCTAAAGGCACTGCTGGGATTTGAACCCAGGATCCCCTGTTTACAAGACAGGTGCTTTAACCACTGAGCCACGGCGCCCACATGCATGTCGGCTTTTTCCAAAGTTATCGTATTGATACTTTTGCAAGCGACTGTGTTGCTGCTTCCTCTTCATTTCGTCTGCGCAACAACATCAATCATTTGTTCATCGGTCTCTCCTTGAGAAACCATGGATATCAGTCATGACCCTCTCTTCCTTATCTCCTGGCAGTAGATCTTATTTCTCGCCATATTCATCCTGTTGTATTCCCACACTCTCTCCACACTATCTGGTCTTATCCTATTAAATTTCGCATCTCTTCCCACGAAATGTTGGTGAGTAATGTCTGTGATACACCAGGCCTTGACCTACTCCTTTGGGTGACCTCCCACAACGACTGCAGAATAGTTTAATGTGTGTGTGTTTTACATTAGGAAATGAGTATTAGCGCTAGTCTACCTAGTGCACCTATTCTCACACAAACGACAATGTGGATTCAGAGCATTTAAATTTTAGGTCGTCTTACTGGATAAGACAAGTTGTACATTCAAATTTGGTGATATTGCTCACTTGAAATAATTAGTGCACAAATCGATGGTGCTGTACATGGAATAGAAAGCGAGATTTGATGGCTAGGAACCGTTTGAAAGGATGGCTGATCGGCTGTGGGTGGCAGCGAAATTTTATCGTGGCCGCGTGGATCTATTGCCAATGGTTCGTTGATCTCCGGGTGTGAATCTGGCTTTGGGGCTTTCACTGATTACCAAATGAGAAATCCGGGTTTCGAATCTCAGTTAAGCATCACTAGAATTTTGTTCTTCGTCAAAAATCATCAAACCGCTTGTTGCAGATGGCAGGAGCGCCATTTTTCAAAGAAAGAAGGCAGTGATGGATAGAAGTAAGGAAGACAGGAAGGAGAAGAAGCAAGAACGACTGAAAAGGAACAAAGGACTGAGCCTGAGAGAAAGAGAGTGAGAAACTGAGAGGCTGAAGTCTGTGACTTTTCTCAGTCATTTCTTGCTGCCTCATACTTCATTTGCTGTTTTTGTCCAATCGTTAGGTGCTGCGGCGCGATTAATGACGTAAATACAGCGATTTGGCGATCGCCGTTCAAGGCAACGTTGGGCTGAGCGACGAAAGCAACTTTTATCGTTTAATTCAAACTTTCGGAGGAGCGGCGCAAATGTTCCAGAAATTATGTGCAAATCACGCCATGCCATATCTCACTTGCTACAATATTTACCTATCGGTAACGGAGCACGCCGTGAATACATCATTATGGCTCGAGGTCCCAGCAATTGCAGGATTATAATGAAAGTGAAATCATTCTCGTCCGTCAAAAGTTCGAACTTCTTCCACTCCGGGTTCGAACAGCCTTCTCTGTCCCTGCTCTGTCCACTTATCCCAGTTATTCACACAGAAAATGAGGCCGGTCCAGTATTGTAACAACTTGGGGAGAGCAAAAATCTGTCTCCTTCACCCGACAAAAGCACGCGTCGAACCGGGAACGAAACCAAACGGTAGCCGAGCACAGGCCTGGAGATCTCAGTGAATCAGCCGTCGGTGATATTAACCTCCCGATCAGATCAATAAACACCAGACAGTTGTTTCTATCTCTCTGCCTGGTGCTGAATCCAGATATAAACTGTGGCAGGTGTAAACTGAGCAGCTCATCGCTTCAACCACCTTCACGCTTCACCCTCTGATCAGTTTCACCAAAACCGCTTCTTGTTTCTGTGTCAAATTCAATCTGATCGAGCGGATCAAAAACAAAAATCGAACTCATATTTCTCCAGGAGCGCAGTCGGCAAGATCTGGTTCCAGATCCTATTCCTGATTCTTGGAACACTAATCCCTGACTCGCCAGCACGGGATGCAAAGACAATTCTGATTGAACAGCAAAAACTGACGATTTCCAATAAAGTCCCGTGGACGAGATTTACTGAAGCGCTCACTGAAACCTCTGTGGGGAAACACAGTGGGCTTTCAAGGATTCCTCAAAATGTTAATGACCCGGATTTCAGTGAACACTCGGGAATGTGCTCCCGATATTTATCAATGACTGGGAAGAAGGAATGGAAAGTTGTGTATCCAAGTTTGCAGATGACAGTAAGATCGGCGGCACAGTTACCTGTGTGGATGGAATCAGGAACTTACAAAGGGACAGAGACAGATTAAGTGTCTCGCAAAACTGTGTTAAATGGAGTTCAATGTGGGGAAGTGTGAGGTAATTCACTTTGGATCCAAGCAATCGGAAAATGTTCTCAATGTCGAGAGATTAGGAACAGTGGAGGAGCAAAGGGATTTGTGTGTCCATGTACACAAATCACTAAAAACTAGTGGACAATACAAAAGGTAATCATAAAGGTTAAAAGGATGGTTGGCCTTTATCTTAAGGGGACTGGAATACAAAGAGGAGGAAGTTATGCTTCAGTTGTATCGAGCCTTGGCCAGGCTACATCTGTCGAGCTGCGTTCAGTTCTGGGCACCGCCCCTCAGGAAGGATATATTGGCCTTGGAGGGGGTGCAGCGCAGATTCACCAGAATCATCCCTGGTCATAAAGGCTTAAATTATGAGAACAGGTTGCATAAACTTGGATTCTATTCCCTTCAGTTTGAAAGGTTGATCTGATTGAGGTATTTATAATGATAAAACGATTTGGAAGAGTAGATACAGAGAAGATATTTCCTCTGGTGGTGGGGGTGGTGCGGAACATAAAATTAGAGCTAGGATTTTCACGGTGAAATCAGGAAGCACTTTATTACGTTGCACATACAGACACCAATGTCGTTTCTTACCTAATACATTCTGCAAAGTCTTACTTGATAATGCAAGGCGCACATTGAGAACGATTTTTGTAAAGAAGGTCTGATCGCGTCGGATTGAAACAGATAGTGTACAACATGGACTTGGATGGACAGGGCAGAATTTCGAAGTGTGCAGATGACACGAAACTGGGCAATGTGATAAACAATTAAAAGAGTAGTAACAGACTTCAGGACGAAACAGACAGACTGATAAAATGGCCAGACACATGGCAGATGAAATTTAACGCAAAGCACTGTGAATTGATACATTTTGGCCTAAAGAATGAGGAGAGATAATATAAACGAAATGGTACAATTTTAAATCGGGTGCAGGAACATAGAGATCTGGGGATGTATGTAAACAAATCGTTGAAAGTGGCAGGACCAGTACAGAAGGCTGTTAAATCAGCATATGGGATCCTTGGCTTCATAAATAAAGCCATAGAGTACAAAAGAAAGGAAGTTATGTTAAACCTGAATAAAACACTAGTTAGACCTCAGCTGGAGTATTGTGTTCAGTTATGGGCACCACACTCGAGGAAGGATATCAAGGCTTCAGAGAAGGTGCAGGAGAGATTTACAAGAATGGTACCGGGGATGAGGGACTTCAGTTATTTGTAGAGATTGGAGATGCTGAGGTTGTTCTCCTTCGAGCAGAGAATGTTAAGAAGAGATTTGACAGAGGTGTTCAAAATCATGAGCGATTTTAATTGTGCGTGTGAGAAGAAACTGTTTCCAGTGGCAGAAGGGTCGGGAACCAGAAGGCACAGGTTTAAGGTGATTGGCAAAGGAACCCAGATCAGGGCAGTCCTGAGGGATAACTGGTGGGAGGTTTCAGAAGAGACGATTAAATGAGAACCTGTCGGTAAATGTTAAAGATTACCCAGCGCTGCTGAAAGAAGCGCAGGGAATTCTCCCGCTGTCTTGTCCAACATTCCTGACTCAGTAACACCAATAAAAAGAGCTGAACACAAAGAGCGAACTGAAGGGTCCAAGTTTAAGGGTGGAAACCAAAGCCCTCACGGCGTTCAACAGACACCCATCGACCATCGGAACTCACACTTCGATGGGCTCCAATGTCCGATCATTGAGAAACACGTCCCTCCTCCGCTTGGCTCCGTCCTTTGTGGGAATAGGAATTCAAACGTTTCAGCGACTCACGAAGTGTCCCTGGAACAGAATGAACAGCATTCCCTGTGTCTCGGGGTTTCAGTGACGGATTCTTGCCTGTCTGTCACAGGTCTGATCAGAACTCGGTTCCTGATCCAAACAGTGTATCGTGTTTCAGAGACACCGAGAGAGAACAGGAACAGAGAAGGAAGCAAACTGCGGACTGGATTCCTATTGCACTCCCGAGGTTATTGTTAACTAAAGACACCGTGGAATGGGATCAACAGACGGATTGTTGAGGAATTAAATGTTCTGGATTTAAAGCCAGGCTTTCTCCCATGTTCCCAAATACCGATCGAATAATCGCGAGATGGTAAAATGCAGGAGATGCAGGAGGGACCGAAGTCCTTCAATCTCTGCAGCAGTTACTGGGAACCGAGCCATGGGTGGGATTCGAGTTCAAAACGGGAGACTGTTAACAATGAGAGAGATCCTGCGCTCAAATCTGGACCGGACTTCCCTCCAGATTTAATTTTTTCTTGATGAAGACCGGGTAGAGGACATAAATTTAACAGAAAAATGTACAGACTTGGTGCAAATCTAATAACTGGACTGGTTCAAGATTGTTAAAAAGTTTTGATAAAGTTAACCCTTTAAGTTCCAGCTCCCTTATCATTTGATATTCCCGTTAATCTTTCATTCGCTGTAAACCCCAGAGGCAGCAAGGAAGGACAGATAGATCTCTCTCCGATCTCATTACATCAGGTGAAAAATTCCAATTGTCTCTCTCCATTTAAACAAAATAGAAACAAACCGGGGACACAGACTTAAAACATCGGTGTTGGATTGATAATAATAGCATTCAAGCCCATTTTGATTGTGGAAAACTTTTGTAGGGCCGCAACGAAAGTTCAATACAATAACGACACGGATGGGATTCGGACCCGTCCGTACAGAGCACAATGGATTATTCGAACATTTCTGAATCCAAACTGTAGAACTAAAGTCACTTTTACATTATGTCCTGCCCGAGCACCCAGACCGACAATGTTGAAAGTGTTGGGTCAACTACTGCAAGCAAAGGAATTTACGGATTTCCGTTCCATGAGGTCAGCCACTGCAAGGAACGGTCCGGGATAAAACTGTCACGGCGCACGTTCGAAGGAATGCAAAAACAACCGCGGCAGGACTCGAACCTGCAATCTTCTGATAACATCGACGACTAATACCGAAGTCAGACGCCTTATCCATTAGGCCACACGGTCGCTGTTGCAAAGTTTCAGCTGAAGATCTTAAACCCGTGCCAGGTGTGATTAGGACTCAACTTGTATCTTTCTCTTACTTTCACTTTGTTGATGTTGTTCATTTATTGTTTTCTTTCTTGTTGCAAGTTGGCTCTACTGTTTCCGATGAATCAGGAAACTGACAACCGAACTCCCGCTGGATCT